>NW_019392731.1:3745588-4175096 GCF_000648675.2 Cimex lectularius
AACAATTAAACTGGATCTGAACTAAACATTTCGGTCATAAAACACGGGCATAAATAAATCAAATCAGATATCGACATTGACTATTGGCTCCCGGAAATATTCTTTAAACCAACCTATTAAACATCGATAGACCAGAAAGGAGAACATGAAAATAGGATGAAATCAGATTCAATGATGTGGTATACATCTCCAGTACATATGAATGAACCAAATCAGGTATTTTCTGAACTAGCCTAAAATGTGATTAATCAAACTCATTTGGGAGTAGACCTTAGTCTTTCTACGAGAAATAAACATTATCAATGCTTATGGTTAAAAAACAGTAGCCAAGCTGCTATTTTATCATTAGCAATTATCGGGTTGTCCGGAAAATAATGCAGGATTTTAAGTTTTCATTAAAAAAAATCTATATAAAATATTCTGTTTACGTTTACAGGATTACTCATTTGTATGAATGTCAACACTTATTAATCCTCTTCCAAATGATATTGTTTGTTTACCTCTGTAGCATTCCGCTACTTGGAAATAATTCAGTCATCCTTATAATGTCAAAGCGAGAATTTCGTACGATTTTCTTTTACGAGTTTAAACTCGGCCGAAGCGGAGCCCAAACGGCTAGAAACATTAACCAAGTCTGGGGCGAGGGTTGTGTTAATGAGTGCACTGTGCAAAGGTGGTTTAAAAAATTTCGGGAGGGAGATTTCAGCCTTGAAGATGAAGAAGGTCGTGGAAGGCCTTCCTCTCTTAATGATGATGTTCTGCGATCAGTGGTGGAAGAAAACCCCAAAACAACTGTTCGAGAACTTGCAGAGCAACTCAAAGTCAGTAAAACGACCGTCGCTGACCACCTCAAGGCGATTGGAAAAGTGAAAAAACTCGAAAATTGGGTTCCACACTCATTAAACGATCGCCAAAAAAATCAGCGCTTTGATGTTTGTGCATCACTTCTTTGTCGAAACAAAAATGACCCATTTCTGGCCAGAATTGTTACATGTGACGAAAAGTGGATTCTCTACGATAACACTAGACGTTCTGGACAGTGGCTCGACAAAGGAGAAGCTCCAAAGCCCCCAACTCATCAAAAAAAGGTAATGGTTACGGTATGGTGGGCTTCATTTGGTTTAATACACTACAGCTTCTTAAATCCTGGCGAAACCATCAATGCTGAATCATACTGTAACCAAATTAATACCATGCATCAGAAATTGGCAGTAATGAAGCCCTCTTTGGTCAATCGGAAAGGGCCCATTTTGTTGCATGACAACGCTCGACCACATGTGTCACGTGTAACGTCACAAAAATTATTGGAGCTTGGCTATGAAACTTTGCCTCACCCACCCTACTCTCCGGACCTCTCGCCTACTGACTACCATTTTTTTAGACACCTGGACCACTACTTACAACACATAATATTCAAAAATCAAACGGAACTGGAAAATGCATTTATTGACTTTATCAATTCTAAAAATTCTGAATTCTACTCAGACGGAATTAATAAGTTACCAACACGTTGGGAGAAATGTATTGAGAGTATGGGAAATTATTTTGATTAAAGAACATTGCTTTAAAGTATCTAGTTTCTTTTTTTTTGTTTAATACCAAAATCCTGCATTATTTTCCGGACAACCCAATAAAAAGGTCGCATCTAAAATATTCGGAGATAGATTCCAAAATTCAAAAACCTGGGAAAAGCTCTTGGCGTGAATCTTGGATGCCAAGAAAAATAAATATTTTGATTAACGAAATATATAAGGCCTAAATCTATCCGTGTAGTGACAAAAATAAACACAAAATATTATATCTCAGATAGGATCCGAAAAAGGTAATAGGGCAAAGGAACAAACTCTAGAGGTGCCAAGCCCAGCTAGCTTATGGTGAAAGAATCATCTCCACTGGCAAACTCATTGATACCTTAGAAATGTCGAAAACTGACGAGTCTGTTATCTGCCATCTGAGAAAACATCTACGTAACATGATATTTTATGCTGACCCCATTTTTATGTTATGCAATAAGGACGAGGAAATCTACTCATTTACTTTCACTAATTTTGTGGTCCGCTTGACCAATTAATACATTACAATTAATTAAGTTTTTTTTTTAGTTGAGATGAAAAAAAAGTTAAAATATTGAAAAATGGCAAAAAGGAGGGAAAACTCATAAGGTGGGATTGAGATAGGAAGTTGATCTCCGAGTGGATCGAGGTCACGATAGCTCAAGTGGTAAAGCAGCGGCGTATCTAGCCTAAGATCGTTGGTTCGAATCCCGCTCGTGCCATTAACTTTTTTTCATCTGAACTAAAAAAAAAACCCTACTCATTTACCTTTATCATCGAATGCAAAGCAACCGCTCAATGGTGACATTACCTGGGATACGAAAAGAATAATAATAATGAAATATATAAATAAAAACCGGGAAAGAAATTGTAGCAACTACAGTCAATGATCCAGTACTCGTTGAAAGAAGGATGGACGGATAGAATCGACAGAGTGAACCAAAAAAAAAAAAAAAAAGTACAATAGGCCACAAGTTTTCAATACTCGGGCAATACAAACACCACTTTCTACTCTCCATCATCATCATCATTTTAATCACCACTCTGTTTTAGCACCATTAGCAAACAATCAAACTGTTTTGGGGCCTATTCTTAACGGTCAGATCTGCACATGTGAAAATAATATTTTAGTTATAATATCATATAACCCATAAGGGTGATGATGCAGCCCTTTTCTTCCGACTGTCCCTGATCTAAAGAGCTCTAGTCTATCTAATAGATTGGCTTTTCATCCAGGGCAGAGCATATCCAACACAAAAAGGACCCATTCAAATTGTCTCGTCTGATACGATACGCAACAAGCCAGTTAACTCCATACTCTGGACATATTTAATAGAATTTATCAGCGCAAACAAAGTAGGATTTAATAGACATCCTTGTCTAACTCCTCAATCTATGGCAAGCTCTTGTGCACTTGGAGCAAAATCCACTCGGAATTTTGAAAAATGGCAAAAAGGAGGGAAAATTTGAAAGGTTGGTTATGATGGGAAGTTGGTGTCCGAGAGGATCGAAGTCACGATACCTCAAGTGGTAGAGCAGCGGCGTATTTAACCGAAAGTCATGAGTTCCAATCCCGCTCGTGAAACTAGCTTTTTATTTCAACCAATAACTTATAAATAATTTGAAAAGGTTTTGAAGTCCCCATAAAAGAGATAAGTTACTCCAAAAATTGACAGAGGAACTGGGTGTTTTTCTTTCTTTCACATTCACCTTATTCCTCATTTTTTATATATTGTTTAACACAAATAGTCAGCCATAGAATATCCTTTTCCCAATGTCAAGGGTTTCGATATACAAACTGAAATTATGTCACTGGCTTTATGGAAAAGTTAGGATGATGTTGTAAATTAATTTATACATTGGGCGTCAAGTTTTTTGACAAATAATGAACTGTTATAACGATAATAGTAATCCTTTATAAGTGGTTAAGTGCGTACTATGATGTGAATAGAAAGATTTGCATATTAATTTTTAGGTTTGGAAATAGTATACATAACGCACGTACACATTTATAAAAAAGGTTTGACGGTTAGAAGCAATTTAATAGTTGAAGGAAAGAAATGACTAATATCAATTCTAATGAAGATAAATGTAAGAACTGTTACGGATAGGTTTGTTCTTCGTCTAACCAAATTTTGAAAATTAACGAACTCGACCCTCATGAAACATTTCCCTCCTTGGTTTTAGGTGCGTCTAGTTTGAGTTTATAGCGCTACGGCTAAATTCGAGTTTACGGTCGTGAGACCTCTAAAACCGAGCTAATATAAACTTCACCACTAGTTTCCAATTTGTACCATCTGGGTAGGTAGGATATTTGTTCACCGGCGGAATTGGGTCCTCCTATTAATACACTACAGCCCTTCGATCCTCCCTACATCATTTATTAGACTGGAAGCCTTCTTTATTTCGACAGAAACAATTGGTTCGCTGAAAAAAATATCTTATGTATTACACGAAAACCCTATTGGTCGCTACATGCTAAAACATATTGGGATCCCTGCTCATAAAACATGAATAAAAGTATCAAAATATATTTTTATAAACTAAATTTGTTTTTGTTTACATACTTCCACGATTTACAACAATGTAAACAGTGATAAACAATTTTAAAACAATGACTTTTATTTAAGGTATAGTTTTTTTAGTTATCAGGGATGAGTTCAAATAAAATATTTTTTGATTTTAAATCTTCGTCTAGCTTTCGGAACTTTATTGTACCTTCTTCAGAGCTCTACAAAAGGATATATTATATATTTTTAATTTTGCAGAATCAATATATGTAAGAACATGACACACATTTTTGTACGTACTGATTTTTCGTCAGAAGTCAATAAACTTGAAATGTTTTATTTTCATGTTAACACTGAACATTTTTTCTCACTTTATTGTTCTTCTTCAACTTTTCAAACTGTGAAATGACATCTAGTTTCATATAATATCACCGACAGTAGATCTAAAAATGTGATTAAAAACAACAATGAATAGAGCGAGGTTTTTCTCAGGTGCGGTTTATGTCCTGTACAGGTAGGCTGCTTTGGCTAATTTTCCTGTCCTTTACATACATAGATCATACTAAATTATTTCCTATAAACCTCTTTGTAATGTACTAGTTTAGTTATCTTTAACTTAATAATAATAATGCTTTATTAAACATAAAAAAAGGAAAAAAGACAATTTATATTTCAAAGCATTTAAGGCCTTGGATCTTGGATCCGTCTGCCAGAGGTCGTTGATTAAACAATCAGAAACGAAATAATACACAATAAAATAAACTAAAAGTTATAGCCTACGCAATAAAAAGAAAAAAAAGGGGAAACAACAACTGCCAAAATTCGAAAGGGAACAGAAAAACAGGTTATATAATATTGAAATCAAAAATTAAACTCATTAATTAATTCATATCTGTAGTTCCATGCAGGCCTAGCGTAACGAATTAAGGGCCGCGAATTTGAGCCACTCAAAAACCGTAACACAACCTTAGGGAGAGTGAAACATCCGAGATGCAACAACCGAATCTCAACCAGGGATGAGCACTCAGCCAAGAAGTGGGATACAGTTTCAATAGAGCGCGAATTACACAAAGAACCGATTCCCAATTCCCCTCTGATCCAAACAGCCGAGTTTAAGTGCAAAACCTCACTTCTTAGCTTAAATAGCCATCGCAACTCATTGAGACAAAGACCGTCAAAATTATCTTCATGTAGGTCGAACAATGCAGGAGAAATTTGTACCTCCTTGTAAAGTGTGAGATGCGTAGATGCTTGGACAGGCATTCTTCGTGATGTTGTTTATTAATTTGATTAATAAATATTGAAAAATCATTATGCCAGTCACAGAGGTTGTCGAAGGATATGAGGAAGGGCAAGTTGTACTTTTCAAACAAATATTTGAACCATGAAGTGAGCGAACCATGAAATATTAGTCTTTATGACCGCCAACGATATTATTTTTATGTTTCTAGTATCGGGAGACATCAGAACTTTCACAATATAGGAGTAGTGAAGCTCAAGTTTATACACCAAAATTAAATCCAAGTTGGTCTCTAAATATAATTAACTTTAACATCTTCAAAGTTAAAAGAGTGTTTATTGTTTTGGCTATGGTTTGACAATGCAGTACCTGGCCTACTTGAATCTCTGCAGTCATAGGTGTGTTGTCTGATTCGGTACTGCTTTGTCTGGCCATAGTTTATAGTGGAGCAATCATTGCATACAGTACGTTTGACAGTTTTGATATTGGGTCCCCATTTTTTAATTTAGTGAAGAATTTATTGTGAATTATTAAATATTATCTTACTATTAAATATGTACACTATTTTTACATTTTTACATTTATTTTCCAACAACCTTTTTCATTTGATGGATGTTTCATTTACAAAAGTGATAGGTTTAAAATTCTTAATTGCTTTTTCAGGTATCCATGTTATGGGTTCAGGTGCATCGTTTCTTCTTTCAGGTACATTAGATCTATGAAATCTTATTTTTTTTTAATTAATGGCATTGGATACCCATTCCTTCTCAATATCTATCGTATTTTATTTTTATTGTGACCATGAAATCTACAGTCACTTAAGTTATTAGTTATATTTATAACATTGCAAACTATTAAATTCACTATTTTTCGTGGTCCACTTGACCAATTAATATCATTCAATTAATTAAGGTATTTAGTTGAGATAAAAAGTCAGTGTCACGAGCGGGATTCGAACCCACGACCTTCGGCTTGATACGCCGCTACTCTACCACTTGCGCTATCGTGACTTCGATCCACTCGGGCACTAACTTCCCACTATCTCAACTAAAAATCGTAATAATTGAATGATATTAATTGGTTAAGCGGACAACGAAAAATAATGAATTTAATAAATTAAAATGAAGTATACTTCACTAAAGCTCTCCGTGGCCATTTCATTTGTCGCCGAAAATCAAATAGATTACAATAGATTACACTCTTTCAAATAGATTTGAAAAATGGCAAAAAGGAGGGAAAATTCAAAAAGGTGGGGTTGAGATAGGAAGTCAGTGCCCAAGTGGATCGAAGTCAGGATAGCTCAAGTGGTAGAGCAGCGGCGTATCTAGCCGAAGATCGTGGGTTCGAATCCCGCTAGTGCCATTGACTTTTTTATCAACTACCTGGATTAGATCTTTCTTTTTTATAATCAAACAAAGGTCATCTACGTATTTCATTACTAATTTTATGAGTAAATCTTTATAACTGAGTTTAACCCAATCAATTAACTCATTCATATCGATGTCAACGTGGATCGGGCACACGGGGCCTCCCATTGCCACACCTTCCGATTGTTCTTAGATTGTATCTTTATATTTGAAATACCCATTAAAAGCTGTCAAACGGAGTATGTCTAAGATTCTGTGGATTGAAATATCAGTTAGGCCTTCCATTTCTTTCCACCTCCTGATTACAATGTATATTATTAGGTCTAATGGAACGTTCGTGGATAATGACACAACGTCCAAAAACACCACCATCTCATCCTCATCAATTGTGTAACCTGAAGAAGGAACAATAAAGTTCCGAAAGCGAGGCAAAGATTTAAAATTAAAAATATTTTATTTGACCACATCGCTAATAAGTAAGTGAACATTATCTGCATAAGCCAGTCGATAAATCTACAAAACATTTATGTATAATAGTCAATTAACTATTTACGATGAAGGATGAACAGGAGAAAGTTCATAACTATTTTCTTATTATTTAACCTCACTTTTTATGAATTAGAGGAATAAAAATTTCATGTTTTGCGTTAAAATTGCATATTTTTATAGAAAAAATAATTAATTTACTCATTATTATCCAGTATAAAAAAAACTTATTTTCTGAGTGATATTTTATTTACAGGACATTTGGATTGTAATTACTTAATAAGCTTTTGATACTATCACATTTTTTGTTATTAAAAATTTCATGTAAAGATAACGTGCAGATTAGTTGATCACGATAGTGAAGTTATTACCGTATAATCAAGTAACAATACAACTCTAACTAGGTCTTGAAGGAATAAAATAGTTGCACGAAATACCAGCAAGTTTATCCTCTAGGAAAACATGTCTAAGGTTTCGATAAAATGTGTTGCCTTGAATGTTTGATTTTAAATCAACAGATGAGCAATCGGAAATCCACGATGAGTTTATTGATTGATTGAATTGACCGCCGGACTAATTTACAGACAGGTTAATTATTCATGTTGCCTCCTGGTATTTATTTTTTAATAGGGTAACGTTTATCTCTGATATAATTAGTGATCACGTTTATATAATTTGACATTATAATTTTATATAAAAAACGACCTAGGACGAGGCAAATTAGAATAAAATTACTTCGTCCCTGTGTCGCTCTTTAGAGGAATATTTCTTCTTCACATTATGAAAGTAAATTAACAAATTTCATAGGTAAAAATAATTAGAAAGAAAATTATGTAAAAACAGATTATCTGTAACTAGAACCGTCTATAATAAAAATGTAAGCACGACGAAGGAAATTATGTTCTCTTTCTAACGCTGTACATTTAAAAAAAAAAATTTAAAATTTATAATATTTTTTCAATGTATATAGCTAAAATCAATTGAAAAATCAATTGCAACTACACCGCGCAAAAAATGTTGTTGAATAATTTTTTTTTGAGAAAATAATAGATGATTAAACTTGAAGATATCGTAGTGAGCTAGGGTGGGTCACACGGCATATTATTCCCCCCATGTTGGTTATAAGCAGAAATTTTTAATTAATTTTATGTTTTAAATCTGTGAATGACTTCCAGTCAGCTTAGCTACTATAAAGCGCATAACAAAAGAAAACAGAAATTCACGATAACTTTTTAATTAAATCAGATTATGCTTAATTATATAATTACTTAATTAATTATACACAATTTTTTCGAAACGAAAAATTTGTGTCACAGACGGGATTCGAATACGCCGCTGTCCTACCACTTGAGCTATGGTACGTTCAATCGCCCATGCCACAAACTTCCCATTTCGACTTCCCGTTTTATTCCAATTGTAACCAAATCGCGACTTTATATAGAAACACTTTTTATTAACGATTGTACTACATTAGCGAGACTGTGCACGATTCACAAGTATGATTCTAAATTAATATAACTTTACTTTAATAATTGTTTAATTACTTTATCAGAGTATACTTAATTATATAAATACTGAATTAATTATACACAATTTTTTCATTTAGAAAAAATTGTCACAGACGGAATTCGAACCCACGACTATCGGCTAAATACGCCGCTACTCTACCACTTGAGCTATCGTGAGTTCGATCGCCCATGCCACATCTTCCCATTTCGATTCCCCGTTTTATTCCAATTGTAAGCAAATCACTACTTCAATATAGACACTTTTTACTAACGACTTTACTACATTAGCGGGACATCACGGTAGCTCACGTGATAGAGCAGCAGGGTATTTAGCCGAAAGCCGTGGGTTCGAATACCGCCTGTGACACAAACTTTTCATTTAGAAAAAATTGTGTATAATTAATTGAGTGGAAATTCATGACTTAAAAATAATTGTGAAGCTGTTCTGTACCGATTTTGAAAGAATTTTCGACATATTTGTTAAAATTAAATGAACGATGATGAAACTTTGAATCAAATGTGCAACGCACGAGAAAAATGCAATTTAACTTTTAATTTAAGTAAAAACAACTCGTTTAACTTCGTTCTAGGCAGGCAAGTTTTTGAGCAGGCCATGAGTTGAACTAAATGACACCGTGTATTTTGTAAGTTTTTCGAAAAAGTGCTATTTCAATGTTAGCGTGACAAATAAAACGCATCAATCCCAATCTAGATAGTATTACAATAATGTCGAGTAGTTTGAATATTTGTAGTTGCGGACAGCTTTATTGCCGAATAAATCATAAATTTGCAGTTGCAATAAGGCGTTGTAGCATAGAGCATAAGATACCCTGTTAACAGGAATAAAAAAGTTTGCGGGCCGCATAAGGCACTTGAAGAATAATGGAGTATGAATATTGTAGAAGGACAAATGCCGGTCGAGACCCACTGCGGGAAGCCGTTGATGGCAGACAACACTTTATAGCGGCCGCTAGCTGTTTGTCTTTTTATAATCCACAGTTTTTTTGTTTTTTTTCAAAACGTGCATTTTTGAATTACGGTTAGATAAAAAAAATTGGTTGCTAATGAACGTAAATATTGCTACTTACTTGCCGCAAAACGCAATTTTAATTAAATTTTAACAAATTAATGTTTTAAATATCCAATTTCAGCTTGTACAATTACTTTACCGGCAATAAACTGTGCAGTAATTTTCCCGATCCCGTGCGGCTAATTTAAAATATAGGGTTAACGAGAAAATAATGAGTGTTTTTGTCAAAAGATTGATTCAGTTAGTTATAAAATATGCAACGCAGGTCATATTTCAGGAATGGAAAAATTGTTTCATTTAATTAATAATTTAACCGTGCCAGGTTTTAAAATAATATCATATTATTTATAAATTTTTATTTTGTTTTTGCTTCTTATTTTATAGATGTACGGTTTTCTATAAAAGTTGTTTATTTGAAAAAAGTGTGTGGTGTTTAGTGACCGTTAGTAAAAGAGTAAGCGCAGATCGTGAGATGCGGTCTGGTGTGACTTAGGTTTTAGAAAAACATTTTCTTTATCGTGCCAACGTTTCGATCTTTATTTAGATCGTCTTCAGGGCCGGGGATTTATAAACATTGTTTGAATTTTACGAATACTTTGATTGAATTTAAAATTTTGTAGCATTGTATAAATTCATTTTTTTTATCTAAAATTTTCTAGCATTGTATAAATTCATAATTTTTTCCACATCCTACATGTATTTGTAACATTAAAACAATGTTTATAAATCCCCGGCCCTGAAGATAATCTCAATAAAGATCGAAACGTTAGCACGATAAAGAAAATATTTTTCTAAAACCTACATCACACCAGACCGCATCCCACGACCTTCAAATAATATTTTGTTTATTATTGCTTCACGAAAATACATTTACAAGTTGGTTAGAAGAATTAGATGCAATAAAATCACACCAGGCGCATCTCACGATTTGAAAAATAGTTTGCAATGCATTTTGGAGCTCTGTCCGTCCCCTTCATCACGCAGATTATTTTCTGAAGCAACGTTTTCGTAACTCAACAGTAACTTACTAACAAAAACAGATGTCAAAAGAGTACGTTATGGCAAAACGTATTTTGTGTGGTAAGTCAAAAAGGTGGATACAGAAAAACATGAAGTCAAGGACAGAGCCTTTACGAACAACCTCGAGATATTAACTTTGATCCACTCAGACGCCAACTTCCCATCTCAACCTACCTCTTGAATTTTCCCTCCTTTATGCCATTTTTCAAATGGCGTGTAATCAGTATTCGATTCTCGGCGTCAAAAGTAGTGGCCATGGAGAGCTTTAGTGAAGATATACTTCGTTTTATTATTAAATCCATTATATTTCGTGATCCGATTGACCAAATAACTTCTTTCAGATAATTAATCTTTATGAAAGGTATTGGTTGAAATAGTCACGATTCGAAGTCACGAAAGCTCAGCTGGTAGAGTAGCGGCGTATTTAGCCGAAGGTCGTGGGTTCGAATCCCGCTTGGGACGGTAGCTTTTTCATTTCAACCAACACTTTACTTAAAGCTTGATTACACAGTAATTTTTAAAATCATTAATACAGTGGAGATTTAAGAACATTATATAGTATATTTGTGTACTAAGTAATTTATATGGAATTTTGTAAAATACTTTTATTTTAAGAAAGAACAACCTTGAAGGGTAAAAACACGGTCGATACCGTCTGTCAGTAAATGGACTATCTTTTGTTTCAATAAAAAGCATTTGGAAAAAAAACTCTGCTTAACAATTTTGGAAAAAGAAAAAATGAGTGACTATTAACAATTTTTCTTATTATTACCTACTATTTTTATCATTGCCCTTAATTTTCCATTTACTGTTTTTAGAAATATAGTCGTGAAAGTAGGGGAAAAGTGTGTTCGTACATAATAACTTAAAATGTTTGATGATGATGTTGATACATCGATACTAGAAAGCGCTGTAGCCTTTTGGATTATTAAACATTTCCTAGTTACTTAGTTCTACAAAATTGTCGTGATACTTCTTTTAAGAAGTTGTTTCAACTTTGTGCAGGGCCATCTTAGTACTTAGGTTGCCGCCATTGATCGATTTACATTTGAATTATGGGCGGCAGTTTCTTCTTCTTCATAGCAATAACTTAATATGAAAAATATGACGAATTAGTTTGTGGAAATTCGGGGTTTTTAAGGGAATGGTGTGAAAATTAAACCACTTTGGAGCTGTGGTTTAAACCAAATTCAAATAACGGAAAATAACTATTTGACATTCTTGGATAACCGAGATTCAATAGATCCTATATGGCAGGCCGACAATTAAAAACATACAACATTTGTACCCGACGAACATCATGGTTTATGTTAACCGGTTTGAGTTCTGAATTAATTTCGCAAAACGGAAAACGGTAAATAACCAAGGGCGGCTAACTTAACTTCCTTGTTTGACTCTGAATCACTTGGAAAATTAATTCCATCCTGGCAACCTCCCAAAATTAGTTTTAAAGTACTCGGTAGAACAAGCACATAGGAGAATAACAGTATTCAATGAAATCGTCTGGGTTCTCTCTGGAAGTTTAAATTTTAAAAAATCTACTATAAAAACGACATTAAATTAAATGGATAGGAAAAGATAATAATTTTTGCGTTAAACTGTGTTACATCGTGTTGCTGACAATATAGCCTCTTCCTTCCAACAAAAACAGCATTGCTTGGGTGCCTTTCTTGATTTAGAACAGGCCTTCGATCGAGTCTGGCACTCGGGCTTGCTTTGGAAACTGAGGAACATCCTCCCTCATACGTACTATCTTATACTGAGATCTTATCTGACGGATCGATTTTGTCCGTCATAGAAAATAATTCTCACCTTATGTACGCATGAGGGCGGATGTTCCTCATGGAAGCATACATGGCCCTTTTCTATTTTCCATGTACACTGCAGATATTCCTACACATGTTAACATTTCGACACACACATTCGCTGATGATACAGCAATTCTTGCACGCAATTCGGACACCTCAATTAACACTCAACACTTACAACAACACCTGAATGAATTAACACTATGGTTCACAAAGTGAAAAATAAAGGTAAACCTAACAAAAAGCACACAGATCAATTTTACCTTACGTAAAAATGTCTGTCCTGCGGTGAGTATAAATGGAATTCCATTGCCTACCAATGACCTTGTGCGTTATCTTGGACTTTTCATGGATAAACGACTGACTTGGAATCCCCATATAAGACTGAAAAGACAGCAAACAAACCGACGTTATAAATTGTTGAAAAGACTACTCGACTCACGATCAAAAAGAACTAGAAGAGAAAAAATTTGTTAACTGATTATAGTTCTGATGATGTAAATTTTATCGGTATTTTAAAACGGCCAATGGTCTATAGGTTTTAGTAATTTGGGCAAAGACGAGGGTTAGAGGGAACCGCACCTTTGTCCCTCACTTGATCCGTTACCACTCAGATTTACATAAAGTTATACTGCGTTATACGTTCAATTGTTTTGTTTGATTGTTTTATTTGTTACTGTTAGTGTTTCAATAATTGTAACAACCACTGCACATTCATAAAATATAATATCATGTTGGATTTTTTGTCTATTTCTTAGATAAGGTTCTTTTTTTCTTTTCTAATCATTTACGAAATAGAAAGGAAAAATTCTTTGTATAATCAATGGTGATTTTTGACTCCACAAAATTGACGTATAAACTCGTTGGAACTCTATTCACTACACAAAAACATCTCTCCCTTGAAATCTTGTTTTCGCAAAATTTTGGTACGTTTTTGTAAAGCAACCGATCGTTTCCCGAATTTTACAAATGATTAAATACGGAATTAAAAAGGTGCTACGTATTTTTTATTCTTTAAAATAACTGAAAATAATGCCAATAGTAAGTATTGACAAAAAGTGTCACCTTTTTTACTTTATTTCTGATTCTATAAATAATTTTTAAAAAAATAAATCAATGGTATGACAAATGTTAGGATTCACACAAAATCTACTGTGATAGAAAAATCTACAATTTCGAAATTTTTGCCTCATTAAGAAACAAAGTACATAAAGAAGTATTCGTGGAACCTATGTGCGTACAGAATCTTATATTTTTGGTCGATTTTTATGTGTTTTTTCACATTTAGAAAAACAAGCAATTTTGAAGAACAAAAAACTTTAACAAACATGTCAGGTTATAACATAGATATAGGGGTTTAATAAAATAACAAAAGAACTTTTTGAGACTTTTTTGTTTTCTCCGATAACAATGAGCATGAAAAAATTTTACTTTTAGCAATTGTATGGTTGTTAATTGATATCCTGGGAATCTTTTCTTATTTTCTAATTTTTTACCGTTTGTTGTTTTCCTGTCGTAAAGTAGGCCGGCTCGCGAAATTTTATGAAATAGATAAAATCGAAAACGACTTAAAAACTGAAATTGTTGGCAAAGTTCAAGGGTTTAGGGCTATGATATTCCTTTCACAAAAACATATTCGGCACATAGAGTAGACAATTTTTTAACGTGATTGCATAAAAAGGTCGGTCGAGTCAAAAGGTAATCTATTTAAATTAAAATCGTAATTTATTATGAACATTATTTAATAACAAATTGGAAACATGACTGTATACTAAAAAATCCAGGAAATTTGAGATAGCAAATTTATTTGTTATGTAAAAAATTGTACAATTTTAAAAATTATAATATTGTGTTTTTAGCAAAATGTTAAATTGTGGGTTTAAAATTAAAATATTTTCAAAGTAGTTTGTAACCTAATTATTCCATACTTACAATTTTAATGCTTTGAAAGGGGATTTGATTATTTGGCCTATTGTGCGTCATGATCGTTTATACTTTTAAAAATTAAATGTATCATTGATATTTTTAATATATAACGGTTTATTGCCTAGCAGACTTTATTACAAGTTCTCAGAAGTTTAACAGTCTAGATTTAATATTTATAAGGCTTGTTCATTTCAATAGTTAGGTCTTTTTTACCACTGACAAAACTGGAAAGTATGAAAGGTCTAACACTACAGCTATTCCATATTTTCCCTTCGATGTCCTTCTGATACCCGTCAATAGGTTCGTGTCGGACAAGAAATATTGTCACGTGGTAAGCGATTAGATTTGCGACAATTTGCCCAGGGGCGCGCCCTGAATACAACTCCAATTTCAGAGTTTATGTTGGTACCACTTGAGGTAATAATTCAAACCGTCACGCCCATTACAAGATATTATTCAACCCTTAAGCACGCTCACCTCCTCAATTCCACAATCCATATTTGAATGGAAAAGAGGGGCGCCGGTAAGAACGAGAGACGGAAAATTTTATTTTCTGAACGGTTTTTTTTCGAAACCAAGCGAGAAAGCATGTGGAGGAATATTATTGAATTTTGCATCACTACACGACTAGGTCAATGTTTCTGTATTACCTACATCATTATAGGATTGTTCAAGTTTTTATGAATTTCGAACTGACAAAAGTTTAGGATACTAAAGTGAAGAAATAGTGCTGAATGGGCATTGGGTCGCTTATTGGGTCGGACAGTGTCGTAGCATTTTTATTAGCGTAATAGACCTAACTTGTGATCAGAACACTGAAAATTAAAATATAAATTAATGGATTAAACAATAAGAATAATTTTCAATAACCGTTGATATTAAATTATTCGGAGATAGTGAGATGCGGTCTGGTGTGACATAGGTTTTAGAAAAATATTTTCTTTGCCGTGCCAAGGTTTCGATCTTTATTGAGATCATCTTCAGGGCCTGGTATTTTTAAACATTGTTTAAATATTACAAAAACATGTAGGATGTGACAAAATGAATTTATACAATACTAGAAATTTTAGATTAAAAAAATGAATTTATACTATGCTAAAACATTTTATATTAAAAAAAATTGTATAAATTCATTTTTTAATCTAAAATTTTATAACATCGTATAAATTCATTTTTCTTAATCTAATTTTTTTTAGCATTGAATAAATTAATTTTTTTTATATCTAAAATTTCTAGTATTGTATATATTCATTTTGTCACATCTACATGTATTTGTCGATGTTTATAAATCCCAGGCCCTGGAGATGATCTCAATAAAGTTCGAAACGTTGGCACGATAAAGAAAATGTTTTCCCAAAACCTACGTCACACCACACCACATCTTATGATCTCCGAATAAACAATGACTAACAGTCACTAAATACCACACATTGATGTTAAAATAATTGCCAAATTTCTGTTATAGTGTATACTGATCATGTTTAATTAAGTTCAGTACAGGGTGTCCTACGGAAGATATCGAAGCCCTTAACTTCTTTAATTTTTGTCAGATTTCGAGTAAAAAAACGAAATTTTCATTACGAAGTCTAATTTTTAGATGGTACACAATTTTCTGAAATAATTGTTTGTTGACATAAAATATATTCTACGTACCGTTTTCCTGTAGTTTACAAAATTCCTTTAATTGACAGCGATGATCTTACGGAGATAATTATCACTATATTTCCATAGATAAAATGAAGACAGTAACGTCGATTGAAATGTAAACACAATACGAAAAAGGTGTTGACAATGAAGAAAAATAATTCGAGCATTAATTTTAACACTGGCAGTCTGTTTTTTACGAAATTTCTTTTATCCATATATTTTTTAAAAAATATTTTTGCAAAAAATTTTCATTCTTCACTAAATAGCTAACTCAACTTTCCTGTAGTGGTATTTATTGGCACTGGCCAACAAGCATGTGTTAATTTCTTACTAAAACTCTTTTGGTAATTTTTTAAAAAATTAATATATAGGAACCAAACCAAATTAAAAAGAAATCTAGTTTTGGAATTCGAAATAAAAAATAGGTGTCTAACTTATAAACTTTAAATTGGGCATATTTTATGTAAAAAACAATGAACCAATCTGATTTTTCAACCAACGAAACATCTAAAAAGTCATAACGAAAATTTAAAAAAAGATTTATCAAAATCCGACCAAAATTAAGGAAGTTAAGGAGGGGTACACATCTGTACTATGGCAGATGATGATCTTTTATGGGACACCCTGTACAGTTTCCATTTTAGTTTTTGAATTTATTTTTAATTGCACGTTTTTAAAAATGGAAATAGATATAGATATGTATTAAACTTATAATTTAATTCCCTAGTTTTCGTGGGACTTAATACCTTGACCGTGGGACAATAACTTGACCAATTATTATCTTTCAATTAAGTAATGTTTTTAGTATAGATACACGACATTTGAAAAATGGCAAAAAGGAGGGAAAATTCAAAAGGCGGGGTTGAGATGGGAAGTTAGTGGCCTAGTGGATCGAAGTCACCTTAGCTCAAGCAGTAGAGCAGCGGCGTGTTTAGCTGAAGATCGTGGGTTCGAATCCCGCTCGTGACACTGACTTTTTATCTCAACAAAAACCTTAATTAATTGAGAGTTATAATTTAATAATAAAAGCTTAATTGTTTATATTAAATAGATATTATTGAAATCTAGGCGAAGAAAATGTTTTATGTCTAATTGATCTCATCACTGACATCATTTTAATATATGAAAAAATTAAACATAAAAGGCTGTTGTATATTTTACCGTAGTAAATTCTATTATGGATACTTTCCATATTTTTGTATGTTTCTTCACCTTTACGAATATTAAATTATTTCGTTTTAACCAGATGTGTCAGCTGGGAATTGATTTGGCCTAAAAGTAAGTATAAGTAAGTGGAAAACTACATTTCCCGTGATTCAGCGTGAACTCGGTTATCTCTTGGATGGTATTTAAATTATTTTCGATTAAAACTTTCACGTTGATCTTCGTAGATCTTTTGGCGGAAACTTGGCCAACGACCTCTGGCACACCGATTAACTAACAGCACGTTCACCATATACCGATTTATCTTCACGCTTGACTAGCATTTTTCTCTTCTCTCAAATATAACATCATTGAGCAAAAACGGGTTTTTGTTTGGTATTTCCAATTGTAACATTAAATTAAAACGGGTTCACTTAGATAGAGATACAATTCGTACTAAACGAAAATAACAAATATCAATTGAAGGGAAAAAAACGATATTCCATTATTGATCATTACTGTATGAAAGTTTTATTATTAAATGTTAAATTTTTTTTCCAGGAAAAGATGCTTAAGTGCAAAAAAACCATAAACGATTAATCTACATCTAGCTAAAAAACGTCTCACAATATCTTTAAGGGCAAAATAAGATAATATTTTCTAAATATTTGAATGTATAATTTTCATAGTACCTTGGGGTTTTTTTGCTTATTGTTAGCCTTAGAATTGATTTGTTGGGAAATTTTATTTTACAGCTTAAAGCAAACAAAAGAATGGAAGAATGTTTTGATGAATCGTGTATTTCCATGTGCTGCCTGCGACGGCTTTTCAACCCGCAGCGCCTGTAGCAGTAAAACCACCAACCACTTCGGATAATGTGGCACTTTAGCTCTCAGATAAAAACTAACACCCCTACTATAACTCCGAACCAGAAAGGTTATTAATTCAAGAAGAGATAATGTAAAAATATATTGGCCCAACTTAAAGCCTAATCTTGGCCTACATTTTATGGCAAACGTTTAAGCCGTTTTTTCAAAAATCTAACAAAAATATTATTCTCTTTTGGGGGAAAATATTTCCTTCTAAATGAGATAATTACGGTGCTTAATATTGCTAGGAAAATAAATATATTTCAAATAAAATTATAGCCATCAACTAAAGCATCAATTAATTAATCTTTATGTAAGGTATTGATTGAGATAAAAAATTCAGTGTCCCGAGCGGAATTCTAACCCACGACGTTCGCCTAAATACGGTTCGAATCCCGCTCGTGACACTGACTTTTTTATATCAACCAATACCTTACATAAAGTTTAATTATTTAAAAGAAGTTATTTAGTTAGTCGGACCACGAAATCTAATGGATTTAAAGCATCGTCTATCCTCCGAAGTTGTTCTCCAGGGGTTGTCGTCAGCTATGTCATTTCAGCCTCCAACGCAATCTGTTATTAAATCCACACCCTTTCACACTCTTAAGACAACTCTTAAATTACTCTTAATTTTATTCTTTCTTATTTTTTTCGATTCACTCAGTTAAGTTAGTGGAGTACTCAATATTCTTCCATATCCTTCCACACATATCTAATTGATGGTCGATGAAATACTAAATATTCCCCGTCGGCCCTCTCACGCTACACATTCACGATAATAAATACATTCACTAGTGGACACAAAACTTAAGACAATAAAACTATTCTATTGCCATGACAAAGCATAATTCTCACATCCGGAAATTCTTACGCGCTCTCTATGTAGAACGAAAGAATTATTAAATAAAGCACCCTTCAATTAAATGGGACACATCGAGGAATATTTCCTTATATTCCGGACACATAATCGAAAGGGTCCTGGGAATCTCTCATGGCCTGTTCTTAACCAGGTGAGATTAAACAGTCTTCTACGAGTCAGATCCTCCGAGGGACACCTATCGACAGTGCTATTAAAAAGTGAGAACTTCTTTGCGACTGACGCTGTTAATTTTTTTAACAGGGTTTTTATTGAATTTTTAGCCAAAAATGGTAAAGCCGTGAGGTAGGACGTCCCGGCCTTAGCCGTTTTGCCAAGCCGCTCCAGTTCCTTTTATCTATACGACAAAAGCATAACGAGAGGATCGAAGAACGACCAATAATAATTATAATTAATTTCATTATGTACAAATATAAAAACATTATATGCAAATTCAAACAATGTACCGTCAACTTTATTTGTAAATCCATTTCAGTTCGCGGTCCGATTGACCCATTAACTTTTTTCAATTAATTAATCTTTATGTAAGGTATTAGTTGAGATAAAAAAGTTCGGTTCGAATCCCGCTCGTGAAAAAAATCTAATGGATTTAAAGCATCAATATTTTAATATAACATTATCAGAACTACGCACATCGGCCATGTCAATCAAACTTTTTGAAGCTTTAAAAATGGCAAATATGTTAAATTGTATGTAATAAAAACCAAACCGTCTTAAACAATATTTTCTTTGGTGATTGATCAGCCTTCTCCGTTTAAATATATTTTTTCTTTTCAAAAGGTAGATTGGAGATGGTTCTACCGGCTATCCGTTATCCACACATGTACCTGTTCATATAGATTAACGATTTTTTCGAAGTCCTGATGAAAGCTAGATATTCTGCCGAAAGCTCGACAAGAAAATAAATGTTGTTTCTGTCTTCCTGGCCTCATCACCAATCCACCTTTTGGAAAGAAAAAAATACGTCTTAAACAACCATAAAACATTAATGTGTTAATCGGATATTTAGGTTTTAAAAATCGGAAAATTTTATTGTATACAATTTAACAAGTTTTCGGACATTTAAAATTAATTAATATTGAATTAAAGTACATGTAAAATTGATTCGTAGTTCGAATCTCGGTTTACATTTTAATTGCGAACAACAAAAGTATTGCAAAATGGTTATTTGGAATGTGGTCTGGTGGGACGTATGTTTTAGAAAAACAATTTCTTTATCGTGCCAACGTTTCGATCTTTATTGAAATCATTTTCAGTACTCAAAGTGTTTATTTTCCGCGTAGATGTGCCATTCTTCTGTGTCCTGTTGAGACTCTCATATCATTGTATCTGATGCTCTCCTGTCATGTTCTTCCTTTCCTTTATGGTCGTTAGAGAATGTGGTATAGAACGTTTCTTAGATCATATAGTCAATCCCCATTTTTAAGAATGGGCGTCTGATTTTGTTAATTATTTTCCATACCATACCGTACAGAACTACGAAAGAGAAAATGACAAGAATGATCATAACATAAATTTCTGTTTAATTAAGTAATTTTATGAAATAACTTTGAGCCAAAAAACCCTTGCTTAGTTAAATTTATGATCATAACAATACTGTTTAAACTATTGACAATATTATTGATAATGTTGGTGAATAATGGGTTTTCTGTACTCATAAAAATTTTCGGTTGTGAAGTATAGTTCACATATATAATGGTATTGCTGTAGAACTTTTACAGTCTCAAATAGTCATAATGGTTATTTGGAGGTCGTGAGATGCGGTTTGGTGTGATATAGGTTTTAGACAAACAATTTCTTTATCGTGCCAACGTTTCGATCTTGATTGAGGTCATCTTCAGGACTCAAAGTGTTTGTTTTCTCGGTTGTCATTCTTGTGTGTCGTGTTGACAGTGCCAGTGGTGTGCCACTTTGAGCCCTGAAGATGATCTCGATAAAGATCGAAACGTTGGCACGATAAAGAAAATGTTTTTCTAAAACCAACGTCACACCAAACCGCATTTCACGATTTCTAAATAATCATTAACTAAGGGTCACTAAACACCACACACCTATTGCAAAGTGATTGTATTCCTCGTCTGTGTCACAATGGGTTCAACTTTACTTATATAAAAAAATAAAAGTAGATTACAATGCGCAAAAATTATCATTAACCAATTTTTGTTCAAATTTTGCATGCAGTTTTTGATATGAAACCGCCTATATGATATTTAAATAGAATAATATATTTGAAATAAATCGTAAGTTAATTCAGAAAATAGAATTAAAGATTTTTTAGCCGCGGAACTTAATTTAGAATTGGGTAAGGAAGAATGAGTGACAAAAGGCGGATTGTTGACGTTTAATTTCAACTGTTGAATCCGTCGCACTTACTTGGCTGATGCCGAAGTACCCTCGAGAATTTTTACACCTTGTTTAAATACTTGAATTAATCAAGTTCCGAATCTTGATTGCCCGGGTTAACAAAGCAAACAGAGAATAAATTATTGTTTAGTAAATAAAAGTGGAATAGTTTATGAAATAAGGTGAGAGGCTAGTACCGGACAAATTATATACATTATAGATCAATTGCATGATAAACATGCATGAACGGAAAATGGATATTATTTTTGTAAAGTACTTACAAAACTCCAATACCGTTATCGTCGAAACACTCTTATATATATTGTATATATATATACAGGGTGAATTGCTACTCGTGCTACAAACTTCTCCAGTAGATTCTTCACCCTAAAATGAACAAAAAAGTTCATATTGTCCATGGTCCGATTCTCAACNAAACTTGAATATTAAAAAGAAGAATATTTCACTCTTTTTAAATATAACACTGTTTTAAACCAAACTGTAACTTTTTTTAAAAGATTTTATCAGAAAAATTAAATTCGCTGATAAAATGTTCAAATTAAAAAAAAAAATATATATGCATGAATGAATATTTTGAAAGAATGTATGGTTAACATTAAGTATAAATCATTACTCGCAGTAAGCTTTGCAATGCTAATATGTTTTTGTTAATTGCAACATGTTAGGTAGGTAGTTAGAAAATCCTAAACACCCATTATGCGCTTAGGATTTTATCGTTTGCGTTCTAGGGCGCTTAGGAAAAAAGTAGTTTGAAATAAAACCTATGTTCTTTGAGCTAACTATTGCATCTATGTAGTTAAAGTTGAAATCATCATGTAAAAATATGGGAGGTAAATCTAATTAAATTGGGCACTTGATGATTAAATTAACTTTGTCAACCCCGGGCTTCAAGGTCATCATCAGAGCCTGTATTTTCAAAGAAATTAACAACAAGTAATTAACGGGGGTGTCGGTGGTCGCAATGTCGTTGACCCGGTGCTCATCACTGTAGGGTAAATGTCCTGGGTCCGAATCCTGCGACCCTGCATTCGAACCCGACATACTTACAAATGAGCTTGTTTTTCAAAAACACCGGAACCCTTAAGGTTGATATGACCTCTCCTGCTGCGAAAAAACATTTAATCAAACAATTACCTTTTTTTGTAGTAGTAGTAAGTTTTGTAGTAAAAGTTGTAGTAAAGTGGCATTATAAGAAAAACAGAAATGGTAACTCTGAATAATTTTAATAATTACATACACAACCGAAATACATAACCAAAATATTACCTCGGCTATAGAATTAAGAAGGATACATGATAACTTAGTCACACCTGTGACCTCCTCTTTCTCTTACAAATTGTAACAAACCCGAACACAACATATTTAACAAATTATGTTGCGTGGTGTAAAAATAATTGTTCGAAGTTTTTGAATTTTATTTAAGATTTCAACTTTCACGTTACTTCAACCTTTCACATCTTTATTTTCTAATGTCTCTTGAATCTCATAACATCTAGTCCTACTGTATATTTGGACACTAATGGGACGAGCAATAAAAACATTCACAAAAACAAAAATAGTACAACATTTAGAAGAAACACTTGTATTTGTTGCGAAAGTTCTTGGCCGCATTTTAAGTAAGGTTTTTGGATTTTGGAAATAACTACAAATATGGTACTACAGAAAAGTTGTTCTTTTAATAGGATGAAAACACAAATACTTAAATTCTCATCGGTCAGTTACCACCCTAGTAAATGTAGTAGTAATATAATAGGTGTCTTGGCCAAAAAATTGATTTTTCTTGTTAACAATGTTAAAAAAATAGGCAATAAGATTTGAAAACTTTTTAAAACATGCTGAAAGTAAAAGTAATCAAAAACTTAAATTTAACTTTAAAATCTTTTTTTTCTTTTATTCAATTTTGTACCAAAACGTCCTTTTTGCTTACATTATATTACATTCAATATTTATTAATAGAAAAATTAATTCTAATGGCTACTTGAATCATCATCGTCATTGATCAAAAATTAATCTTTTTATAATATTATGGGTTAATTTGAAATAGTTGATAACTGACATATGAGAAGTTAAGATCTGTGTTTATCGAACCAAGAAAATCGTATTTAAAGTTTAGGCAAGAAATTTGAAGAACTTTGGCAAGTTGTAAAAGTCTATTTTCTAAAAGATTTTACATTTCGTTCGCTTATGGTTACAATAAAAAATCTGGTAGTGTTTTAAGTTTTCTCTTTTCATAGGTGTATTCAACTGTTCAGTAGAATTTATATTTTATGATGTTCCATTGACTTTATGGAATAAATTTGTGAAAGGGTGAAGTAACTGTAAAGTGAAATATCTGGAGTACAGATGAGAATCAGATTTCGAACAATAGGGACCATTTACTTCAATTTGACATTGGGGACCACCTCCTGAAGTGTTGTCGTCCACGGACTCTCTGTACATAGAACGTCTAAGTAAATTGTTAAGCCTGGTTTTTGGAAAAACTAAACAAAATGAGATAACATTTTATTCATAAGCTCTTTTTTCATTGAATGAATGAATTAAAAAAAGTATTTTATTAGATAAACAAAAGATAAAAAATTGCACATTTTTTAAAAGCACATAGCGGAAATGGTTATCAACTGTCTGCCGGAGTCGGACTATAAAAACATTATTAAATAAAAGCACTCGGGGTTATTTATTAAAGAGATCATCTCTTGTCAATGTGTGCAAGCCTATAGCTGTACTAGGAATTCCGCCAAAACTGGGCATTCTGCTAAAAAGTGAAAACTTTCTTCAAGATTTCTTTTTCATTGCAATAATTACAGTTTTCGTAATGCGAATAGTTCTAGAAAATGGTACATGGTTATTCTATTAAAATCGCTTCTTGTCCCTCTATAATTTCTGGTCATGCGAAATCACACACTAAGTAATATTCAGGAGATCAATAGGATTGTAAATTTGACGAAAAATAATAGAAGATCCCTTTTTTTACCAGTATCCCATTTATTATGTTGAACCTGTCCATTAATTTAAATTTCGAGTCGAATACAGTGACACGGCGACGTTAATGTTAACTGACTGACATCAACTGACGTTTAAGCCGAAAATCGTTTGCCCTCTGACTTTCTCCGGCAGAAGCTGACCAGATAGATTTTCATCAAACGTCACATTATGTTGAATCAAATTAGTAAGATATTGTTTGTTCGAAATGAATTGACTAAAGAAAACTTTAGCGTTTTCAATACATTTTTAATTTTTAAATATAATATGAATTGATTAATTTTAACTAATATGCAGAATAACAGTTCTTTTACTTTATGTCACACAATTAGACAACAACTAATAATGTGATATTTTTTTTTATTTCTTGATAAAAATTGTTTTCACAAAACTAAAGGTACGTAATAAATAATAATAATAAATAAATATAAAAAGTATATGCTGGTCTTATGGTAGTCTTTGAAATAGTGATCTTGGCGTAACATGTTCCTGAATGATCCTTTGCCAAAGAGACATCTGTAATCACGCTTTTATTTCTGGTTCTACTTCGTTTCTAGTCATCAGGATCGCACCCTGATATTTAAAATTATCTGCAGTAGAAAACACGTGCTTGTTAACCATCTTACTTTATGCTTTATTAGGTGATTCCTGGATGCCCATCTATAGACGGATTTATCTTTGCTGAACTTCAGGCCTATGGCATTTGTTTCTCTTTTAAATTCCTCCAGGGTTCTTTCTTCAGCTGGCACAGTGCAATATATTATGTACATTCTTATTGCCGTTTTTAGAATTACATTAAACATTACTGTTATCACCTGGTCTTCCTACCTTAAATCATTTGACACGGTGAAACTTTCTGATAAGCGACTTAGAAATTTTACCCCGCATTTCAGCGTCATTTTTGTCTGTCATTTTTCGGGGATTCTTAGCGCCTGACACACCAACTTGGTTTAAACTCAGTTCAGTAGTGAACCCAGTTAAATTAAAAATGGCCGTTTTTCAAGTTATATTTGAACAGCCGTCGGGCGTGGGTTAAATCTAGTTAAACATTAGCTACAACCCCATTGTATTTCGTTGTCCGATTGATCAAATAACTTCTTTTTCATTAATTAATTCTTATTTATTTAGAAATCGTGAGATGCGGTCTGGTGTGATGTAGGTTTAGGTTTCAGAAAAACATTTTCTTTATCGTGCCAACGTTTCGATTTTTATTAAGATCATCTTCAGGGCTCAAAGTGTTTTCTTCTGTGTAATTGTGTCATTCTTGCGTGTAGTGTCGAGAGTGCCCGAGAGTTCCCGACACGCAAGAATAACACAATTACACAGAAGACAAACACTTTGAGCTCTGAAGATGATCTCAATAAAAATCGAAACGTTGGCACGATAAAGAAAATGTTTTTCTGAAACCTACATCACACCAGACCGCATCTCACGATTTCTAAATAAATATCGATTAACGATCACTAATCACCACACATTAATCTTTATGTAAGTTATTGGTTGAAATGCAAAAGTTAAAGTCACGAGCGGGATTCGAATCCACGACCTTCGGCTGAATACGACGCTGCTGAACCACTTGAGCTATCGTGACTTCATTTCAACCAATACCTTACATAAAGATTAATTAATTGAAAGAAGTTATTTGGTCAATCGGACCACGAAATATAATGGATTTAATTTGTAAAACGACGAGCTTCACTAAAGCTCTTCGTGGCCATTTCATTCCTCGCCCAGAATCGAATCCTGATTACATCACATTTGAAAAATGGCAAAAAGGAGGGAAAATTCGGAAGGTAGGTTGAGATGGGAAGGAAGTTGGTGTCCGAGTGGATCGAAGTCACGATATCTGAAGTGGTAGAGCAGCGGCATATTTAGTTGAAGGTAGTGGGTTCGAATGCCGCTCATGACCTAAATTTTCCATTTCAACCAATACCTTACATAAAGATTACTTAATTGAAATTAACTATAACCCTAAAAATAGAAAACCAAAAGCGGTCCTATTCAGATGGTGCAATGACCCCTTCGTTGACATGGTTAACAACTCTGAACAAAGAAATGATACAGGTCTATGTTATATTCATATGCTTTTTCAAGTATCTGCCGAAATGTGAATAAATGGTCTACCGGTTCCTAAGGACGCAGTGATACTCTCCGGTCATATTTCTCCCCATGCGGCTAATGCGTTGTTCACTGCTGTAGACCTTATACACCATTGTCAGAAGTCTATTTTATACTTCTATTGTTTTAACAGTTAAATTTTTCTTCTTTTTTGTATTTATATAGCCACTAAGAAAGAATGAAGAAAAAAATATATTTTTTCTTTAATAATTATATATCTTGTTTTAGGAGGCTTACCTCTGGGTTCATTCTCCACATATGCTTATTCAGTTTGTTTATTTTCTTACACCTTTTATACTTTTGTAATTTCTTTATGAATGTAAACATTTATACGTTTTATGATTAATATGCGTTATAGTACCTTTAGTGATATAATTATAATATTTCCAGTTAGGATGTTAACTTAATCCTAGTGTGTATCCGTGTTTATAAATAATTATGAAGTTAACAAGGTTGCTCCACTTGGGAAACTCAGTTGTGGTAATTATAAGTTTAGGTAAATTGACAGGGTGTTGCCAGACTTTGGTCTCAACTTGATCAAAACCGTTCAAATTTTTCCCTGGTAGTGATTAAGCGGTGAAGCCCCCCTCTAACGGAATTTTTAGCAAAAAATCATCTCTTCGCCCCCAGGGAGTTTATCAGAATAACCTGTAACTCCCGACGTCCGTCTTAGATGAGTGGTTTAGATGAATTTATATTACACGAGTGAAAAGTATCAACATAGTTGGATAAGTGTCGGACCGGGTGTGAGTTCATACATATGAATAGCCTTGTCGGCTAGTGTATGAATACCGGGCGGACCGCTCTCCTGTTTATATTTCCATTTTTATGACTTACACGGCCATCTGTCTTTCGCATTTACCTTCTTCGGAGAGGCGTACACTTCCCTGGGACAACCCGTGCACTGACAAGGCAAAAAAAGGCGAAGAGCGATAGGGAATTGAATAAAAGTGACAAAATAAAATATGGCTCTTCTCCTCCCTTAGCAAAAAGCAGTTCCAATTTCAGCTTTGTCGTTCGTTTTTACGGTTTTTAAACTCAAGTCATTAATGGTTTAAATTATTTGTATATAGTTAGTCTAGCAATACAAACCAAATTTAAAATCTTTAAATTAATGTATGATTATTAATAATACAGTGTGAGTTTTTATAAAAGACATGGCCGTTTATATTTTCGCTGCTTGTTTCATGTTAAAACTAAGGATGGTTTCAATAGTAATTTTTCAAGCAGAACAACGTTACATGTGATCTGTTGGTGTTATTCGAACTTTAATAAGTTAATAATAAGGTTAAGCCGACCTGGAAATCACCTTTTTTAAAAAGGTAGTGCCCGATTTTTTCGTACATTTTGAATTTTTTTAAAACTTCACCGATTCGTTCATGAATGAAGTTTTTCTTCAGAACTCGAAAATTTCAATTTGTCTAGAGACTGACTGATTGACATCCTTAAAGTTAGATTTTTAAAGAATCAACACAAATTAAATATTCATATTTTACCAAATTAAAATTTTAATCCCTTTTTAACCAGTTAAAATATACTCAATTCGAGAAAAGTTAAACTTACAAATCAAAAATATAGAAACCATAACATACATACACATTTTACAAATAAAGTTGACGGTACCTTGTAAAATTTGCATATAATGTTTTTATATTTTTACTTAATGAAATTAATTATGATTATTGGTCGTTCTTCGATCCTCTCGTCCTACCATTTTTGGCTAAAAATGCAATAAAAACCCGATTAAAAAAATTAACAGCGTAAGTGCCAAAGAAGTCCTCACGTGTTAATAGCACTGTCGATAGGTGGCCCTCGGAGGATCTGCCTCGCATTAGAGAGTGATTAAGAATAGGCCATGCGAGATCACCATGGACTCTTACGATTTTGTGTCCGGCATATAGGAAAATGTTGCTCGATGTGTACCATTTAATTGAAGAGAGCTTTATTTAATAATTCTTTCGTTCTACATAGAGAGCACGTAAGAATTCTCCGGATATGAGAATTATTCTTTGTCATGGCAACATTGGGTTTACTGTTCTGGTAGGAAATAGGATAGTTTTATTTTCTCTATTACTGTAAACATATCTCGTTTTGTGTCCACTAGTGAATGTATTATCGAGAATGTTTACTGAGAGACTTAATAAAGATCGAAACGTTGGCACGATAAAGACAATATTTTTTGTAACCTACTTCATACCAGACCGCATCTCACGATCTCCGAATAATAAGTATACAAATAAACTTACGTACATCAGTAAACGTTTAAAAAAAATTCATATTTGTTGTTTAATTTGTTAACAATGGGTACTATAGTAAATAACTAAAAAAAGAGAAACATAACAACTTGCTGCATTCCAAGAAAAAAAGTATCCCTTAAGAAAAGATCAGTCGATCAATGTGTGAATAATATTACATTACAAAAAGTAAACATAAAATAAACTACATAAAAGAAAACTAAGTTACAACTATTTTTTGATATTCTATATAATATAATTACATACATCTACCTCATCGGACAATTTCGCTGCTTTCTTAAAAACTTTTTCATAATAGTTTCCTAGAGCATGCCAATCTTTTCCAGTTATATACTCAAATTCAACCTGCACCCCATTTCTTTTTTTCCGTAGTAAGAAAATCATTGCAGACTTTAAATTAGTAAATCAAAATAGTTATTTTATGTAATTAAGTTCCTTTATTATGAAATGTATGTTTTTAGTTTTATTTAAGTATTGGCAATATAAAAGTGAAATTTACGTTGTGAAGTTCACAAATTTTTTCCATCACAAAGTAAAAAGTAGTTCATACATAGTTTAAAGTAGACTGATAAATTCATTGAAGGGACAATCTAAATATATTTTATCACTACATAAATGTTAAAGTTAAATATTATTACTTAAATACTTAACTGTCACACGTAATCCAAGATTTAAAAAAAATGACCTTCAATCACTATGGGTCATTTAGAATCCACGATTTAAATCACAACCACCTTAACAGTTTGGAACATTAAAAAAAACGATCAATATTTTACGACCGGAGTTGTTAAAATGGGAAGGTTTTTAAGTAAAGCCAATTCGGAAAAAAGTTTAAATCAATAAATAGGGCAGTAAAGCGATTGTAGGCCCGGAAGCTATTAAAACCGATTTATGAGGTGCAATTTAAAAGAAAGATCTTCCTGGCCAAAATGGGAAACTTGATCAATTAAATTTTCATTTGTTGTTTAAATATAAATAAGATTTTTTTAAATATTTTTCTATTTGTAGATTATTTAAGATATCTAAAGATGATTTCTTTATGGACTGGTATTAGTGAGAATGGATGGGATGTTAGCAGAGAATATTTATGTTGTAAATTAAACATCGCTGGTTATAAAATACGCAAACTATCGATTTTCGATAAGGAATGAAAGAAAAGGCGCGTTGAAATATAAGAAAAAGGCTTTCGTTATTTAAACCATTACGTGCTGGGAGAAGGAGTATACATACACTCGGTCTATGTTGGTTGTGCATGACATGAGGCTAAGACTCGTGGAACTCTGCCATAAACACAATGACATATATTCTACCTACGTTTTTATTAATGATCCGGCTTTCCCTGGACATTTTCATCTAGCACAAAACATCCTTTTATTCCCCAAGCTCTAACATTCTCCATTCCTCTAGGTTTTTCTTTTTTCCCCCTTGCCTCGGTAAAAAAACTCCGAGGGGTTTACTTTAATTTTTCACTTTCATCCCTCGCCTGCTGAATTTCATCTGTAATAGCTATCGATTTGTAAAACAAAAATGTACGTTTTTATTATTGGGTTTTTGAATAATTTCGTATTTTAATGCCTTTAAATTAGTAAAGTTTTAACTGAAGTTAGTAGTCGGTCTGCCAGTGGATGAATGTATATTGATCGAAACTGGTCGCTTTTTAGGTGCGTCTATTTTCGCTGATTAACATTTTCACTGATGCGCATTTCAGCTTCACGCCATGTTCAATAAAGAACTGTTTTAAGAATTTTACTGTTAAAGTGTAAGATTACTATTGATATAATTATATTGGTTTTTTCTTTTAAACTTACGTAATAACTTTCATATTATCATCATTCGTAAATAATATTATCAATATCAAGATTAAGACCAAATTGCTTTCTCCTGATGTTTAGTATTTTTTAAATTAATTAAATTTGTTTATTAAAACTGATCTTATTAGACCAACCATTAATTTTACAATAATATTATAGAATAAATAAATGTTTATATTCTTATAACCCCACTGGTACAATAAGATTTACATTTCACTATTCACTATTAATTTTTAACAACACAAGTTCATATGGCTTTGTTCTTTTTAATCTTCTGACCATGTTTCGGTTATGTAAGAGTTTGGTCGCTTCCGCATTCTCGGCTGAGGAGAGCCTGGTGTTTGGCGGCAAATCTTTGTATTTCCGCCGTGACTTCAGGGATCTTAAGATCCCTATGTAAGTCCTTATTACTTATGTACCAAGGTGCATTGACCATGTTACGTAAGATTTTATTTTGGAGTGTTTGTATGATTTTGATATTGCTGTGTTTGGTACAACCCCATAGTTGGATACCATATGTCCACGTAGGCATTATGACCTGTTTATATAATAATATTTTATTTTGTATAGCAAGATTGGAGCCACGTCCTATCAACCAGTATAGTTGTCTATACCTTAAACCTATTTCTGTCCTTTTTTTCTTCACGTGTTCCTTCCATCTCAGCTTGGCATCTAAGGTCATTCCCAGATATTTAGCTGTATTGCTGTATGGTATAGTAGTTCCATCGATTGTGAGCGTCGGAACATGGTCCACCTTTCTGTTGTAAAGATTAGATGAACTGATTTATGCTGATTTACCTTGATTTTCCACTTTTTTGTCCATTCGTTTATCTTATTACATGCATTTTGGAGGATTTTGGTAGAATGGGTGATAGTCGGTCTTAGTGATGTCACCGCTGTGACGTTGCAATTTTACTCCATCTATTTTCGGAAAATCACTGGTGTATAACAAGTAAAGCAGTGGGCCTAATATGCTACCTTGTGGCACTCCTGACTCTCTGTCTAAACAGTCTGTTAGGTAGGAACTGATGATATCGACATACTGCTTTGGTAGCATACCTTTTAGTTTATTGATGAGTCCTTCGTGCCAGACCTTGTCAAAAGCTTGTGAGACATCAAGGAAGATAGCAGAACAAATTTGTTTTTCTTCAAGAGATTTTTCTATTACGTCTATTACTCGGTGAATTTGGTCTATTGTTGAATGTCTTGTTCGGAATCCAAATTGGTGGTCAGGAATCATTTTCTTTTTATTTAGATGTGTTTTATTCGTTTTAATAATAACTTTTCGAAGAGTTTAGACACTTGGTAGTAGAGATATTGGTATTGGAGATTTGACCTCGTTCGCCGGTTTTCCTGATGTTTTTATCATAATGACTTCTGCCAATGTCCAGATGCTGGGAACATATTTCAGTCTAATTGCAGCATTAAATAGGTATGTTAGTTTAACTATACCCTTTTTTGGCAATTGTTTTAGTATTTCTCCAGTGATAAGATCATATCCTGGAGTCTTTTTAGCGAGTAAATTTTTAATTTCTTGTGCTACTTCTATAGGTTAAATTAGCTTTATATTTTCTTCTTGTAGCGTGGTTGATTGATGATTTCATTTGGTTTGAAGATTTCAGCAAGGTAACTAGCAAACAATTTGGCTTTTTCTCTGCTGTCTCTCGCCCAAGTACCATCCACTTTTTTTAATGGAGGAATTTGGGCGATTGGTCTTTTAATTTTTTTTATGGCCTTCCACAGCGAGTAGTCAGTGGCTTCGCCTGGTGTTGGATCTTCTAGATAGTTTCTGATTGAGTCGTCATGTAGTTTTTTTAGCTTTCGTTTAAGTTTTTGAGCCATATTGTTAAGAATGTTTTTGTCTGCAGGGTCTCTTAATTGTTGCCATCTTTTCCTAGCCTTTCTTTTTTTGATTTATTAGTTCTTTAATTTCCTTGGGGTAGTTGAAGCCAATTGTTTTATGGAGAATCTGTCTAGTATTACACCATGCTGAAGTCTGAATTATTGAGGTGAACACCTCTGCTTCATTATCTAATTGTTCTTCCGTTTTTAGAGGAACATTAAGGACCGTTTTTGCTTCCACGTCTAAGGCAAAACTACTCTAGTCAGTAGTTGAATTTACTAATTTTAACTTGCATTTTTTTATTATCCTTTCACTTAGCATCATTATAACTGCTGAGTGATTGATGTTTAGTATAAAATTATAATATTAAAGGTTGGTATTAATTATACTAATGATTATGTAGTTTATGGTTAGTGTTGGTCTGTTAGTCAGTGAACACACGTTGAATCGGCATTGGATCACCCACAATTCGACACTGTCACCTTCAGTGAGGAAATGACCTAGATTGCAATCAGACTATCGTTTCAGTCTAGTAAATGCTGTTTCACTGCCTGTGATTTTACTCTACAAGGAATATTCTCTTGAATATTCTGATCAGGTCAGAACAAACCTACACCGTGGATGTACGAGGAAGATCGCTTATTGTTTCTGAGGATTGTATTAAGGCTTGCTTGCTTGATATGAAGCAGAATCCTCTTTTTTTAACCTCGGAAGAAAAGGTTCCACAATTTCATTAGCCGTTTAAAGATGAGCTCCAGGATATCTACACTTTGCAAGACAGTAACTCCAAACAGTCGCAAACATCTGTTTCGGACCTAAGGTACGCTTCCTTGGTTTTTGTAGAGCTCAAAGTTAGAACCCAACATGACCATACAATTTTACATCTTAGTACCATGATATATAACAAATACTATTGGTTAACTTTGTTTTCTTTTATTTCTCAATTTTCTTTCCTGCAGAACCTCAGAGATACTAATATTCTAAACTTACAATTTCAACGTCTTACTCCGCACCACTGATGTTCCAGCCAATGGCGTCTACAATAAGATGTCGTTGCTGTACAATAAATTATCAAGCCCAAAACCAAAATTTATGGTTGTGAATAGTGTCTAGAAAAGAATGGAGGCATTTTAGAATAGGTTTTCATGGATTTTGCCGGGAACAGATAATTAACTGATGGGACGGTAGGATGTTAAAAGGTTTGTTTGGTTTACGAATTAGTTTTATGGCAGAGAACTTCATTACTCTTCATGACTTTGCAAGAACCTGGACATTCCATTCTACCCTTTTTAACACACAGTAACCTAATTAGCACACATTACTCTTTCGAATAATCTTACTTAAAGGCACGAAATTGTCTTAGACTCAGTGGAGTGAGTATAAATTGACCTCGAATAATATTAGAGCATCATCAATTTGAGAAAGTTTTTCTGTAAATTTTACCAATATCATAATTAAGTATTTTAATTTATTGCCATTGAGTAAAAAGGTTGGAATGATTTGCACTATTAAAATAACTAGAATTTGCATGAAGTGTATTAAACAAATTTTCAGCCTGTTAACTTTTAATTTTGTTTATTATTTTTTTCCTTAAGAAATAATAATTGAAACTTAGTCTGGAGATTGAAAAGCTGTTAGAAAGAGAGTTGGTGTGTCGTATTTTCGGAAGCGGAATATTTCTGTGCGCCCGTTGCCCGATACGTATCTCAAATCAAGTGGTTGTTGCTGACCGGAAAGACGTCTTTTTGACGTGTAGATAGTGTATCTTCGGTCGAGGCCGTCTACAAATGGAGCGGGAACGGCTTTTATTGTGGAAGGGCGGTATTGGAAATATGATATAGATATGGTAACTAAAAGGGGCGGGTGGAACCTTTTGAAGCATGAAGCTCTGGGACACACAATTTCCTTTGAGCTTCCTCCGCCAAAGAGATCTTCCCTTTCAATATAGTCATGGGCCCCCTTGTTCTTGGCTCGCTTTATGGATTATCGATCTTAAACCCTTACCCGATATAATCCCGGTCTAACCGCTTTTGTTAGGCGTTTTGCATATTAAAAACATGCCCTGTCAAAAGAAGGTTTTTCCGCGGGGGTGTGAGAACAGAATAGAAACGCATCATCAAAACAATTTTCTAACATTTACGAAAAAAAAATTAAAATTAAATAACGGACCGCTGTTAAATTTTTTTCAAGTTATGAAGGCGCGAAAGGAATGTGTGAAAAGTTTCGATTTTTATTTGGTGTTCTGTTTATGCTGAAACATAATCCAAAGTTTCTTAGTAACTTTAGAAATGGTTGGTTAATTTGGTTTGTGGCTTTAGAAATTATATCATTCCAGAACCGATTATTTGCCCATAAGAAAAACTAATTTTCAATCGTTGTTATATTTTTGAATTAAACAAATGGCATATTTATAAACATATTTCATTTTTATCAATATAAAAGAAAATCATCAGTACGATTAAATTTTGCAATACAAATTTTAGTTAACAGATTTCTGTCAGAAGCATCTTGTATATCATATAATTATTGTATTCGAGGTTTTGTGGTAAAACGACTTGATTTAAAAAGTCTATTTTAACAATGAAAATATTGTTCAATAATAATTTTATTCAATTTACGTATTGGGATAAATCGACCAAGTTACTTCTTTCAATTAATTATTCTTTTTATGCAAAATCTTGGTTGAAATAAAAAGGTCAGTGTCATGAGCGGGATTCGAACCCACGACCTTCGGCTACTCAAGTGGCAGAGTAGCTGCGTAATTAGCAGAAGGTCGTGGGTTCGAATCCCGCTCGCGACACTGACTCGACTTTACTTTTCATAGAAAGAATAATTAATTGAAATAATTTTATTTTCATCTCTTTTCTCGTAATTAATTTTTGTTTGATTAAACGACTATCTAGGATGATTACAATGAAAACAAGAAACAGTTTTTTTGTTCCCACTACTTGCTCGGTGCAATTAGTCGAATTGGAGGAAGAGAATCTAAAGTTAAAGTTAACGATTCCCCATCAAAAGCATGACATGATCAGGTGAAGTCCATCTATAAAGTTGAGTTGCCCCCATGATCTCTGTTGTACTACACTTTTTATCAGCTGCCGTTAGTCTTCTAGAAATATATCATTGGCAGGAGCTTTCCAAAAACAATTCGCTGAATTTGTTTGGTTTCAAATTTATATATAAAATTTCTTTATTTAAACGTAAAAAATCTGAATTGTATTCCAAGCCCTGGTTGAAACGAAAGTTGTAATCTTTGATTAGGCTGTAGTTTGTCACAAATTATCTTGATTTTATAAAAAAAAAAATTAACTCGATTTCATTTTTCAGTTTTTATTCTGTTTTTACTATTTTTACTTCAGATTCTTTCTTAATTATGGACCACTATTTAAATCGAAATCATAAGGTTAGTCAACCATAGGATCGCGTATTGTTTAGTATCAATTCTTTCATTTTTTTAACTTCATTGTTTTGGCTGGATGTGGGATAATCCTTAATTAACCAAGAAATCTAACAAAAAAATCAGGACGCGTTCGTCAATTTATCTTATCTTAAGTTCTATTTGAATTTCTTTTGCAGAATTGCGCTCTGCTTAATATGGTATTATTTTGTATCTTTTAAAAACTCAAAAGCAGCCTCAATCTCTGCATTCTTCTCGTCAATCGAACCAAGAAATATAGGGGATTAAAATCAATCAAAATTTGCAGTGGAAAACGAAAAAATTTGTAACACTGGAGAACACATTGCTAATGAGAAGAATTAGTCAGAAAAATACAATATATAATACAGTATATATGCATTATTTGTATGGATTTCCATAATGAAAAGATAAAAGTTTTATCAGAAACAGACGGTGCAAAACTTTAAATTATTTTGCATCTTGCACCCCTACTGAAACAGTGTGTTTTTAAGCAAATAATAAAAAAATTACATATACGAGTTATATACATGAAAACTTAATTTTCAATTACGAATAACATAGAATTTTAATTTGGCAATTCAGCCAAAGAAAGTATCAAACTTAAAGATTCAATACAAGATTGCGTGGGAGATACATAGGGAGGGGGGGTTGAGCCTCGGTACATTTAAAATGGAAGCAGAGCATATATACATTAGGATCTCTCTGGCGAGTATGTACAGACATACCGCCGCACAGAGCGTTGTTCAGCCCTTCTGCAAATACACGGGAGCAAACACTCGGCTTAATAAGGGTACGAGACAATATAATATTTCCAAATATTTAATTCGGGCCCCTAACGGCATTCGAATTAATTCGGATTAGGAAGAAGAATGTTTAACTGGAATTATATTGGCCTCATTTGCCTTCGGTCAGAAGTTAGGGATCCGTTAATTTGCGTTTAAGTGGTTACAGTTATCCTAATGTTTCCGGCCTCCCTGCATCACTTTCCTCGGTTTAATTTAAAAAATACTTCGGCTTTTATAGCCGTTCAAAGCGGATTGTGAGGGTGTAAATTTCATTCCCTCGAGCATTAGCCCCTTAGGAGATTCACTGACTTTGGACAGTTTTAAACGGATCCGAAATTAAACCTCTCACCCTGCTTACTTTTTAATTTAATTACGTTAACAATCCGTCTTCATTTGTAACAGTTTCGAGGATTTTTCCTCAGCCGCAAAAAATATCAAACATAATTTGTTCATCATTTATACAATTTTGGTTTAACATTATCTTTTTTTTTTTAATTGAATTTGTTAAACAAATCATCGATAAATATATTTTGTACATATATCAAAATAAATAATATTTTGGACTATTCATTGAGATTTAAATAGAAATTAGTTTCTCAAATTTAAAACTACCATTTTTTAATTTTTTATTTATTTTACAATTATATACTATAACAATATTTTCAAAAACGAGCTTATCTCAAAGGATAAGCTAATCCCCAACCGCAGGCTCGGCAGTGCGACCTTTGAGACACCAAAGGACGAGGAAGGACTCACTCATAAGTTGTTTGAAAGCACCTGCTCTTTTTTTTTGTAAATGGCAAGGAGTTAGTTGCATATGTCATAGATCATCTATTTTTATTTTTATTTTTTTTAAATCTGAATACATTTATTTTTTTGCAGGTTTTTGTTATAATTTATTTGGATCAGGTTTTGACTTTTGTCCTTTTCCTATTGATTTTTTGAGTTTATGTCACAGATATTAATTTCATTTTCATTTTACACTCGTGAGTGAAACGAGTTGCTTCGTGTGAAGGGGATTCACGCAAAGATCGTAACAAATATACAGCCTCTTGCGTGACAGCATTTAATTGTCATATTTTTTTAATTGAACACAAACAAGATAATACTATATTTTGTTAAGCTATGGTATTAATTGGGGGAATTGGAGAATATTTCATACACTAACAATTGATTAAAGTTTTACAATTTAAAACAAAATATTATAAAATATAAAGATGCCTTATCCGATCTCTTTACACAGATGTGGAATACGAAATAGTAAATAAGGTCTCGAAACTGTTATGATTTTCAGGATTTGTAACATAATGTCTCCACTACAGTATCGGTTATGGAATCTTATTCTATATTCATTTTCAAAAATTTTCTAGCTTAAATTTTTTTTATATTATTTATTTTATTTTATTTTTTAATTATTATTACTATTACTAGTTGATTGATGTAATCCATTTTGCATTGCTGTCTAAGGCTCTAGTTTTTTGAAGTTTTCGAATTTGAATAAGGGAGTGTTACATGTTGCTGTAGTTGTGGTTGTTGTTGTTGTGGGTTATTTATTTGAGTGAATAGTTTCTAAAGTTGTAATATTTGTTCAAAGTTTTTGATTAAGAAGATTTTTAAGGAGTATTTTGATAATATGCGTTTTTTTATATTGATAATGCCTAGCTGGATTACTAAAATTTTTGTTTTGTTCTGTGCGATTACCAGTATTTTGATTTCGCTGGTTATTATCATTGTGACCCTTGTATTGTGGACGAGTCTTGGGGTATGAATATCTATGTCTATTGTATCTGTAATAATTTGGTTTGTTATAATTTTGATCAAATGGTCGACTGTAGTCGTTACGGTAATAAAAGCGGTCACGGTTATAAATATAAATATAATTGATTGAATATGTCTGTTTTGGCTTCTTGCGTTATAATAATTAAAATTTCTCCTATTTTGTTGTGGATAATGAGTATAATTATCGATTATGTAAGGTGGTTTATAAGATCTATAATAGGTACGATTGAAATTGCCATTTAATTGATCATTATGCAAGTCAAATTTTTTTATTGTTTCTAAGAACTTCCGAATAAATAGGTTAAATTTGGAATATTATGAGTCCCGTTTTCTCGCTCGTTTAATCTGATTTCCACTTATTTGATTTTTGAGTACAATTCTACATAGGTTGATATACAATCTGTGTTTCCTATTAATAACAAATATTTAGGATGAGTACTTCTAATTGGATTAAAGATCGTCCAAAGATCTGAATAATTTTAAGAGTATAATTTGTGAATCTATGTAATTTCTGAGTGGAGTGTATTCTTCTTGTGGGGAAAAACAAGCTCGGATTTTTATTGTATATATTGTTTATCCGACATTCCGTTCCACATCAACGATTCGGAAATGATGTCAAAGGTAGTGTTATGATGAGCAAGAGCATTATATAAAAAGTTAGAAGCAACAGGGACAGATTCTCTTTCCGCCAAAATAGATAATATTAATTTAAATTTATTACCATTTGTTTGCGCTATTGGAAATAATTTTTGTTCACAAATTCAAAATGTCTATTTATGCAGCAAGCAAAAATTATTTACAGTTATTATAGCTATTATAGTAAAAATTATTTACAGCAAAAAGTATTTACAATTATATACATTTACACATGCACATAGACAATATTGTATGCATATTTATATGTGTGGCATGATCGATATGAACGGCCACAGTACAGTGAAAGTGGCCGAACTTGCCATTATAACGTGAAGTCAATAGCAATCTAGATTTTCTGAACTTAAAAAATCAAATGGTCGCGTGGCCGCTTGAGCTTCAGTCTTCTAAGAGGGTTGGAAAGAAGAGTTGAACTGGACAAGCAGCGAATTATCGGATTGTCATGAGGGGATTGTTTGGAGTGCAATTTATTACTGGGCTAGGTTTTGGACGTAGGGTATTTTGAAATCGGAGTGGATGTTATGCTTGGTTATGTAGAATGGAGCGTGAACCATAGTGCGAAGGATTTTGAATTGAAGGGATTGAATTTTATTAAGATTAAATTCACTAATTTCGTGATCCGCTTGACCAATTAACACATTACAATTAATTAAAGTTTTTAGTTGAGATAAAAAGTCAATGGCACGAGCGGGTTTCGAACCCACGATCTTCGGCTTGATACGCCGCTGCTCTACTACTTGAGCTATCGTGACCTCGATCCACTCGGACACCAACTTCCCATCTCAACCGCACCTTTTGAATTTTCCCTCCTTTTTTGCCCGTTTTCAAATGTCGTGTAATCGGATTGGATTCTCAATGAATGGCCAAATGAAATGGCCACGGAGAGCCTTAGCGAAGTGTTCATTCCAAATAATTAAATTCACTATTTAGTGAACTAAAACTCAACTAAAAACTTTAATTAATTGTAAATGATTAAGATAGGAAAGCTTGGCCGTATTTTTCAAGTCCGTAGATCCAAATTTGGGCGATTAGGGTAGTGTATAATAGTTTTTTTGCTAAGTAATATCAGTTTAGATGTTTTTTCAAGTAGTCTCTTCAGCATTTTAACTTCTAAGGCTACAATCAATTCGTTTTAGTCTGGTGGCGGATTCCACGTGAGTTTTTTGTCCAAATAAAGTCCAAGATATACGTATACTATTGGCTGGAAGAATCGGGGTGCTGCATAAATAGACAGTTGGGAGAGTTTTATGATCAAATGTGAAAACTATGTATTTAGATTTTTGATTGTTTACCTTGATTCTCTAATGTCCAAGCCTGGATTCAAACATATGTAGATGGGATTGGAGGTTGCGGTTGGAAGTAACAGGATCGTTGTTTATGAGTATCGGCGTTGAGTTAAAGTGTCGGAATGTAATTTGAAATCGCTGGAAAGAAGGAGTCATGTAAGGGAGTAAGTGTGCTTCCCTGGGGGATGCCGAATAAAATTGGAAAAATAGAAGAAGTAGAGGTACTTTGGGTTACTTGGCAGTGTCGATTTGTTAGGAAGGATTTGGTGAAAATGGAAAGATGCCTTTTCGCTTCCATAACAAGCCCTCGTTCCAAACACGTTCAAAGGCCTGGGATATGGCAAGGAAAATACCAAGGTAGTATTGTGTAAGCTCGAGAGAGGTGGCGATGGTGTCGACAAACTGTGGGCTTACTGAATATTCGAGTAGCGGCGGAATCCGAATTGGTGATTAGAGATAATATTTAAGGGTTCGATGATGATGTTTTGGCGATGAAAAAGAAGTTTTTCAAGCACTTTGCCGAGTATACGGAGAAGGCTGATAGGACGATATGAAGTGACGAGGTGAGTAGATTTTTATGTTTAGAGAACTTCCAAGGCAGAGGAAAGTAGGTGGTTCTGAGGACCGCATTGTATAGGAGTGTAAATACTATAGTTTTTCGGGAAGTTGATAAAGAATGTTAGAGTTCAAGTGTTATTTTGATTTTTATGTCTAATAAGTGAATTTCACTATTCCTCATTTTCAGTTTTTGTTTTTTTGTCTAAGATACTCATTGATAGTGTGAATCCCTATGCAGAAGAAGGGCTCAGGACAAAAAATTACAGTTCTTTTAATTACAAGAATGTGTTATTTATTTATAGGCCGACAAGCATCAAATGATCACTTTTCGGCGGCATTTCAGTGCTTTAAGCGAATTTTGATTGATTTATAATTTTTTTTTTTTTGCTTTTAATGAAATGAAGACACTGTATTAAGTTAACCCGATGAACTGATAAACTTCCGCCCTTAGTTGTAAAATATTGATTGACCTTTTGCAGTTTAAACTGTTTGAGTGTGGTTAATAAACCGTTAATTGGCAATAAATTGACCAAAAACCAGTTCCGTTGTGATAATAGCTAAATATAAATAATCCACATATTCAGTGAATTACGACCTACGCTTAAAAAGAGGGTTTTCCTTAAAAAAACAAAAATCAGTGATTGTTGAAACTGTAAATTTGCGCAAAAATGATTCTTTCTAAATTTAAACGAATCACAGTTTCAGCAATTTTCTCAGTATCCTGACAGTTTAATCCGATCGGGTAAAAAAGAAAAACAAGAATTCGTTTGATCAAACTCTGAGTCTGGAGATTTTAACCCAGCAAACGAGCCGCGCTTTGATATTGGTCGAGCTATGAGAGGGAATTGGTTTGGGATTTGCCATAATTACTAAGTGACGTTGATTTTTTTCTTTTTTTAACGCACAAAGAGAAATGCAGTCCAAGCGCTTTGTGGCACATTTTTTCAAATGCCTTTGTTAAATTTATTTCTTATTTGGGCAAAATCAAAAGAGGTTTTTCATTGTTTGATCAATTATGCTTCGGTTTCAAACTGAAAATAGGTATTGAAAGCTTTTTTTGAACACTTTTGATTATATATGCTTTATAACGGCTTTCTTCCGCTTAAAAAGCGAACCACCCGAAAGGGATGAATATTGAAATTTACTTTACAAAGTATACTAAAAAAATATTAGTCAATAAAGTTAAAACACAAAACTTAACTTCACAGAAATTACATAGACAAACAGAAAATGCTTATATGCTGAAACGCATCTGGCATATTTGCAGTTGTAATTGTGTGTAATGTACTGCACCCTTTAATAGCTAGTGTATCATCAGTTCTACACTTACAGCACACCGGGGAGTCCAATTTCATCATGGTACTTGACATATACTTTCCAAAACACTGCCTCCTGCGGGCAGCAGTGCGACAGTTGTTATAAAGTGTGTTGGAATCTCCTTTACAGATTCTGCGAGTGCCGAGTTGTGTTATACCAATTTCCTTCAACTTCTCATTCAGTCTGCAGTATCCAATTAGAAGTTTTTTTTCCTGCTCCCTTTGATATATCAGGGGTATTCACGATCTTTGTGTTAACCCTGTTAAGTTTGTCAGGTCCTGTCAGATCGAAAAAAATGATGACGTAGACTTGTAAGAATCGGCTAGTTAACATTGGTCGATCTAATAGGCCAGAGCCAATGGTAGATATTAGGTCGAAAATGTAGTACTTTTGTAGTAGTAGAGTACTTTTGATTGGAATGGCTGGATGGGTTGAATGTTTCGTATTATTGCAGAATTTTTCTCCGTGTAATTCTTGAATACCCCTATTTTGTTTTTTCCTTCCAAAATTTGCTAGAAACTTCTTGCATTGTTTATGTTCAAGGAGTGAATTCCACGTTTCTTCATGTTGTACAAGGTTCTCATTGATAGTGTAAATCCCTATACCCCAGATGTGCTCAGGAACTTTCAGCGGTGTGGCTGCCCCTTTCCGCGCAAGTGAGTCCGCTCTCTAGTTGACCTCTACACCCGCAAGTCGTGGAACCCAGGAGAGGCTGACGTTTGTTTATCAACGATTAGTACGACACGTAAAACACTAGACTGAAGGAACATGACTGACATCCTCATAAATAAAGCAGTTAATCTCCCTTGTAGATAAGCAGGCTGGCGCGTAGAACCCCCAGAAAGTCGTAAGAGACAACTTAACTAAGAAGGCTAGGCGATATTAAAATCTGTATTTAATATTTTATTAAAGAAAAAAGTAATAGGCAATTCATTTCTTAAAGAATTCTTCACAGAGAAGTTATAAATAATACAAAAAGTGCAATCTTTTATCCACAACGTGTCGATGCAATGATTTGTTGTTTCTCATCATACCTTCATAAATTAGGAAAAGTAATAATAATCACTTCAGGCTTCATTTTAATTTGTTACATAGCAAAAATTTGTTCTTGTAGTCATTTTAGATTTAGTCTCGTAAACCTCCAAGTGGATTATCTTTTATGTTAGGTTTTTGAAACCAGGTGACTGTGGGAGGGCTCCTCAGTCTTAGAAGGAAGACATTCATATTTTAGAGAAGGCTGAACAAGGGTTCTTTGTGGGGTTTCCACAGGTAAACATATTACTCGGTACCTTGGGTTTATTGGCTCCACCCCCGGGTCAACCTCTTTAATCTTTTAGTCTGCGGAAAACTTTATCCAGCATCCGACCTATGCCCCGTATCCTTGCACGGCTATGTTGGTTAATTTCCTTTTACGAGGATACTTACTTTCTGAACGTCGGGCAGTGAACATATTTTTTTGAAGTAAAACCATGAAAAAAATTATCATTCGAATTATCAGATGTTTACTTGCCATTTCATAGTGATAAATAACAAATATTTGGAAAAAATATGACTAAAAGGAAAGAAATTTTGTATTACAATATACACAAAATTCATTGTTGTTATAAATAAATCCCTATTAATTTGCTAACGACTCGAATGGTATTTTCATTCTTTTTCAAGGCAACGCTGGAATAAGTGTAGAGCCGCTTTTTTCCACTTTATTTCTCGGTGTTAGCATTAAAACCTTAGTCGTAATTTGTTTTGAAGTGGTAGTTTTTCAATTTTTTTCATGCTAGTACTATTCTAATTACGGTCAAGGGCTTGAGAAGCACTTTTTAATTGAAAATCGTTTTACTCCTTGTAGTCTCGTCCGATTTCAACCTTCTTGGTTGAACCAAAAGATTTCCAACTAAAAAGTGTATCTAATTAAAGTACTTGACCATAATTAGAGAAGTACTGGCATGAAAAAAAAATTATGAACTACCACTTCGAAATAAATTACGGATACGGTTTTAATGTTAACATCGGGAAAAAATGTGGACAAAGGTGGCTTTACCATTATTCCAGCGTTGCGTTCAAAAAGAATGAATAAAACATTCGAAACAAACCCCACAAACCTAAATCATCATAAATCTCTATCATTTATGGTCAAAAAACAAAAAGCCAAGATAACGTTTGGTGTTCGAATTTCTATCTACTGTGCGAGCCTTGAATCCTCCTTATAATAAAAAAAACCTATCTGCATGTTATCTTAAAGTCCTGAAGCACTCCTTTCAGGAAAAAATAAAGATCAAATTTCTACCGTTGCTAGATAAAAGCAAATATAGCGTCCAAAGAAATAGCAATGTGTAGATTTACATCAGGATAATACCAATTAAATGATATTGCCATGGTTAATTTAATTGTAGTCAATTTAGATAATGATACGCTTCATTAAAATAGAAATTTTTTCTGATGGTTGCCATTGAAAAGGAAAAAGAGAATGGAGTAAATTGCTTTAGCCAGATTGTTAACCTTTCAGGAGTAACCTACGCGAACCTCAAATTGAAACAACTACACATTTACTGATAACATCCCAAATTTACAACAATCCGTTGTTGACATTTACTACAATCCACATTGTAAAATTTATGTAACTGACCTATAAACAACAACAACGTGTAGTTGTTAGGATTTCATACAGCAATGAAATAAGAGTTATAAAATTTTTATAATAATATGTCTGAAATTGCCATTTAACAATTCAGAAACCACGTTTCTCTGTTTATTTACTAAACGAAAATATAACGCAAAAAATTTTTCCCTCTTCGTAACTTTTAAGGTTAAAGCCGGAGGGATTCGTCATCGTAAGCCCCTTTTTGGGGTCGAAGCCGTCATGTTTACGACTAAACATGATACTGGGCTTTTCGTGACGGACGAACTTTCATACATATAACAACGTACATATTTCTGTCCCGCATTAGCCTAGCTGAGTTAGTCGGGTCGTTTAATAGTGTCAAACAAAGCGGAGTGCATTATCATTCAGACCAAACCAGCAAGAAGAGGAAACTGATCAAAAGACTAACAATGTACTTATAGCGAAATAAATAGCAAAAAACCAAAACAGCACCCTTCCAAATGAACGTAACAACTTGAGAAGGTTACATTTTATGTAATTATGGTATATAAATTATACCATGTATTATTTTGGATCAAAAATGGAACATGGATAAGAAGGAGAAGTTAAGTACCCAAATTTTGACCTAGCAAAAAACTTAGGCCCCTCAACAATTTTGTAATATGAGATCCATACAATAGGACTCTGTGAAGAATGAATAAATTTCAAATTATCAAAAGGTGCACAGATATACATATTCTAAAACAGCCAGGAAGCACTGAAGGCTTAGAATTTCTTACCTTCAACCCAAAGCTGGTCTTTGAATGCTTAATATATGTAAAATTGTAGGAAAACACAATCAGGTTGACTGATCACGAGAGGATTGAAGGTAACTAAGAGGCTGACAAATTAACAACACCAGTAGCACTACTCGCACTTTTCAGACCAGAACGTTAAATTGGCCCAAACCAAAAAAAGCATGCCAAAAACAGAACTGAACAAATGGATGGAACAAGAAATTATAACAAAATGTATGAATTCACGTAGTGAAAAAAAATCAACGAATTTTTATCGGCGCCTCAACGTTTCTCTCAGCAGAGATAAATTAAGGAAAATAATAGGCCTCTTTATTACTTACTGCTAATTTAATTATTACTTCAAAAAATTGGAATAACATAACAGAAACTTGCCGATTATGAGATGAAACAGCGAAGACATCAAAACATGTCTTGGTAAGTGCGCAACTAACTTTAAGGTAGTGCATTTTCGGGGTTATGGTTAAAAAAGATGATTTTTTTCGGTTGCAGCATAAGATAGGAATATATCTTCACGAGATCCCAAAGGATGAAACAAAAATTGTCTAATATGTGTCTGTATAGATTTTTTATACATTATCTTGTGTGTGTTAATGCTTTGGTTTTTTTTCCTTCGTTACCTAAGTATTACGTATTTAAGTAGCACTACTTTCAGAAATACTTTTTAAATAATGGCGACTGTATTATATTCACAACGGATCAAGATCAAAGCAACCAGCTTGACCTTTCAAGTAAGATGTTAATTCCTCAGAGAATTTGTTATGTACCAGAGAATTCTTGAGTTTTAATCATTCCGCTTCCCTTAACAAAGAGTTCCAAACGTCGATGGTAATCATCAAAATCCAATTCAACCTGCAGATACGAGTCTAATCCGGAGCGAAGGATTAAATTTACGAGTTCTTTCAAAGAAAGATTCACCTGGGCATCCGTGACCTAGGATAATTAAAGATCCCGTCCTCCCTTGGTACTTTTTTAACCATTGAAAGTGAAGTAATCTCAAAAATCTTTACATTATTTGACCCACCACATTTTTTCACGATCAGAAACTTAATGCTGATTAAATTAACTTAAAAACATGCAGAAATCGAAAATAAAGATGTATGCGCTTGCAGGTCGCCGGGCGGAAATTTAATGGACTATTTTATCTTTCCGCTTCATTGCGGCTGTGTATGTGGTTGTAATAACCTAATTATAAGTTTAATTAAATTGCCGCGTTGTAAAGATTCTACAATTGTTGGATGAAGTGTCAATAAACGGATGAACTATTTTAATAAAAGCCAAAGAAAAATATATATCTCAGCTCTTCACCGGACCCGAATACTATTTTTTTCGATTAAATAAATAAAAGGAAGGAAAAAATCTTTAACCAAGACGAAGACCAAGCGTATAAACTCGCGAGACTCTAAACACACTAATTTATTTAGATAAACAGTGGGGAAGAACATTTGCGGGTAAGGGAAGTGTAGATTTAATAAAAACTTTTATCAAGTTGAGACGAACCGTTATGCCGTTATGAGCGACTAACCCACTCACGTCGGCCCGGCTCTTTCTCATTTCATTTCGTATCATCTCCCGCTTCCCATGAACCATTTAGCTCTTTTTAATTAGTTTTACCCGCGCAACTTTTTACATCTGTTCTAATCTCAGCTAGGAGGGAAGTTTTCGGCGTTCTCACATTTTTTTACTATCTATTATTACATAACTTTTTAAGTATATTAACAAAGTGAGATGTCTTCCCGTGATGAGAAACACACCGTTTAATAAAAACGATTATTCATTTGTTTTGGTCTGTAACAATTAAAGAAATGCTACAGTTTTCCCGAATTAAAAAAATAATAATATTCAGTGTTTGAGCTCGTCTATTTTTTAAATGTACTAAATTTTTAAAAACAAATGTTTCCTTTATAATAATAATAAAGTGGGGAATTTATGGGCCGGCAAACAGCTGAGGTCATCGCCGGCCCTCTGCGTGTTTTCTTTCTTTTTCTCTTCTTTCGCGCATTTTTGTTTTAAACTACAGCCATTCTCTCGATCTGGTTACTAACTCTCTGATTTGAAATATATACTACGTTGATATACTAGAATGCTAGTCTCTCGTTTGTAACTCAGGATGTCAAATACGGAATAGAAACAAATCATACAATATATATATATATATATATATATATATATATATATATATATATATTATAACGTTAATTTCATAAAGCCCGCTATTTCTCTCCCCACCATGGAGACGAATAGAAAAGATAGACCTAGTGTAAGAGGAGATAGGGCTGGCCGGCTCACTTTGTTGAGAAAAAGGAGCGAAGAAAAACGTGGCTCTTATTAAGTTTAAAATTGATTATAGATAAAGTTATATCAGTTTATGTGTTTAATGTTAATTTAGTTAAAGGTATGTACATTGTACACAACACACACAGTACCTCCCGGGCACGAGGGTAAACTGCGTCCACATACAAAACACACAAACACACATACTGACATAAGCACACAAACACTATACACACCCTAGGGCTACCGCCCCTAGGAAGGTTCTTGGGGAGAACTCAAATCCTCACGTACTGGATATGGCACCCCAGTACGGACACAACTCCGCCACACCTCACACTATGTGGTGGCGAGGCGGGGAGCTTGTTACACCACTGATGATTGATGGAATGTCCAGGCTCCCCGTCAGCACGCCACCACCAATACACAGGTCGATGCACGCGACCAAGGGCCTCGGAACCCGAAGATAACAAACGCATATCACCGTGCACAAAACACCACACATACAACACACAATTCTCAACTGGAGAGGGGGATCCCCCGGTCTCGTCGGGTGTCCGTGAACCCTCCTCCTGTGAGGGTACCGGAGGAAAACTGGGTTACGGCACTCCCGGGCCGCGAGGTAGTACAGGGACCCGAACCCCGGAATAGCCACCGGGGAGGCTGTCCTATCACCTCGTGTATAATGTTGCGGTGCCTAGTACTGCCAGCTGGCGACTGGATGGTTACCGTGCTGGGCATCGCGGCGGGCCCTCCTGAGGCCACGCGGGATGGGGGAAGATCGGAGAAGCACCTGGGTGGGCCGGGTGATCGTCCCCAAAGGTTGAGAATTGCACTCACACTGTACAAACACATACTACAGACCACACACACACACAAATGAAAAATGAAATTGGAAAAAGAAAATCAAGGAGTAAAAGTGCCTACTCCGCCTAGCCCGGGTCCAACCAGCCCAACCACACTCCCCCTTAACCAAATAACCCCACCTACCCCAACACTTTCCTCAAGCCCCCAACTGGATTTGCCTTGTGCAAATCCGGAAGGCCCCCCAACATNGCCTTTTAAAAGGATGAAAGTCGAAATTTAAAAAAAAAAAAATATATATATATATATACATATATACATATCACCACAAACATAGATGACTGGTCACATTCACTCCCCCAGAGTACTTGATCGATATTCCTTGGGGCGGGGTTTTAAGCAACCTCTTCCTTTCAGGCTAATAAATTACTTTAACTCTCCAGACATCATACATTCACCTCAGAGTACTCGATATTCCTCGGGGCGGGATTATAAGCAACCCAATTCTTTTACGCTAATAAATTACTTTTACTCTCCAGACGTCATACATGCACCCCCGAGTACTCAATATTCCTCGGGGCGGGATTATGAGCAACCACTTCTTTTCACGCTAATAAATGACATTCAGTACAATAAATTAACCCAAACACAACACTCGATAGAAATCTGGTCACATTGACTCCCCCAGAATACACGACATTCCACAGGGTGTGGTTTTTGGTATGAGTGTGATGTTTGGTGCGAGAGTTAATTAACGTGAATTGTGAGGGCGGTTTATACCCCCTAGGAATATCGCTTACTTTGGGTTGAATGAATTATTTATAAAATGAATGTTATTTATTAATTTTTCAATTAATTAATCTTTTTATGTAAGGTTTATGGTTGAAATGAACAAGCTAGTGTCACGAGCGGGATTCGTACCCACGATATTTGGCTCAATACGCCGCTTATCTAACCACTTGAGCTTTCGTGACTTCGATCCACTCGGACACCAACTCTTACAACCTTTCGAATTTGGTTGGTGTCCGAGTCAGCACTGATTGGCAGTCGTGTGGCGTAAAACGAGCTATATTTTCATTGCTAATTGTATATTAAAATTAAAAAAATTGTAGTTAAAATATAAACATTTGGATAATGTGCACAGGATTAAAAAAATGTTTTTATATTTTTAAAAGTGGTTTCACCCGTTAATGTGTAAACTCAAATATATCTTTTTTTCTTACATGTGTGACTATTTAGTGTAAGATAGTTATTTGAAAATCGAGCTCACGTCTTCTCAGTTTCTGCATAATATGTTCACTGTCTTAAAATACGAAATGTCTTAAAATTAAGTTATTAATTAAGGTGATTTATTGTTATTTTATAACAATGTTACTTCAAGAAATTAAAGATTAGGTAAATGGCTGTTTCAGAACTCCGTAACAAAATAATAATAAATTATAGCATAACCGGTAGTCGCCCGAGTTGTATAGTCGACAGATAAATCTCAGGGAAGGTTCGGTGGTTTTCACACTTCGCGGATTTAGGAATCACAAAGTTCGAGCTTCGGCTCTGAGAAATAGAACGCAGGAATTGTAAGTCATCTAAAATGCTAAGAGACCTCCTGGGGATTGTATGAGATGCGGAAGGACAGTGTGTGCGTGAGCGTGTGCGTTGTATATGTACCGCTCTTTATATGTGTGCGTGTCTGCTTGTTCGAGTCTGAATTAATGAGCTGGCTCTATTACTACTCCCTTTCCCCAGCGCCGGGGTGGTAAGAGGGACTGTCGAATAAATTAGAGAAACTGACTCTTAAAATACACAATTGCCAGGGCGGTGTGTTCCACAGAGCTCTTGTTAACTGACACCCACTCCAATGAACCCTCTTAAACTCACCCCTTCAAGACTTCTTAACAGCCAAACGAGTTCAGATAGAATCTTCAAAATACAAATTTTGGTAAAAAATGAAAGAAATCTGTAATAGGGATATATAGAGATTCAGTTTTTAAGCAGAATTGAAGCCATTTCAGAAATTTTTATAATTGAGTTGTGACTTATTGAACTCAATTGAAAATAATTTTTCTACACTTTGATTTACGTTACATTCACACAAATTTTCAAATTTTACATATTTTTGTGAACATCTAACTTTATATTAGGTAATTTCTTCGCACAGGTACACAATCTAAACCAATATTGGAAAACGTTTGAAAGGTTACCACAGATCTAATTTATTTTACAGAATGAAATTTTACCCTCTGACAAGGAGACGACCAGGCTGGCGGGTTACAGATTTGGACCATACTTTTTGTGGTGATTCTACACTCCGAAATATCGGAAAGTATCTGCCACTTCTTATCAAGAAGCCCATGTTTTGTCAAAAATAAATTTTGAACGCTGAAACGTTCCGTTTACTAATATTTTTATTTCGTTTTTCTCCTTGCTCAAATTAACTATGTGAATTTATATTTTACAGCATTTTTTTGTAGATATATGCAATAAAAATACTGCAAAAGCTATCCAAATTTATCAATAAAAATATTCTAAAAATCAAATATACGTCACGTAAACTAGGTCATACTTTTTTTAATACGAAATTTCATCTCAGGACTTAGTGAAACCTCTAAATATAAATTTTTGTTTGAATTTAAATTTATCGATTTTTTGACGCTTAAAATTGTTCCGATTTTTGAGAAGTCTACTCTTTTTTCATCTGTTTTAAAGAATGTCATATAATTCAGAAACGCATTTTATAAATTTTATCGTATAATTCAACCGTAACTGAAAATTAATATGTGAGATTAAACGTTTCTATTTCGAAAAACCCAGATAATAAAAGATTCATGGCTCACCAAATCACGATTTTTGAAATAATAACTTGCAAACGTTCAATTCAATTACATTTGTCTTTAAACGCAATTGGTGAAATCTATTTTTACAACCTCTACCACACTAATCACCTAATGGATTGAACAGATGAAAGTGGGTCGTTGTCTTGGCGTTTAAATGGTAATCACATGCTGAAAATGCTATCTCTCAAATTGCTTCAACTTACTGTGATAGTGTCAAGCTAGGGAGTTTCTACAAACTGGATAATAAACATTTTTGGGAGCAAAATGTTAAACATTTTATAAAATCTTAATGACATTATTAAACATGTAGAAGAAAACTGATTACATTACTTGCGAAAATTTCTGATTAATCAAAGATCACAGTGAGTGTTAAGAAAGTAGTTTAAAATATCTTTTGAAATACGTAAATATCGACATTTATAATTTAATAATATTAAAAATGTAGTTTCTTAATTATCGTCAGAAAATATAGAATCACCATATAGATAGAGAAAATAAAACAAATCATTTAATTTTTGGTATTATTTGTTACCCATCTTACTATTTTGGAAACCATTTTGACATATGAGGTCAAACTTTGAGGTTCAACAAAACGTTCCAAGCTCCAACCTATGAAATCCTTCAAAACCATCGTTAATCTTCCTTTTTTAATAATCCAATCCTACCATTCACAACAATCTTAATACCCAATATGTTCTTGAAGGAGAACTGATACACCTGCATATCATAAACCCAAACCTTGATGTCATAAACCTTTCATCCCGTACCCCCCCGCAGGTAGTCCTGCCCGACGCCTGAAGCATCATTGGCCATATAAACTTCTAAGTAAGAATGAAAGTGAATAATGTTAATGTACAGGGCGACTGGCTATAAGTGTTGAAAATTTCATGAGGTATTTCTACTCATCATATGGAACAAAAAAACTTCCTAAAAACCCTTGTCCAAATCTCAACGGTGAAGAAGTAATTTCAGGTTTTGTTTGTTTTTTCAATTTTCAACATAGGTCCACTAAATTTCTCATAAAATTACTGACTGTAGAAAAATCTGGTTTGTGACACCTGAAAGAACGTTCAATTTTCTGTAAGGGAATCTATTTACATTGCAGAATTGAGGAAAAAAATTTGCATGGAAAACTCAGAAAAACAAAAATGTTCAAATTTGGATTTTTTTAAAATTTTGGATTAACCATCTACATCAATTCACTGATTATCTTCCAGCTTGTTTCCAGTTTTTCGATAATTTTCGACATTTATCCAGTCACCCTGTATAGGAGTGACTACTTAATAGTAATTCCTCTTTTTTATTATTTTTTTAATACAGTTTTTCTGTTAATTTTGTTTTGTTTTACGCTCTAAAATGTTTTAACAACTTTAATTTTACTTATGCGTATTTACAGCTATTAAAACTGTTAAAATAATGTGTTGACATACGCGGGAAAACATGAATCATTTCTCCAGCTTCTGGGATTTGTAAACTGTTATTTAGGGAGATAAACAGGTTGAGGGCAGACAATGATTCCAAAGGCCCGAGGGGCAGATCCGGCCCTCTTTGGGTAGAAAAGTACACAAAGGGGTCGGAAACGCCGAGAAACCTTCCTGGCCAAGGTGTGCAATCTTCCCATTCAAAACGTTTCCATTGGGGTAATCACAGCTGAATTTCCATAAACAGACGCTGCCGTTTCTCACTGTTTAATGGACAAATTTGCCTGGAGTTGAGAAGACGAATGACGTCTGAGATCATGGTCCATAAAATGTTGTTTTCTGCATATTTAAGTTTTTGTTCTTTCAGTACAAATATTAATTTGTGCATTTGAACATGTAGTTTAACCAAAAATTTATTTTTGACGATTTGGGTATAATGAAAAATGCTCCTGTGCTCAGTGCCGGATCCAAGGGGGGTGTAAAAGGGAATTACCTCTCCCCCCGGAACCAAGATGAAGACGTTATGTGTTATATGTATTATATCTTAGTTTAGACTTAATTCAGAGAAGAGGCTTATATTTCAGAATTATAAAACCTTAATCTGTTACCTCTGGTAAACATTCCTTAAATTAAATCAGTTTCCTTTTAACGGTCACGCTTTTGCTTTGTTTTCTCCCGGTTCGATACTTCGAACACTTCATTTAATATCAAGAAACCTGTAAGTTGTTGTTTAATTTTAGGTAGATTTCTTAAAAAATCTAGTGCAATCTAGTGGTCGTATTTTTGATCGCATTGCAATGAAATTTGGCCGGGTGGTAAAGAATTCTGTAAAGTCGGTTGAGATTGTTTTTCAGCCAAATCGAATGGGGTTGCAGAGTTATAGGCGATGAAAGTAAAAAATTCAATCAAAATGTTGGCCATTTTTGCGTTTTCTCTCGCACAACTACCAGCTCGATTTGTATAATTTCACTCCCTTCTAGCTACGGCCCTCATTAATGGATGTTCACATTTTCGGAACCGAATTTGAACTTGATTCTTCCTGTAACTTTAAGCTCGGTTTTGCCCGTATAGAAGTAGTATTATAAATGTTGACATAATTTGAAAAAATCCCATTTTTAAATCAGGATTTTTTCTCAAAAAGGTACTTTTAAACCTAATTTCTTTCTTTTAAAAGATCAAATTAATTTCTTTTTTTAAATAAAATGAAACCGTAGGCATTTCTTAACTTTTTGTTACAAATATGCCAAGAATTCTGTTAAATTAACAGGGAAATCACGGTAAAAAACAAAATTCCTTAAAATTGTGTATATTATTAATATATATGGCGTTGCCATCAAACGTATTTTTCCGTAAATCCCCTATTGTTACGAAAAAGTAATAGTGAAGCAACGCAAGAAAATAATTAATTAAATATGACTGTTTGAAAATCGTGAGATGAGGTCTGGTGTGACGTAGGTTTTAGAAAAACATTTTCTTTATCTTGCCAACATTTTGATCTTTATTGAGATCATCTTCAGGGCTCAAAGTTTTTGTTTTCTACGTAAATGTGGCATTCTTGTGTGTCATGTTAAGAGTTCCCACCACACATTAATTAAATAACTTAAATAAAATTTCAAATTAGGTAGTTCACTAGTAAACCATTATTATATTTTTATTATTTTCAGTGGTCTTGGAAAAAACGACCCGACTCTATATTAATTTAACGATAGCTGTTAAGAAACAAAAACAATTGATAATTTTTTTATCCTATTGCAATATGTTTATGATGTTACGTTTTGTATAACATAAATATATATACCGTTGGTTTTCAAATTATTCTATAATTTTTAAAGTAACAAATTTTTAGCACCGCTGGATTGATTCCGCAAAAGTGAGAAATCTACCTCTCAATATTCTGGTCTCCCTTCATAACGAATAAATCTTTCGCCTTTTACCTCTCAATCCTTACTGTCGTGAGAGTTTTTTGTTCGTTTATGATTTCTGCTAAAAATTTATATTGCAGACCGTGATTTTTTCGTGATTAAACATGTGCTTCTTGTGCTTTTCTGATTTCTGCGTCTAATCTTCTTATTCGATCTTTCGATGTGATAACCTCTATGTTGGTGACTAATTTTTTGTATTCGTTAATGTTGGCGACTAAAAACATTTACACTGTAGGCTATGACGGAAAAACATTTGAGTTATATATAAAAAATATGTTCCATTTTAAAATTAAAATGTTGAAACTTTTAAATCAAATTATTTTTTCAGTTTTTCTCTTTGAGAAAGGAGAAATTATTGCGTTGGGCCGAAAAACGATGAGTAAAGATTTTTCTCGATTGGCACATTTTTAGGTCTTTTGTTCCTTAAAAAAATCGAAATTTTTACCCCCGCTCCATCATGAACAACCTGAATCCACCCTTGCCTGTGCTTACTACTCCTTAATGATATCAATAACTATTATAACTTCTTTTTATTATTAATTAATGTATATTGATAAGAATGGTTTAATAAGAATTATATTTTTTTGCTTGGGAGGTGGCTAAAAAAGTTTTTGGTGGTATCCCGAATAGCATGCATTTTCAAGCATGTAAACTTGAAAATAACACATCAAAAATGACATGGACAGATATATAATGCGTTTTTTTTTCTCGATTCTATGATAAAACATATTAATACTTCATCACCAAACTTTGGCAATGTTGGTCGTCTCTTTTGGTGCACATTATTTCGGCGTAACTCAAGACAATTGACATTTACGAAGTTACGGTTTCGCGGGCGATACTCATTCCGCGGATCGGTTTTTGCTGAGACTACTCATTTAAACAGAAAACGCTCATTCATTATGCGTACGAAGCAAATTTTCAATGAGCTCATCGTTTATTTCGACAATACGTTATCGAAAAATTTTATAAATAAGACTTCCTTAATTTAATTGTATTACTATTAACGTACTTTACGTCCTACACTAGTTAATTTTTTAACTTTGCAATGTACACTGACAGGCAAAAAATTCTACACACTTGTAATGTAACTTGATTTTTAGATATTAATCAAATAATTATTCAGAAATCGTGAGATGCGGTCAGATTTCTGAATAATTATCGATTAACGGTCACTAGACACCACACATATTAATCAAAGTTAAATTTCGTAAAAGCTAAACATTGAAAAATCCTTTATCCTTGTTTTGGATTAAGGATTAAATGTGTTTACGTCTAATTTATATTCCCTATTTAAAACGTAGCATAAACAAATATTGTTAGTAAAAACTATGTGTCAGAATAATGACAGAAGATTCTTTTAACGAGCAAGCAGAAATATCCGTTATGAAAAACATATTTCTTGAACAGTTGATTTAACAATTGTTTTTCATAATGTGAAATTAATGTGAAAGCTTGGCACTAACAACTGAATTAAATAGCTTTATTTTTCAAGACCTTGATCCAGAGAGTTCGTGAGTGAAAAAATGGTCGTTACTTCTAACATTAATAATAAAAATAATTTAAAATTAGTACTACATTGCTATTTGCACAAAGAGAAAAACACAACATAACAACTACGAATGTTGTTACGTGCATCTTATTTTTTCACGTGTGATAATTCATTATTTACAATATTTCGATTTGCTATAACATTTCTGACCTCCAACTTTGAACCTGAAAATTCATCAATCTGAAGAGTCAGAACTATCAGCACTGTAGGTCAAAATCGTCTACTCGTTGACAGCAACGAGAAGATCCACAATTTGCCCTTAAGCGAAAGATGTGCAATTCGAAAACTAACCGACTCATTGCCATTATTGACGGCAGTTCCCTTTTTTACAATCAGTTTGTCTATATAATGTAAAATTCAATTTTACAGATATTTAAAATGTATGTATGATATCGTGGAGGCAGCGTCAGACAATGATATGAAATATGAAAATTAACAGAAAAATTAATTATCATATAATATAGTGATCAAGTGTAAATAGCAGGCTTATAGAATCGATTTATTTTCATGAATACATTGGTTTTGTATTTTTTTAAATCCAGCAACATTATAAATCGATTTTAATTTCAGATACCCACTCTAAAATTGAGAGTTCACCTTAAAAAGGATAAGGATGAATAAGGGAATCTAGTAATACAGGTAAAACCTATTAAATTAGTAGATAAGGATTTTACGTATGGTTTTCCCGTCATGTATCAACACGAGTCCCATTATAAAGGGGGAGCACAAACCCGCTTCCTAGGATCCTTATTACCATTCCATACCATACCCATCGTAAAGAGTTATTTAAGTTTGGGAGAGTCAAAAATGCCTGTAAAAGCATGACCAAAGAATATCTATACTGAAATATCACGGTGTAGAAGTAGATATTTGGTGATTTTTTTGTATGGTGATTAAACAACAATGGCTGGTGTATAGAAATGGCTTATTTAGAAACATGTCTGCATCGAAGGTATATAAAACTGTTTTTATTAAAATATGACTATCAAAAATTAATTTTTTCCACTACTATGTTAAAAATTGAGTTAATAAACAAACCCTTAACTCTTTAAATAATCATTACAGACAAATCATACAATTTATAAGGGCTTTGTCAATTAAATAAAACTAAATATTCATGGTGTACATTTTAAAATTAAAAATAAACATTTATTTAATTCACTTCATTTTTTCTAGTTGCATAATTATTGAAATGAATTAAAATACATTATTTAAACATTTTTAAAAGTTAACAATTTGGTATTTTGATACATATTGTTTTCAGCTGTATACCAAGCTGATAATTTTTTCATGTATTTGTGAAGATTCTTTATATGGCTAGGGCAAACAAAATATATAAAAAATTAACAATAATAAAAAAACAACAATTTTTGCAATTTGTTAAAAAATATAACAATGAAAGCAAATATTATCGTAAGAAAAGTAGCAATACAAAACAATTTGGCTAATAGGTGGAGGCTATAGACTTATGATTTCAGCTCTGAAGAAAACGTTTAAAATTATATTAGGTCAAAAAATATTATACACATGTTCCAGCTTTCTTTTCTATGATCTCTACGAATCAAGACCAAGATTTAAATTAATTTCCAAACTTTTCTACTGTGGTTATTGTTGAGATTATTGATTGAAAGCAGGTAATTTTCAGATAGTTAAAAAAAAAATTGAAAGAAGAAAAAACGCCTTGATTATTTGATAGTAACTTGCACAAAAATTTACAAATACTTTAACATAAAACACATAATTACTACATATTTTATTGCGTTCCGTTAGTCCAATTTCAGAGTGTATACGATAGATTAGTAATAATTTTTCGGCGTTTCCGCGTATTTTGTGGCGCAGTCATGCTAAAATTTTTCCGATTTTTGGTCAGATTCTCTAAATGACTAAAACACACAAAGGAATTGACGTATGGTTTTCCCGTCGTGTATCAATAGCAGTCCCATTATAAAGAGTTATTTGAGTTGGGGGTCAGTCAAAAATGCCTGTAAAAGCATAACCAAATATCAATATAGAAATATCACGGTAACTCTGTCAGCAGGTATAACAAAAATGTATATGCATGATGATAAAAACTTTGCATTTAAAGAACTTTAGATATAAAAGGTTGTACAGTCAATTCACGAAGGAGAATACCAGAATGAAATTAAACAAATGATAACATCATTGTCAGAAGTAGTACTCAATATCATTCTAAATAAATTTATAGAGGGAAATCAGAATGCGGAGTTGCAGGAATTTGAAAATAAATATGTACGATATGGAATTATTGTTTTTAGAAAATAATGCTGATAAAACAACGCCCGTTTGCATTATCGCTACGCTTGGGACCACGCGCGATTGTAGATACCGTGGAGGCAGTGTCAGACATGATATGAAATGTGAACATAATCAGAAGGAATTAATAATATCAAGTAGTGAACAAGTATAAATAAAAAAGTTATAAAATCGATTCATTGGCAAGATGGCTTAGACATTTAGACTTATATTGTTGACCCAATTTGAACAAACAAATTTTTATTCATATTCGTTATCTCACGACCGTAGCCTCCCTCCATTAGTCAAATGCTGTTTTTGTATGTATCTTTTTCTTAGGCTGAACCTTTCTTTTAAATTTCAATATTTTTAATCTATAGTTTAATTTTTCTTGGCCTTCTATGTATTGTTTTCTGCATTTTTCATCAATTTTCTGTCGTATACCTTTGGTTGCTAGGCGATCCATATGTTTATTACTTTTCGTTATTATTGTTTATTTACCTATATTCCACACGCAATATTCCAAGAACACATACAAACATAAACACTCATGCTACTTTAATATTTTAACCTAACCTATATTTGGCAGGTCTTAGAGTACAAATGATCCAGAGTACCCACCGATATAACTATGTGGGAGTCGGCTAGGTTAGGGTCACCTCGCCAACCACTCGTCATTCACGCCAATAAATACATTCATTCTGAAATTACAAGTAAAATTGGCAAGACACCGTGCATTTTTATTGTACAGCGTTTCGCCACCCTATCACACACCACTTATTCCTTAACCTAACTAACCTAAGTTTTTGACAAGTCCGCGGAGTATTCGATATTTTTCAGCAGACCCATTCACTCACAACCACCCACGGTAATAAATACTTTCACACTGGACGGGTTCAACGGATGCCAACCAGCCCTTCCGTCATATCTCATATATATNTTAAATTAACTAAATCTAATTCGGTTGGCTGTGGGTACTCAATATTCCTTCACAGCTTCACCCACGCATACTTCATCATTCGCGCTAATAAATAAATTCATACATAATAAGAGTGGGGAATATAACGTGTGATTGTTTATATACGCCCTTATGCATTTACTGATTTTAAATATGCAATGAGATAATCTTTATAGTCGCATTGATGGCTCAGAATTCTTGACACATCTTCAGGTAGTCGCACCAAACTCTGTGCGGCGCTAATCGTTCGCATTCTTCAGGAACGTATTTCACGGACGGATTCAAGGAGTTCAATAGAGAGCATTAAACATTTCAGCTTACTGAGGTTGCTCCTATATGGTGTCCAGAATTACGGAACCCAGCCATAGGCCGATAGAATGGCAAGTCGAATGCACTTTCTATTGGATACGGGGCCATGGAAATGAGCTTGCTTGGCAAGGCAAACCGTGAAAAAGGGCAAAATTTAGAATCTCCTATCCCAGTCGAGGAGGTCAAAGACAGTTTGGAAATGGAAGTATATGGCACGTGGAACAAGCAACTAGACTCCTTCTCCACTGGTAAATTTTACCGGTTAAAAACCCGACAGTCAGCAGGAGGCCGAGGTTCCTTAACTTTCCAATGTCTAAGAAAGAGTGCACTAGAATAAACAGAATCAGGTCTATCCACGGAATAAGTGGAACATATTTGAAGAAAATAGTGTCCTATGTTTAGGATGCGAAGAGAGGGAAGACCTGGAACATCTAATAATGAAATGCGAAAAGTATAATAATGAAGAAACAAAGATGTTTGACAGGCTGCACAGAATTGGAAAGCTGATCAACCCGTTTCATTACAAATCCCTACTGACATTAAATGATTTGGAATGGTGCAATGCTGTTATGGATTTTCTAACGGAAACGGACTTAAAAATTTTATCAGAAAGGGAAACAAAGGGATTGGTTCTGAGTAAATTGCAAAAGAAGCAAATGTTAAAAAAAAGTTTCGCTGTTACAACTGCACAGCAAAGAGGGCATTTTTTGGAACCCTTTCCAATGAGGACATGACCGTAGGTATGTCGAGTGTGGCCTATCCTCAATCGTGTGAGAATAATCCTTTCGTTCTTTTTCATTTTTTCCCGGGCCCAGGGTTTGTCTCACGATAGTTCATTAATCAAAGAGAGAAAGTTTCCTTTTCAAAGCAATTAGTGAATTAAAAGCAATTTATACATTTTTGTCATAATAATAATTGCAATTACATAACTGCTCTATACAAGACAGTAAGACCATAAAATTGATACCATATCATCTATTGTTTGTACGTTTTTATGACAGAAGCTAAAAACAGAGAAGCGTGTTTACCAGCATTGAAACCGTGCTATTGTGGAAATATTCATAATTTTCCATGCTGGATCCGTCGGCAGCGGGGGTGAGCCGTATGGGGGCGGCGTTGGTGGGGACGCCGAAGGGACCCAGTAGCCAACGAGTGCCCGACCAGTCACTACCGCTATCTCTTCGGTTTAGCTTGATCGTAATTTTCCCTGTATGTCACCGCCAAATGTCCAAGACCAAGGGCTCTTCCTACCGAATTCTGGTCTTCACCCTTTTCCTCTTCTCTGCCATCATGTCCAACGGTAACAATTTAAAAAGAAATCCTTAGCATATTTTAATTTGTGTATTTAAAGTTTTAGAAAAACCAGGGTAAATGAAAATACAATTAAAACCAAAGCTTTTCGTTTTAGTATTCATAGGGGAAATTTATACTTTAACTAAAGATAATTTAATAACTGTTATTTCATTCTGAAAATTACACGCAAGAACTTATAACGTCAGCGAACTTTTTCTTTCAGGTATACAAAATAGAGGATAAGCCAACATAAGCCAGTACAAGATATTACTCCAAAATATGGTTTAAATCAAAACTCTGCTCTCAGACTAAATTATAAAAATATTAGCATAAAATATACTCGTAGTATTTGATTCTTTAATTATTATTATCACATTTTTTTCAAAGTTCTATTTTAGCAAGCATACGTGCAAATATTACATTATAAAATCAGAAGTTTATTAGAAATTTATTAAGACGGATAAGCCTTGAAAAAAATTTTTTGATTGTGGCTCAGAAAATGTTTTTTCCTTCAATTAATGGTTGTGTTTTTGTAAGCATAAAATGCTATGAACAAAGGGTATGGAACCACGTTGTCCATTCACAAATAATTGTGTAACAGTTAAGAAAACAGTAAATTTCTTCTTGTTCCTATTTATTTGGTTTATGCCATTTAGTCCCAAATCATCAAGTCAAAAATACACCTATTGAGAGTTCAAAAATATTTATATAACATAATATGAAAATAAATATTTTTCTTGCAATTATTTTTGTATTTTTAACATGAAAATAATTTTCGAAGGCTTTGATCACAATACAATTTTTAAAACATTTTTCTAATAAAGTCAATAGGTGTTGTTAGTCTATAAAAAGATTATGATTTTTTAACGTTCGGAAAAAAATTTAAAAAAATTACTGATGTAATTATTAAAATAATTGTACATTATAAAACACAGCAAGGATCGATATTTTAAAATATTTCCAAAAATATTAAGCGTTTCACCCCATATTGTTGCCAAATATTTTATTGATTGCAAAACGCATAGAAAAAGTAGAATTTAAAGATGTATTTTAATTTTCAACTAGTAACATTTTAAATAATACAATATTTTTATTATTTGTATGGTGTTTAGTGACCGATAGTTAATGATTATTTTGAGATCGTGAGATGCGGTCTGGTGTGACGTAGGTTTAGAAACACATCATCTTTATCGTGCCAACGTGTCGATCTTTATTGAGATAATCTTCAAGGCCTGGGATTAAAATTTTACAAATATATGAAATAAGTGAAAAAATGAATTTATACAATGCTAGAATTTTAGACTCAAAGTATTTGTACTCACTCAAAGTGTTTGTTTTCTGTAGTACAAATACTTTGATTGAGTCAAAAATGTCTAGCGTTGTATAAATTCATTTTTTTAACATCCTACATGTATTTATGTAATTTAAACAATGTTTATAAATCCCATGCCCTGAAGATGATCTCGATAAAGATGGAAAAGTGGGCACGATAAGGAAAGTTTTTTGTGAACCTATGTCACACAAGACCGTATCTCACGATCTCCAAATAATCATTTTTATTATTTTAAAACAGAAAATGTACACATATTATTCTGCAGTGAAAAGGCATGATTTTTTATTGTCAATTCGTACTCATTCACGTTAAATAATTAAAAACAGATTTTGAATATATTAAAACTTCTTGTTTATATAACTATCATAAAGAAAGCGGGACCTCTAACATGTGGTTGGGGCTTCCGACTCGTATTTACTACCGCTCTGGGTTCGAATCATGGCAGAATATATGACTTTTTAATTGATAATAGAATAAAACTTGTATTGTAATGTAGCTTCGTCCGCGACATCAATATTGTTTAGCTCTTCTGTATGAGAGCAATTAGTTTGCTTCAAAATAAACCTTTAAATTATGAAGAGTCGGAAATCAAAACTGTGTTTACATACTGGCATCACATTCACAACTAACGGAAAATTTAAGAAATTGTGAGATCACTGTAGAGCATCGGGTCCTGTAAATAAATAAATTAAACATATTCAAACAAATGTCTACACGGACTTTTGGTCCACAATTATTTAATACAATGGCTAGTAGCATACCCATGTATCAAAGTGAAATTTTGGCACCACCATTGATGTTGCCAAACAATTACTTTTCTACAGTTTGTTCACGTCCCGAAATCAAGACCACATGCACTTGCAAGTCTTGAAAACGAAGAGTGCTCTTTTAGTACAGGATCTATAATCAGTACATTGTGGATTGAGATACATGAGAAGAAAAATGCCGGAATTTCCAACATAAAAAAGGTCAAGGTGTTTTAAATTGGTGCATATAACTCACTAGACACCTACTTAAAATTGGACAAAGCAACAGTTTGGGTAGTGTTGTAGGCGGTGAGACGCTGGAAAATACCAGATATAATCAGTATATTTAGATTTGTCTTAGATTCAAAGTATGCCAATTCGTACATACATTTTAACGTTCTTTTTAAATTGATTAAGATAGTGCGTCAGAAATTTTTTTGAGAATTATTATGTACAATGAAAATTTTGAGTTTTATCTTGACTCCAGTTGAACTTTTAGCAGGGTGATTTTTTTGTATGGTGATTGTAATATAATCATCAACAATATTAATGCGTATAGAAATGGCTTATTTAAAAATTTGTCTGTAGGGGGGTATAAAAAATATTGTTTTTACTAAAATATGACAATGAACGAAAAATTAATTCTGTCCACTATTATGATAAAAAACGTACTAATAAAAATATCGTTAACATTACTGATTACAAGTAATTCATGTCTAATATTAACTCTTTAAATAATCAATACAGACAAATCATACAATTTTTAAACGTTTTTGTCAATTAAATAAAACTAAATATACATTACATTTTAAAATTAAAAATGAACACTAATTTAATACACTTTATTATTTTCAGTTGCATAATTATTGAAATGAATTACAATACATTAATTAAATATCTTTAAAAGTTTACAATTTGGTATGTTGATTAATTTATTTAGCTATAAATCACACCGATCATTTTGCAGATATTTTTGAAAATTCTTTGCATGACTGACAAACAAAGAATGTTAAAACTTAACTGTCAAAAAAAAAAAAATTTTCTGCTCTTTGTTAAAAACATAACAATGAAAGCAAATATTACCATAAGAAAGGGATCAGAACAAGACAATTGACTAATCGGTGGAGGATATAGACTAATGATAACCACTCTGAATATTAAAAAAAGAGATATTAGATCAAAAAATATTAGACACATGTTCCAGATCTTTTCTATGATCTCTAGGAATGGAGATCAAAATTTAATGTAATTAAATATAATGTAAAAAAAAATGCCTTGATTATTTGATAGTAATTTTCACAAAAATACATAATTACTACATATTTTATTGCGTTCCGTCAGTCCCCAATTTCATAGTGTGTACGATATATTTTAGTAAAAACAATTCGTCATTTTTTGGTTTTTCCGCGTATTTTGTGAAACAATCATGCGAAGATTTTTCCGATTTTTTCTCAGATTCTCTACATGACTAAACCACACAAAAGATGCCAAAACGCTGCAAAAAATAAGCGACTTACATTTTTTGATATAGGCTTATAAAAAACACAATAAAGGTTATCTGTAAGGGCACATAAGACAGAAAATAAAAATGAAATTATTTTTCCTAACAAAAGTATTAAAAAAGTAAGTTCTTTCAAACATATGTATGAAACGTTGGAACTGTCATTAACATAATTACTTACGTTGATACGAATTTTTATGTAATTTTTTATTATAATTTATCTGAAATATGATTATAGAAACAGCAATTTCAGAATTAAAAATATATGCATATAACAAAGTTATGGTAATACCTTTCAATACGAATTTACTATACAACGATTTCTTGACAATCCGCAATATAAATTCGGTATTAAAAACCCGGCTAATATTTAAACGCCAACCATGTAGAATTTGTCGTTGTCTATGTATTTCGTCATAAGGGTTGTTAATAACGGTCGGTTAGCAATTTGGTTCGACCTACATGTCGAGACGGATTACAGATTATACCGACATTATAAACCACCAGCTAAATGACGCTAATTCGGTTCCAGCAGGATTCACATCCATACGGAACACGGGCAATTTTTTGCTACCGTAATTAATGACGTTACCAACATAAGAACGAAGTGCTATATGAAAATGCGTAGATATATTTGATAATATCTTTGAAAAGATGTTAGTATAAAACCAGAAAAATTATTGTCAAATTATATTACTAATTATCTGAAACAAATCATCTTGGACTATTATTTTGATTGAGTCAATATGCTTTATTGCATTGCATGTCAGGGTTGTGCTGGTCGTAATCTTCTTTTTGCTCTTTTTGCATTTTCCTTCTCTTCCGTGTTTTCAAAAAAATTGGAATATCCAATATCACCAATTACATATTTTGTTAAAACAAATATTTTCTTATTTTCCACTTTCTATTCATAGTTGGAATATTTTCAGAGATTTTCTATAAGAACCAAACACAAAAACACACAGATAATTTTAGGAAACTTTTTCATTTACCATTTTGTATTATTAGTTATTTAAGCATGAAATTTTTAAAATATCTCTTCAAATAATAAATAAAAATTAACGCTTCACAATTCAGAGTATAAATTTAATCTTGGATCATCGACAAGAGATAAATGTTAAAATGCTTAGTCAGATGCATGTTTTCTTGTACATTAGTGCATTTTAACGCATTTCTTTACTCCGATAAAAATTTGTATATATAACACATTCGTGATTCATTATATTTTTATTTAAGCAATTGAAATTGCTGGTAGCCCTGAAAAATATCAAGTATAACTACAATATGTCCTAATTTTAATATATAATGTGGTAATATAGTTAAAACGAATTTAATTGGTCATGTAATAAATAAATTAAAAAGAAATCTTAGAACTGAGTTTTCTTATCTGTAAAAAAATTCTGTTTTCATATTCCGGCTTTTGGGTTGAACAGTGGGTCGCTGTTTTGTCCAGGAATTTGCTATAAAGGATCCACTTTTATTCCCATTTTATCATTTTAAAAATAATTTCTTTACATTGCGTTTTTGGAAAGAATTACAGATGTAGATGCTGTCCAATAAATTCATTTGAGGCAAAATTAGGAAGCACCTATAACTCCGGCAAACATCTCTCAAATGGATTGAAACGTTTATTTGAAACATGTTGAGTGTCTCGGCGATGTCTCCTATTTATGTGGATTAATTGTAAAAAAATACTTGAATTTTGTTATCACCATCGTTTCAGCTTAGCAAATGGGTGCTTTCTGGTAAAGCGTCATCACCTAAACTTCACAAAATACCCTAGCATCTTTAGAATGCATTTCGGCTGATGCGGTATCAAAAATTGTTTAAATTGACAAGTATCACTATTTTATCTTTCGTTTTAAATGAACAAAAAAAATTTAAAACACTAGATCTCATAGAAGACAGACCAATAACACACCTGAACTAACCCTTTTTCATGGTGTGTAAACAAACTAAGTAAATATTGCTTCAGAAGAGAAAAGGAATATATTCGAATTATTAAAAAGCCCCACAGACTTATTTTATAAAACATCGGAAAACGAACAAAATGTAACAGAGTTTAAAATTTCAATTTGCGTTTGCACCGCACTGGCGACATTTCCCTTGGCCCTACTGTTGAATAAAATATTCATCTGTTTTTTTTCTTGATCATAGGAAATTGGCCTTATCTTTTCCTAAGTTTCCTTGAGCTAAGGAATTCGATTTTGGTCGTCTTTTCACAATTAGTGTAGGTTTTTGTTGATTTTTTTGAATGAATGGATTTTTACGTGAGGCATTATTTCGTTTTCGAATATGTTTTACTTTCGCAAAGCATAGATACATTTACAGGTTTTTTCGAATCTATTTTCGATGGCGGTACTTCATTTGATATTGAGTTTAATAGTAAGTTTAGTTATTCACTCACTTTTTTCATTACAATGGCTCCTAATTTATCTTCATCGATGATTTCTTCCTCAGTTACGCGAATATTGTCGTCAAGAAATAAATGGTAAATGAGAGTATTATTCGCAGAATCAATTGTTCAATTGTTCTTTTATTCCAAATACCTTCGATAATCAAGACATCCAATGAATAAAAAAGTTTCTATTTTTGATCCAAGAAAAATTACATGTGTGTATACTAATGTTTTAATTTTAATTTACAGTATTTTGTAAAGACATCTATAAGGCATTAATATGTATACAACTTTTAAACAATTAAAACCATTTTTAAAGATGAGGAATATTTTTTTTTTTTTTTTTAATTTAAGAGTAACAAATTTTTCATAAAAAATATTTTTCGGCAAACTTTCAGAAGTTTGTTTTAAAAATTATGAAATATATTGTTTGTTTGTGTGAGAAAACGTGTCATGTCAGATTTTATTACATTTATCATCGTTATTATTGCGTTAACAATGGTTGAATGAACACAAATTATCAATTGAGTAAGTTTTAATTAAATGTTTATGTGAAAAAAAGGTTCGAGGCGGTGGTTTAATCCCAAATATGAACAAGTATCCATTTTGCGGAATCTGAAATTCATTAAAACGAGGATATCGTTAAATGCCCATCCAGTAAATCAATTATTAAAATAAAATTATATAAATGATTTGATTGTGTTAGTTATAAAGAGAGAAAAAATGTAAAAACCACTTTTCATTTTAATTTAAGAATAAAAAACATTTGGAAGTAGTAAAACGGCCAAATCAATCAGATCTTTGTCAATGAAGCGGGAGTTGAGTGATTGATGGGCAGGGTATGCTGTCCCCAGTTCGATTCGGGTACAGTTGTAATGTTTGATGACCTGTGAAAGGGGGGGGGTGGATTTTAGTTTATCTGAGTTAGCAACTGTGCCACATCGGGTCTGGTTGTTATTTGGGAGGTCGCCGTTCGAGATTGATTCCATTCAATCAAAGTACATCGTTACGACTAAGAAGCTCTCAGAAGTGTTTGGCCGGCTCTAAGTCCCGGCTAAGTCTCCGTGATCCAATGATTAAGCACGTAGTAATTGGAAGTTGGCGTAAATCGATTGACTCCTCCGAGTTCCTTTCAACCGCCGAAGCTGGCTTCGGCTCGTTTTCTGTTATTGGAGGGGGAAAAAGTTAATTAATGTTACGAATGAGATCTTTTGAAACTTGTCAAATCCTTGCGATCTGTTTGTTTACACGTTGTTACAGAATTGGATCTGACATTTCATTTCCTAACAAAACTGACATCACTTCCTCTCTAAAAATACCCTAAAAGTATTCATCACTGTTAAACGATCCACATGTTCATCTCTCTAAACAATTTGCTTAAATTTACAGTTGCCAGTTGATTCAATATTACATGAAATAGATGTAACTATTTAAAGTTTAGACAAGGAATGATGCAGCATAACTTTAAATTGTAAAATGTGTAGAGATTAGTGGCCGTTAATCGATAGTTATTCAGATATCGTGAGATGCGGTCGGGTGGGATGTAGGTTTCACAAAAACATTTTCGTTATCGTGCCAACCCTGAAGATGATCTCAATAAAAGATCGAAACGTTGGCACGATAAAGAAAATGTTTTTCTGAAACCTACATCACACCCGACCGCATCTCACGATATCTGAATAACTGTAAATTGTAAAAATGAATCATGAACAATAAAAAATAATTTATAAAATCAATTAGTCAGAAACTTTAGGAAAATATTGAATTTAAGCTCGAGCTACCATCAAAGGATAAATATATCGAATATAAAGTCGTTTTATCGAGGTTTGAATGGCCGGAACTTTTAGCGATTGGTTTTAAATCGAACTTAAAAAGGACTTAAATCAGTATTTGTTTACATGTTTCAATAAAAAATTAATTATTAAATCTTAATTTTCTTCTTTAAAACAGCAATAGAAAGTCTAGAAAATTTAACTTTTTTAAAATTTTATCATTCAGAATTGTTATATGTCAAAATAATAATTCTTATGTAATTTTTTTTGTTAGAGTTCTCATGAAGGTAAAATGTTCACCGAAACCTTGACTAGAATGGAAATGTTTCTTTCTCTACCCAACATTTGGAGGCCGATAATCCATGGATCGTCTTCTTTTATTTTAAAACTCAACGCATTTTATTTCATATCTTTATTTTCATACTCATTACTAGGCTGATGGGATTGAAAACCATAAATGTAGGTGAAATTTGTGCCAGATAGGGGCAGTAGGAATGAGAAGCAATTGTCAAACCTCGTAATTTTGCAATACTTATTCCTGCATTTTTTAACAGTAGAACTAAAGCAGGTTATCTCTAATCTATTATATATATCTAGAGAGAGGGAGAGGGAAAGAGAGAGTGAGAGAGAGAGAGAGAGAGAGAGAAAGAGAGAGAGGGAGAAAGATTAAATACAACGACAATTATAGAAATAGATGAATAGAGTAACCAACAAATATAATTTAAGTACTTGTGAAATGAAATGAATGATGTGAAAGGTTGAAATAACATTAAAAGTGAAATGTCTCTACTACAATTGAAAGACTTCGAACAATTATTTTTAGACCACCAACATAATTTTGTTTAATATGTTTAACCGTCAAGTTGATGATTACAATTAAACTTACCTACCAGATTTTTAGCTGACAATTTCAACTACAACTTCATAGATGCAATAGTAAGTTCAAAGCACACAAGTGTTATCTCAAGTTTTGCTCTTTTCCTAATCACCCTAGAAGGCAAACAAAAATATTCTAAACGCTTAATGGATGTTTCAGATTTTCTAACTACTTACCAAACAAATTCCAATTAACAAAATCATAATAGCATAGTAAGTCTTACTCGAGTAACGATTTTTACTTAATGTTAAGCATATATTCTTTCTTTCAACGTATTACTTCGTGCATAAATGTTTTACGAAATTTGAATACTTTTCAACGAATTTAATATTTTTGATAAAAAAATACGTTGCATTTAAAAGAGGGAAAAGTGAGGTATCGTTCGTTTGTTTTTTGTTTAAAGTGAAAGATGAAGAAAGTAAATTGCATCGTGAAAACAGGCCACTTGAGTCTAGGCTATTCGGTACTAATTTCATAATGCCTCGAATAAATGTAGCATTCAAAAGTTGTTGGAAAACATAAAGTCAATATTAAAAGCATGAGCTAGTGAATTAAGCTCTTTGAATTAGGACAAGTTAGCATTTATTACTTTAGTTGTCCTAATTTTTGTAGGTCTTTAATCAACCAACAAGTTTGTCACGCTTAGATTCGAAAAATGTGGTTTTAACGGATACAAAAATAAAAAGCCGTTTGATGTCTTTAAGTAGAGCATGTGTGTAGATGATCTAGAACACATGGTCTACGAAAAAAAATATGATTTAGCAACAGAGTGGTCATAAAAAACAAACGAAAAGAACAAAGGGCTAAGGATGCAGCCCTGTCTAACCCCATAAATAAATTGATTAAATTTTGACTTGATGTATATAAAGGGCAAAGAATTAATTTTTTCTACATTTAATTTAATTTAATGTATTATTGATACACATTTTTCAAATTTTGGATTTGTCATAGGAGTGCACTGAATTTCGACAAATTTATTATTTTCTTTTTGTAATGTGAAAGTCCAACAATAGGGTGGTCATTAATAACAAGCCGAAACGACTCTGACTTGCCGCAGAAGTAAATTTATTGAATCGTGGCTTGATCTAAACAAAAGAAAAGATCTGAAAATTAATTTTTCAATTTTCAAATATTATAAAATTATTAGTGGTACATTCAAATCCTTGAATTGTCCTCTTACAAATTCACTGACCTTTCGACAAATCTATATCCTTTTTGTCGCTAATGATATCTAGAAGGGAATGAAGAGTGAAAAAACAAGGGCTAAGAGTGGAGTCCTGTATCACTCCATAAATAAATTTATTGCATCTCGAGTTGTTCTGTTCGAAAGAAACAGTCGAGATATTAAATTTTTTATCAATATTTAAATTATTATTAAAGCTTAAGAGATACGCTACTTTCAAATCCCGCCTTAGATATTCACTGACCTTTCGCAATTCTATTTTTTGTTTTTGCTAATTTAAGTGTCCAGCATCAGTCGATCAATAATAAAGAGTAAAAAGAACAAAGACGAAATGTGCAGCTCTGTCCTTAAATTAAACGATTGAATCTTGAATTGTACTTAATAAAAGGTCGAGGAATTCATTTGTTTTGATATTTGAATTAATATTGATTCATTATTTATGTAAGTTGAGATGGGGTGTTAGTGTCTGAGAGGATCGAAGTCACGATAGCTCAAGTGGTAGAGCAGCGGCGTACTTAGCCGAAGGTAGTGGGTTCGAATCCGGCTCGTGACACTGACTTTTTTATCTCAACCAAGACCTTACAAAGAAAGAGTAATTATTTGAAAGAAGAACTTGGTCAATTGACCACTAAAAATTAAATGGATTAATTTATTATTTTCAAAATTGTTTCAAATCCTAATTGTGCATAAAAAATCATTGGACGTTCACAATTATATTTTTTAGATAATTTGAAATACTAACAAAAAATTTGCGATTATTTACTTATAATTACTTGACATTAATTGTAAAATTACAATTTTTGTGATTAATCAACAATGTGTATTAGTCTGTGGTGATTAGTACCGTTAATCGATAATTATTCAGAAATCGTGAGATGCGGTCTGGTGTGATGTAGGTTTCAAAACCTACATCACACCAGACCGCATCTCACGATTTCTGAATAATGTGTATTAGTTATATTACAATTCTAAATACAATATCTTCAGTACCAAATATTCTCTTAAAAGAAACTTAAAAAATTTCGCACCGTATGTAATAAAAGATTCAAAGTTTGATTATAGTTTCTGATAAATTCTAGATAAATCATCAGTTTTGACCTAGTTTTGTATTATTTATTGAATTTTACCAGTGCTCATCCATATATTCTATGCCACCAAAAACTAATGAATGTAGAACAGTTTACGAATTAATACGAACTTCCCTCATAAATAACATAGTAATATTTAGAGCAGGGTTGTATCTCGGCCTGCTTTCAGATTCCGCTACAATTGATAACAACGCCAATTCATTTTTTTCTTTTTGTTTATAAATTCCAATAAAAAGTCGACTTTAACACGTTAGAGAATTTCGTTCCCTCGACTCTTGTTCCGTGGTTAATGTCATTGCATGAAAATCACGTGACCGCCGAGAGCACTTTTGAGGGGGTCGTGAAGCAAAACATTAGCGACTGCTTATAAGGACGTCGTTAAAACGTCACAATGATCCCGGCAATCGTGGCGGAAAATTGATGCTTTTTTCACACGATTTGCAGATTATAAAACATAGTCCTCCTAACGAAATGACTAGCTCCATGGTGTGGAAATCTGAACTGAAAAAACCAACTTCATCAAAAGCTTCTTTTACAACAATTTTGGAAAATTTGTTTTCTTAACATCCTGTGTTAATTACCAAACTAAGAGACCATAAATTTACTGAATACTTCGTTTTAGTGCTTAATTAATCGAATAAAAAGGTTTTTGGGTTTTGCGGAGGATTGTTGTTTAGCTTATTAGTGGGAGTATTTGATTGGGCTTTAAGAGATAGGTTGTTTTTCTCTTCAGGACCTCTCTTGCTAGAAAAATACGCCGAGCAGCAGCTCTTCGGAAAAACGTTGGTTGTCGTCTGGATTCTCAGACACGTCAGCCAGGAGAGTAATGAACGTGCTGACGTGGCGATGAAAGCCGGGACGACCCATACGTCTGACCGGATCATCGTGAACAGGCAATTTGACGCTAAGCGAGCAGTAAAGAACTTTTGTTAAAGAAAGATAGCAGCATGAGTAGGAAGGGCTTGAGGTTCCCGCGTCCTCGTCGTCACAAGACTAAATGATCTTTAGCGTTCGCACCTGGCCTATTCGGCCTTATCGGACGTTTTGATTCTCAAGATGAGAGCTGACGCACCTCCGCATAACGGAATAGTGTTACCGCCGCAGTATTTGGTGTAGAGCTATCTCAAGTAGGCAGGGCTATGTAGGGTATGTTGCTCGCCCCCCCCCCCATAGTGACTGACCTGGAAACATGGAATCTTCCTTACCAGACTGACAATAGGTCATACGCGGTTGCTCGTTGTATCCCATATAATAGAAATAGCAGGCATGACAAGCCTTGGCTCCTTAAAGAGAGAATGTAAGCATGCCGCCGAATTTAAGAATGGTTCTCGGGCACGGTAGCGTATTTCTAGGTCCCATGTCCCGTTTTTTGGAGGTCATACGTTTTTTTTATTGTTTATAGTTATATTTTTATGTGTTTTGTGACAATGTTTGTGATTTTGGTGTTTGTTTACTATTGCGAGCGGGTAGGGGTTATGGCGAAATATTACATCTCTACTTCAGCCTTCAGTTTCAGCTGGTAGCCGAAATACCCCTTCGACCCTAATTTACATTAGATTATCAATACCGTGTGTAGGTCGATACAGAAATATTGTAAATATGCACCGTCTAGGTAGAATGAGTGCAATTAATGAATGTATTTATAAGCATGAATATATTCGTTTGTGCGACTGTTTTTCCGAATTTAGTTAATATCTATCTAGATTATATTTTACATGCGGTTGGAGCTGAAATGACCGAGCTGTCGACGGGTCCCGTTGGAATCTGTAGCGGCCCAGCTACATAACAGTTTAGGTCGTATAACCCTTTGGGGTAAAAGTCCGCAATAAAAATAATAATAATAATTAACTATCGATTGATGTTAATGGAAATGTGTAGTATTTAGTGAGATAAAGATCGAAACAGTGGCAGGATAAAGATAATATTTTTCGAAACCTACATCATCGAGAGGGAAACACCTCCTTTAAGAATGGCACCATTCTTTGGTACACAGATGGATCTAGAACACAAGGAGGTACAGGGGCAGGTGTATTCGGTCCTGGAACCAAATACTCAGAACCCATGGGAAAATATACAATATCTTTCAAGCTGAGATTAACGCAATCGAGAGATGTACCCAACTCAACCTGAATAAAGGGTACAAAAACAAAAACATAGCTATCATGTCAGGTAGCCAAGCAGCCATAAAATATCATTAGTTCAAGGATGGTGCTGAACTGCAAAACCAAATTAAACATATTAGGTACGCAGAACAAAGTCAGCCTCTGCTGGGTCCCAGGACACATGGGAGTAGAAGGCAACGAGAAAGCGGACACCCTTCCAAGGCAAGGAGCTGCTACACCGCTGACAGGACCTGAACCCTTCTATGACATAGGAACCCGCACTATTAATGATTATCTTAGACAGAAGGACAAAAAGAAAATGAAGGAACAATGGAATTCACTCATTGGACACAGGTAATCCAAGAATCTTATCAAAATTCGGAATAAAAGAAATTAAAACCATACATTAAAGAAGAACGTGTCAAGGGAAGGAGGAACAAACTGCGAATCCTAATAGGATTCTTAACAGTTCACTGCAAGCTAAATGGACACTTAAAGAAGATTGGAATAATTCAAACGGCACATGCAGATTCTGCAAAGACGCAGAGGAGACACCAACACATCTACTAACAAACTGCGGAGCTACACTTGCCCGCAGGAGGAAGTGTTTTGGGATGTATAATATGACCATAGAAGAGCTTCAACCACTTAAACCGGACCAGTTAATCAAGTTTCTTGATGAACTAGGACTCACCGATGTGCTTTAGGCAGAGAACGGTGGATACAATAGTTCTTAAAGGGCACAGTATATTACACCCCGAATATTACATCTACATCAACCTACATCATACAAGACCGCATCTCACGTTCTCCAAATAATCGTTAATAGAAATAATAAAGGTGGGGTGAGTTTATTGTTTAATATCTTTAAAAGACAGTTCTTACTCACAGTTTATTGTTTGAACGATCCGGATTTCAAGCATTAAACGCTCATCATCAGGTTGAAGGAGTTCTTTCGACATGAATTATGGTAAGAGTGAATCCGCTGATCCTCCGTCAATTTGACATTCCAATGAGAAGCTGGTTTTTAATGCAGCTCAATTTTTTTCTATAAATTACTGTCGGGTTATTTGACATGACTTAAAATTTGGGCGCTTGATCTGCTAATGCTGATTCATAATCGAAAAATCAATGGATTGACTGCAGAGTGATAGGATCCTCGTGAAATAATGAGAATGGTGGCACCCATGAGTTTGATGGTGGGAGTGATTTTATTGGGATCGGATTGATTCGGGAACTGTCAGTGTGACGGGAAAAAAGTGCGGAAGAATGAGGATATCCGGAGACGAGTGTCGCTCGTAGATCAGCCGGGTGTCGTCTAATTGATAGTAGCATTGGTTCGGATCTGCCACCCTCAATTTGTCTCTCTTTCCCTCTCAATCATCATTCATCAATTTGTACATTTGTCCGTCCCACCGGGCTGGCCAACTTTTATTTACCGATCGTCCCATCCTTCAAAAAGTCCAGGAATTCATGAGATATTTGTTTGACGCGGCCTATCAAATGGTGTCGAACTGGCCCGACCGATCTTTCAATCCACATGTCATCGACACATATAGATATGCGTCATAATCATGATTCGTTATGCAAACTGTCAGTGGATATGACTTGAGGAAACGCTATTGAAATTTATCGACGCGATCATGTAGCAATCAGGTACTTTCTAATAAAAACCTTCCCCTTTTCTTCCAAAAAGTAATTCGAATTACATACTGCATCCATCGCCGTTACATTCGTAATCTATATTTATCATTACATCAGAAAAAAATGTTTCAACAGTAGAACACAAAACTGATTTAATTGTTTGTAATTATCAACTTTATAAAAAATTACAAACACTAATAACAGTTATCTAATTGTAACAACACATTTTAAACATTCAGAATTTTTTGTACCTTATGATTATGAAATGTATTTAGTAGTTAGAGATGTATTTTGTTTGTCTATAAGAATTAAAAGAAATGTAATTATACGTATGTAATGAGTGAATCTAAATTATTAAAATGGAAAGATCACACTACAACACTACTCAAATGCCGTGCATTCTGGGGCAGAGTTATGGAGCGCAATGCATGCGAATGTAATTTATTACCTTTCACTTAGTTAATCTACAAGTATTAATTATTGGTTGAGGTAATGGTTGAGTAAGGTATTGACAATACTGGACTAAGCACTGCGATGATTTAACATTCTATTCGTATCTTTCAATTAATTAAGGTTTTTAGTTGAGATAAAAGTCAGTGTCACGAGCGGGATTCGAACCTACGACCTTCGGCTAAATACGCCGCTGCTCTACCACTTGCGTTATCGCGACTTCGATCCACTCGAACACCAACTCCCCATCTCCACCCCACCTTTAGGGGGGCCGCGGTAGCCGAGTGGTTAAGGCGTCAGACTTTCGGCTAGTAGATCCCGCGGTCGTGGGTTCGATCCCCACCGTCGCCTCTGGACTTTTCTGATGCCTTAAGGGGACCGGTGGCCGCAATTGAAAGAAATTGACACGGCACTCATCAATGGAAGGGGCGGGATCGGATCTCTGCGATCCTGAATTTGGTCTTAACCCCCTTCAAAAATGAGTTTCTTCGGTGGAAGAACACCAGTAAACGGGGGCTCAAGTTCACATTTGTGTTGCGAGTCCTCCCCCAAAATATGGAGCCAGGGATAAAGTACAATAAGCTGTACAGCTCAGCTGCAGTGCTCAGGAGGGAACTCCTCCAGTCCCTGTTATCAAAAAAAACCCACCTTATGAATTTTCCCTCTTGCCTGAAAAATGGCAAAAAGGAGACTATCTCCAATTATTCCAAGTCATGTCGAGTACTCCCGGCAATGTGAATAAATTATATATATATATATATAACATTTAAAAAAATAATTATGCATATAAAATATGTGAATGTAATATATTAAAAAGTAGTTTTTTCCCCAATCACCCTGAAGAATATCGAGTACGCTGAAGTAGTAAGAGTGAAGCTCGTTCTGTGCATGAAATTTACTAGCTTGAAGGAATCTTGCCCCATTTCCTCAAAGAATATTGAATACTCAGACTATTGGAGCATTGTGTATGTGAAACTGATTTATTAGCGTGAACGGAAGGAATTCTTCCCTTATTACCCCTAACAAGGAGCCTCTTCCCCAATCACCTCGACGAATATCGAGTACTTTGGAGTAGTGTGATTGAAGCCTGTTTTGTGAACGTAACTTACTAGCGTGAATGAATCTTGCCAATTTCCTCAACGAAAATTAAGTACTCAGAGTATTGGAGCATTGTGTATGTGAATGTGATTTCTTAGCGTGAATGGAAGGAATTCTTCCCCCATTACCCCCAAGAACATCGAGTACTCTGGGGCACTGATAATGAATTCTGATGTGTGAGCGTCAATAAAGGACATTTTTTCCTAAATTACTCCCTAGAATGTAAAGTACACTGAGGAAGTGTAAATGCTCACCAGAATTGATTTTAAAGGTATTTATTTTTATTACAAGTGTAACGTTCGTACCTAAAATATACTTATATTTTTATCCTTAATTAAAGATATCCTGGGGAAGTAGAGAGATACTGGCAATACCACAGAGAAACGAAAGAGCCGATTACATTAACACCCAAAGCCTAAATTACGTGAATTAAACTTGGCTGTATCATCATAAAAATGAATTAAAATTTAAGATATACAAAATAGAACGCTAAAAAATTGGAGCTAAAAAAATGTATCATATGTGAATAGTGAATGAGATGAAACCCGTCAGTTCGATACCGAAATATAAATTGATGAATGTTCCTCAACAGCTCGACGAAGTATCTATTCTGCTTCTAATTTGCCTTAGTCCTAATTGTATTTTAATATAAAATTATTGAATGATTTATTATATCAGACATAAGTCCTACCAATTTTCAAGGCTTAATTATGAAAAAATTATAATTAGTTTTATATCAATACATTGTTAATTAATAGTTAGGGCATTCGTATTGTATTTGCCACGCTTAAAGGTTCGAATCCCAGTGAGTCCATGTAATTTCAATTGAAACTAAAATAAAATATGTATTTTAAATTGGTTAGCTTCTCTTCCGCGCCACGCAACGTATAGTTAGAAATTAAGCTCTTTTGTGTAACAGAATTACTTAAATATGTTGTTAATTTATGATACGACAACGGACATTAATTGTTTGTATATATCGTCATATTTGAAATAATATATTAAACCCACCTATAGGGTGATTCCACGTTATGAGAGTTCCGTGTCGAATGAAAATTTGCATTTTTGTTTCACTGCTCAACGTTTTACATGCTTTGCAATATGTGGTTTATATTTATGCTAAAAGGGAAATAAATTTTAATTTTGCAAATCGTTGATTTCCCTCGTAAGGTAATATATTTAAATGATGTTTCTACAATATACCTATATCCCACGCTGGCCAAAGGATATTTGGACGATAAGCACAACGATTTTATATAGAGGTTTTCAAATTTACCAAAGCTTAAGGTTTGATTATAATAGTGATAATTTATACATGACAATAAAGTGGCTGTAATGGTAATAATTTTTACTTATTATTTTAGTATTTTTCAATTATTACTTTTTTACTGTTTAAATGCGTTCGGAAAAGGATATAACAGTTGTAAAATTGTAGTGCGGACATTGAGTTTTTAGAAGTATAAATAAAATAATTGTGATATATAAGGTAGAAAATCATATATTACTCGTTTTAAAGTCAGTTTTCAAATAAAAAATATTTTCATACCCTTCGAGACAGTTTAGCCAATTGCACAAAAAACGTTAATTTCCTACCTAATAACAGTTTTTCTCGGGGCCATTTAAAATTCTTTTAATTTCCTCCATATCGAAATAAGAGTGATTGGTTCCCCTAAATTTTTTCTTCTCTTTTCTTTTTTTGGCCTAAATCATCCTCCTTATCGTACCCTGGGGAGAAATTTGCAGGCTTAATGGACTTCGCGTTTAGCGAAGGGCCGTCTCGAGCCCGCAACTGCGCCGCCGCTTCGGGCAGTAAACAAACTCTTCCTAATGAATTAACATTTCTAACCACAAATCTAAGCACGTTTCCGAGAACATTATAGCTTAATCAACTCTTGTTTCTTGGCTCTACTCAGAGTATCGAAGCTGTGTGTAAAAATAGGGAAAAATTAGAAAAAAGTAGCCTGAAGCTAAAACGTAAAGTGACTATTGTTTTTAAAAACCTGGTATTTAAGGACATTCAAATGCGAGATTGAGTATTTTTGAAAGATTTAAAGGTGTAACCTGTTCACAGCGTTGAATTACATAAACCTAACCTTATAAGATTGTTGGGATTAGTCCAGGGGTTTGGCTACTCCCACCTACTCCCTCTTTCATCCATCTGTGTGCCTCATTAGAGGTGGTTTTCTTACAAAGATATCAAATCAAAGTTACCTATGACCAATTGGAAGAGTTTGTCAATGTTCAGTTTTCCTCTCATCTTGTCAGGTAACCTTATTGGTTTTACATCGTCATATCTCTCAAAAGTCACATATGAGAAGGTACAAAATCTCTTGCGGTTTTCATCGCTCTCGAGTGACATTACATCGCCTCTATTTTGTTAAGACATGGGTGACTTTGCGTATATGCTATTCATTGACTTGCTATAATCACTTGTGTGTTTCTTCGTGATTTGTTCGTTGTTTCATAATTTGTTGAGATCGTGAAGAGTGGTCAAGAGTGAGGTAGTACAGATAAACACTTTTTTTATTTTTTGCCGACGTTTCGACCTTTATTCGTGCTATCTTCAGGGCATAATGTGTTGTGCGATTCTTGTGGTGTCATACGGGTTTTGTGTGAAAATGTTGTACGACACTTTCACACAAACACCAATATGACACCACAAGAATAGCAGCACATTTTATGCCCTGAAAATAATATGAATAAAGGTCGAAACTTCGGCAAAAAATTAAAAAAGGTGTTTTTCTAAACTACCCCATTCTTAACCTTCTTATCTTTTTATGTATACATATCCACAACAGAAATAACCAGAAAAAGTTAATAATTATTAAAATAGAGTAATAATATTTGCAATACACCATTTTGGGCTATCCCACTTGTTGAGGGCTTATTTAATAACCTACCTAATAAATGATATTAAAAACCGAAAGAAAAGAAAAATAAGACTATAAATGAATATTATTACAACATTACTACATGCAAACAAAATGGCATTTGATAAATCGTTTTTATAAGATTTGTAGTAATTAAAGCAATTAAAGATCATTTGATGAGAAATTAATGCTTGTAATGAATTTATCATTTGTAACGTTTTATGAAGTTTCTATTAATCATCATTGTCTGGTTGATAATCACTTCTGATTGATACAATTGGATCAATTTATGAAATAAACAGATATATTACGTAAAAATATTGCTGACGTTTTATGCGAAAATTTCAGTTATTTATTGATATTTACCCGACCGATAGCTTAATGTGCGCTGTTGGTCATGCTGCTAGAGACGCCTCAGAGTAAAAAGCGGAAGGTAGGGAGACTAAGGGTGAAAAGAGCGTCGGTGAGATAGTTGTAAGAAAGAAAAGTTTGGTGTGGAATTTAAGCTATTGGGATTTAATTAGGCCATGTGACAAAAGGAATTCGGAAGTCTCAATAGAGAAAATGGTTGCTTTAACAACGAATCGGTGATCATATGGAAGATTAATAAGTGATAAAGCAATCTAAAGTTAATATAATAAGAAGATTAAGGTTTTTAGTTGAGATAAAAAAGTCAATGGCACGAGCGAGATTCGAACCCCACCTTTTGAGAGGGGGTTGAGATATGAAGTTGGTGTCCGAGTGGATCGAGGTCACGATAGCTCAAATGGTAGAGCAGCGGCATATCTAGCCGAAGATCGTGGGTTCGAATCCCGCTCGTGCCACTGACTTTTTTATCTCAACTAAAAACCTTAATTAATTGTAATACATTAGTTGGTCAAGCGGACCACGAAATTAGTGAATATAATAAGAAGGTTGTTTTGGAGTTATTAAACAGCTTGGAGCTGTACAAAGGATTGATTGTCAGCAGAGCTAAGGATGAGTCTGTTAGAATGTTTTGGAACGACTGCTGTTTATATGGTGAAAAATAACGGACCTACTTTTTTTCCCTGGAGTAACATGAAGAAGATGGTTTATAGGAGTTGTTCGGTTGGTAATATGGGAGAAACGATCAGATACGTAGGATTTTAAGGTGAGATATTATGTACAAGAAAATATTTTTATTTCAGCAGTATAATCTGGCGCCAGACATGATCAAATTATTGGAAGATGTCTAGAGAGATTTCAAGTCAAAAGTGATAACATCGTAGGAATGTTGTTATAGCCTTTACAAAACAATTTTGGAGTGGTTCATACAGAAACCAAATGGGTATTTAGAAATAATATTGAAGTGGATAGGTTTTTGCAGGTAGGAAAAGTTATTTAATAGTAGCTTCTCATGGATTTGAAGAGTATTCGACGGTACGGGGAAACGTGATCAGTTGGTTTGTTAAACTCAGGTCCAATTACGAGAAGAGAAGATAATTGTGATAGGGTTAAGAAGTAAGTAGTACAGAGAACGGCGTTATAAATTTTGTAATTAGTCATATCGCGTTGCCAAGAAGAAATTTTGAAGGTATTTGATCATAGCCCCATTTTTAGAGGATGTTGAGGATGACTTTTTTACTTCACTAGATAATTGACACTTAAAAACTTAATTTGAAAATTGATAATTTTGAATCATATTTTACATTTTATATATTACGTTATGATATATAATAATGTTATGAATTAGTAAGCGTTACATTGAGAAGTTGCTGTCATTATGGATCGTAAGTCTCTAATTATTATGCGTTATGCAAGTTTAAGATTTCGCCCAGTTGGAAAATTCCTCCTAGCCGGTCAATATCGATTCTTCATAACTTTCCTAATATTATCCCAACAACAGATGGCGTATTGGTACGAGTTTGGCCAATAACAAGCAACAGAGGGCGGAACTAGAGATAACTACAATTATCTCAAACTGTTTTCCCGCATATTTATTTAAATACGTAGTACGTTCGATGTATTTAATACGATTTATATTTTTTACATGATTCAAACAATAAAGAAAACCCTCCTTAAAAATAACAAATAATAATTTAAACGAAGGTATGTTTTGGGTTAAAAGTAATGAAAATATTGGCTCAATCAAAAGTTAGAAAAACTATTATTTTCAAGAAATTTATGGGCATACGTATGTTGTCAATATTATATTATTTTTTATGATATGTTTTGATATTTACAACTACAAATATTGTGTTAAGTAAATATGTTCATGTATGTTGAATTTGTCATTTGAGTCACTTGTATTTACAAGAGACTTTACACTGAAATCTTTTCAATCTTCACTCAATGCAAAGGTCTCGGGTCATTTTCGCTTCAATCGTCTCGGAAGACATTCAGGTAGAGTTGGTGTGACGAATGATAACTGTGTGTGTTCAATGATTGATGTAATTTTTTATAGAGGGTTTCGATGAGTTCATGTACAAACAGGAAATAGTGTAATTTGAAACGTAAAAAATGAGCATGTTGACAATATAAATATATTATTAGGACTTCTAAATAATTATTTATTAACATTATACCGTGTGAGGTTTTACAGAAGACGTGGCCTTTTTTATTGTAATACTAAGTATCTTTCAAACGTAATTTTTTACAATTAATTAATCTTTAAGTAAGGTATTGGTTGAGATAAAAAAGTTATTGTCACTGGCGGGATTCGAACCCACGACCTTCGGCTTAATACGCCACTGCTCTAACCTCATGAAGTGAAGGGCAGCGGCGTATTGAGTCAAAGGTTGTGGGTTTGAATCCCATGCGTTACACAAACTTTTTAATTTCAACCAATACCGTAAAAAGATTAATTAATTGAAAGAATTTATTTGGTCAATTAGACAACCAGACAACGAAATAAAATGGATTCTTGTAAATATTGGGATGGACAATTTTTTTAATAATCTACCAGATGATGTCAAACTGTTACCTAAAAAAACTTAACCTTAACGTAACAAAATTCCTCGCTGTTAATGCCTTTTATGATTTTCAGGAGATTTTCCGTGTATTAAGTGGGATAAAACGAATTAATTTTTTCTATTTTTATTTTTATATAATTATTATTTTTTTATTTCTATCTAAAATGTTTGAAAAAAGGGCATTACATTTGAATGTTGATCACCAGATCTGCGTAACACGCCAACTTATTTAGAATAAATTATTTTAAAAACACCAGAAATGAAAAAATCATTCTTGGAGCAATACCTAATTTTACATCAAATTATGGAGCGTAACAATAAAATACCATGTATTTTGTACAAACTCCCACTGGATACTAATATCTGAAAATAATTCAGTTTTCAGTTAAAGCCAAGTCTTTCTTTTAACTTTTAAAATATATGCACAATTGAAATTAATAGTCACTATCAATTGGTTTTGGATTAATCAAATGCGTATCACATACATATCAAATGCTTTTGTTTATCAGTATCAGCATAATACAAAAAACTTAATTTATCCGTTAAAGTACGCCATTCACTAAAAAGAAAAACAGATATCTACCTATCAGAAATGCTCTCTAGAACAAGGGCACCTGGCTTTTTCAAGTAAACCCTTTTAAAGGCGGAAGCAAAACCCCGTTGTTCGAGTGTAATTTTGTTGACAAGAATTGTGATTTTCCGGGGTCGCGATTGTGTACGGTGGGTCCAATGGGGTGATATCATCTTACAACAAAGCCAAATAACAGCCGAGACCGCATTTTCCGATCCAGTACCTATGTCCTTTGGCCCCCCCTTTTGGCCCTTTTACAGCCCCCACCTACATTTATAGCATCATAAATGCCACTTCGATATTGTCCTTGTAACCTTAATGACATTTGCGAGCTGAAACCGAACGATCCTCTTGGAACACAACCCGTTTTTAATGGTAATTAAGGTTTGTTGGGGAAGCTAAAGGTCTCAGCATTCTTAAACCGACATAATTTTGTTTCTTGTATTTGCCTAACAATTGATGAAGAATAACCACAGTTTATGATTCTAGCATAAAACATCACTAAAAATTCTTTTCGCTGTCACACTGATGTCCAACGTTTTTTAGAATTAATTAATCATTGTACGTAAGGTTTTGTTTAAAACGTTAGTGCCACGAGCGGGATTCGAATCCACGACCTTCGGCAAAATACGCCGCTGCTCTACCACTTGAGCTATCGTGGCTTCGATCAACTCGGACAGCAACTCCCCATCTCAACGAGAATCGAATCCTGATTACATGACATTTGAAAAATGGCAAAAAGGTGGAAAAATTCAAAAGGTTGTAGGTTGTGAGTTCCTAACACTAACTTCCTCATTTCAACCAATACCTTACATAAAAAGAATAATTAATTGAAAGAAGTAGTCAATAGACCAATAGACCACTAAATATAATGGATTTTTTTAGGATGATTATTTAGAAATTGTGAGATGCGTTCTTGTTTGATGTCGGTTTAGAAAAACATTTTCTTTATTGTGCCATGTTTCGATTTTTATTAAGATCATCTTCAGGGGGATGTACAAACAGTGTTTTGTTCACAAATACTACACATTTGCATCTGATGTTTATTTGACGAATCGATGATTTTGGATGTATTAACGGTATTTCCTTACTAGAAAACGTTCTACTGTGTTTCCATTTCAATTTTTGTATGACCAGAATTTTATTTTAAGATGCCTTCACCGCTTTTCTTGTGGCTTTTTTGGACTTTTCGTTCTATTTGAAATGTAAAATTGTAGAGTTTTATTAGAGAACAACAAGGAAATATAACGTTAATACAGAATAATTGACTTTTATTGTGCTGAGCAGAGAAGTCACTCATTAGTGACACACTGATGTAGGTAAAGCTAAAACACTATTTTGAGCTGAGTAAAAGATTTACTGCTGCTGTTGAAGTTGAAGTGTTTGAAGAGTTGAATGGATGGATGCAAAGATGATAGTGAGCTGTATGAAGGAGTTGGTCAGTGAGATCGGGATGGAATTGTGGATAAGAGTGATCTTTATTAGAATTACAGCTCCTCCACGTTCAGTATCGTCAGGGTGGTCAGTTCTGTAAACAGTGTTGCCTGCAATTTGAAGAACGATCTAGAAGCGAAGTGAATTTTTGTTGTTTGAGCGATGTCTATTCTTCTGTAGTGGAGTAGTGTCTTGTGCTAGTCTATGTAAATTCAGGCCATTGGCGTTCCAGAGAAGTTTAAGAGTGAATTAAATTTGGCCGGATTAAAGAGCGATTTTGGGTAGAAGTTTAGTAATGATGGTGGTTAGAAGGTTTCTTAAAGTTGTTTTGAAAGAGGTATTTTTACGTCACTAAGAAAGTTTCCAATGACTACAGTGATATCTGGTGATAAAAATGGTGGAGGGTGGGAGGCATTTGGAGGAGGCTTTGATATGCCGCTCACTACCTGCGCATAACTAAAGTGCGATCGAGCGGCTAAGATGCTGGCTGGTTAGAAAGAATTTGAGCAGATTGCTGGTGTTTTTCTTACGAGTTCGTAGTACCTAGGGCATCTCTGGTGCTGCAGTACCTTGTCTACCAGATATCACTTGGTGATTTCATTGGTAAGTCGTGGGGGTGATTCCCACAAAACCGAACATTTGTCGCACTGTGGTAAATGTATGCAATATGATCTAGTGACATATTGCTGGCAAATTTTATACTGCACAATCTTGAGGTGTTAGGGTACTACCTCATGTGGTGCAAAAGTTGAATTTTGTATTTATCTTGATTGTTGTTTTTCTGCTCAAGATCAACAAAAAGAAAGGAAATGGTGGTTAGGTCGCTGGGTATATAACATTTTCTAGTGGTTGATAGCTTTTCTTTGATAACTTCGCTCGGTCATTTCATCGTCATGTTTTACTGACAGTGCAGGAAATGAGTTAGGAGTCCTGGAGGAGCCGTCCCGGTTGTTGACAGCAGTGCTGGGTCTGGGCTGGTCAGTTGGAGGAGTTGTAGGTCATTCGCTAAGGCAGCAGTGAAGCAGCTTTTAATATGACTAGAATTACTTTTCTACTAGTTTGAGATTGCCCAAAGAAGACGAAATATTGACAAAAAGCACGCTCTACAAAACGTTTAAAATATATTTATTACTATTCATTTCTATCCTTTTGGTTCCTTTTCAGCTTGTCTATTCTCGGTATTTTGGTGATTCAGAAGTTGTCTTGAGGTTTTGACATTTTCGATGGTGGGTTTGTAAAAAAAAAATGTTTTTGCTGGTTGCCGGATAATTTTGAATTTTTCTGAAATGCAGACTGCGCTGGTCGATTAGGATGGGCGTCTGGCTCGTATTTCTCTCGTATTTCTCATGGTATCGGTTCTGGGTTCGAAACCCAGCAGAGCCGGCGGCTTTTAATTGAAAATTAAATAATCCCTCGATCATGGCACTTAAATGGGTATTTGGATGTTAAGCCCTCTGTCACCGGAATTATTTTACTTTTACTTACTTTTAATTTTATATTCAATCTAAATATAGCAGAGTTTAGTTCCATATTTACTCTGTAGAAATAATTGGACAATAAATGATTCAAAATATTTAAAAATGTGATAAAGTTTTTAAAATGTGTAATGATTATTAACAGAAAAAGGAAATATAATGTATTAAATTTGCAGTTTCAATTTAAGTAAATCACCCAGCATTTGAGAAAAATAGACGCTGTTTATTATAAAGATTCCCAGGAGAACCCTCCACGTCTTAGTCGTAATTGAAATCTGCAACTAAGTCATAAAGCTCCCATAATTAAATGTTTGCTCGGGGCAGTACGGATACGTATGATTGATCCGGAACGGTCCCGGCTGCTTTATGCATACAGTTACTGTTCTGTTCAATATTCATGCATATTAATCCTAGAGCAACAATCCTATCATATTGAACATCACCTTGGCGAACTAAATTATGTAGAATTTGTGACCGGGAGATAGTAGGTATGTTTTGCCGGACCACAAGGGAGCTCTCCAACATGATTTATGGCACTTTAGTTGATTCTTTTCCGCGATAGCGGCCGACTTTGCAATCCTTACCAAACCGCAGTACCATCATTTCCTCGTCTGTTTATTTATACTCTTATAACAACTTATTCCAAACTTTTATTTTCTAAAAATATCAGCCACCTTAATCCTTTACCGTGATAAACTAAGGTTTAGGCTTAATTGTAGAGGCTCTTTATTCTCGCGACGTCGGGAAGTCAAAAACGTTGCGGTATTTTGCTATTCTCTGTGGATTTTTCTTGATTAATTAGTCAATCTATGGCTAGTCTGATTTATAAGTAGTTTGGTCGTTATGGTCAATTTTCTTTGGTTAACTTTGTTGATTTGGTCTGTCAGGCTTCCTTACGACATTATCAATAGTTAGTATATCTCTCTAAGACTACGTAGAAGTACGTTTTATGTCTCTTCTGTCAAACCATCTGTTAACATCTATTTCCATTAATAATTTTTTAAATAAAAAAATCAAATACAACACTAAGAGAAATAATATTTTCTCGTACAAATGAGGTTAAACTAAGGGAATTTATTGAAATTATCCGCAGATCATTTTCCATTTACTATAATAGCAATGATGTTGTAATAAAAACATTTCATTTTGTTATCCATGAAACTTGTTATGAAACAATTGTAATAAAAAAGATATCTGTAATATACTAGCTACTAATACAAAACACTGGTAAAACAAAGATTGTAGAAAAACAAAAAGACACCTCTGTGGTTTTGAAGGAAAACTTACAACAATATTTACATTATTTGGAGGTCTTGAGATGCGGTCTGATGTGACGTAGGATTCAGAAAAACGTCTTCTTTATCGTGCCAACGTTTCGATCTTTATTGAGATCATCTTCAGGCTCAAACTGCTAGTTTTCTGTGTAGATGTGTCATTATTGGGTGCCGTGTTGAAAGTGCCCCAAAAGGTTTTTCTAAAACTTACGTCACACCAGACTGCATTTCAATATCTCCAAATAATCATAACGGTCACTAAACACCATACAGTATTTACATTACAAAATTTTTATTAAAATCTTGTTGCATACAGGAAAAACATTACAATGAAGAAAAACAACTAATGGGGCCTGGTTTTCGAGTTTAATAAAATCATTGGGAACGAAAAAAATGGGACGGGTATCTATTAGTATTAATGAAAGGGAGTGTTATTACAGGTCCATTTGCAATTCCACCCATAGCCATCTGAGTTTTTATCTGGGGGTTGGATGATTCTATAGATATGATTGTAATGATTTGTTGAAATCCAATTAGTTATTTTCTCCGCTAAAAATGATATGATCCCAAATGAACGTTATAAATAACTTGTACCAACTTGGATCCAATATTTGCAAAACGACTTTAATAGAATCTTTTTTTCTGAAGAAATACCCAAAGACTGGGGTTTAGTAAAATTAAAACTACAATTTAAAAGAGGTAACCTGAAGGATGCGTATAACTATTGAGGAATTGCCTTTTTAAATAATGTAGGTAAATTATTTAACCAACAGTATTTTATCCATACGGCTGATAAACAGGGTTGTACTCTGGGAGGGTGGCGCAAATAATAATATCAATAATATATAATGTAAAACCAATAATATCGCAATCAATAAGAGTATAATCAAATTTAGTCGATACCTGAATATAATAATAACCTCATAAACTGGGTTGAAGACAATAACATGCTCCCCGAAGAACAAATGGTTTTCCGCAAATAAAGAGAACGCAATGATGCAATATTTATGTTGAGTTTTATTACTAATATTCAATTACACTTACATAAAAGCACTATTTTTCATTTTTGCGGACTTCAGTAAAGCGTTTGATACTCTCATATTCAAAGTTGTTTGAGAAGCCGTTTGATATTGGAATCAGTCTAAAATTTATAAGAAATTTGTCACAGCTTTACTCTAAAGCTAAGATGAAAATTGATGGTAATGAAGGAACCTCTGGGGCAATTAACATTTGTGCAGGCGTTCGTCAAGGAGTCAATTCTTCTTTTCTATCTCTTTTCTATGATGATCACTTCTTCAAAGCAAATGAACTGTGGGAATTAGCATTGATAAACTTATTAATGTTACTTTATGCAGATAATGTTGCTATCATTTCTTATTTCTGGCATGACACACAGTTTAAACAACAGCTTCTGTGTGAATATTGTGCGGTGAATAGGCTCCAGGTAAGGACAGTTAAAACTACAGTTGTTCCATTTCAAAAATCAGGACAAATAAGGAGGCTCAAAAGTTTTAATGAGAATGTGAAATTGCCACTTTCTAAAGTACATGTATACGGGTCTCTCTCTCTCTCTCTCTCTCTCTCTCTCTCTCTCTCGTCCTTCGAAAATTTAGTCAAGCAGCTACCTATTTTGTAAATAAAAGTAATCTGGCAATACCCAAAATTATTCAAATCCTTGCCTTACAAATAGGCTGTTTTTCAAGAACACCAGCACCACGAGTTGTTCTTATAACCTCGTAGTTTAAATACCCTCGTAAAAATATTATCAACTAAGGATATATAGTTTTTATTTATTTTTCGTTTAGTTTCCTGTCAATGCTGTTCTATTTCCTCCCACTTTCTCAAATCACTCTCACCTAATCATCCCTAACTGTTTATCATATTTTTCTAGTTTTTGTTTACTTGTAAGTTTTCCAGTGATGTTCGTTGTTTCCCCTGCGGATTTCACTACATATAGATGAAATATGATATATATAAATAAATAAAATGTTTACGAAGCCTATTTCTGCTAGCATCCATACACATAAGTACAGGCAGTACGTATTTTATAATTATTTTTGTTGGTTAAAAGTTTGAAAACGACAACACAAACAACGATGTCATTATTTTAACGTTTCTTTCATTTTAACCCGTCATTTAAAAAATTCTTGGTTTTTCACCATAACTCCATTGAGGGTAAAATACTTTAGTTTCTTTATAACGTATGAGCAAACAGAGCAGCGAGAAAAACGGTAAAAGGACGGGTTTCCCTGTTGTGAAACATTTTTATTAATGGAATTCCTTTTATGTTCATATAATATTAACGTTAGAACGCATTTTTTTCTGTTTAAAGACTTTAATCGTGGGGCTTTATTAAGATTCCGTTTCACATTGCACTTCGTTTTTTAAAGGTAGAAGAATTGGAAACTAAAATTTCGTTTAATGCTCCATGAAGTGAATTCTGTAGAAAATAATTTTTGAAAAAAAATAGATGTACCACATACCAATTGTGGTCTATTAGTGTAAAATGGTTTTTTGTTGTTCTCTCTCTCTCTCTATCTATCTATCTAACTATCTATCTATATAACTATTGGTCTATCTGTCTCTCATTGTAACTAACTTTATCTCTTAACTACTTTTCTACTCCGCTTTCTTTCTCTTTACTTTTCCACTCTGGTTTCTCACTCTTTACCTATATTTTTTATTAATCTACTTATTTTGCCTCATTGCTTGATTTCTCTATTTACTCTTTTTAACTTTTCCATTTTTCTAATTTGTTTCGATACACTCTCTCCCTCCTCTCACTCTTACTCTCTCTCTCTTTTATTATATTTTGTCTCTGCCTTATTGTTGAAGGTAAAAGTCGTCAGTATTTGACCAAATTCTGAGACATTCATTCATTATCTCTATCTATGTCCCTCTATCACTCACTCTCCCTCTCTATATCTCTCTCTCTCTCTCTCTCTCTCTCTCTCTCTCTCTCTTTCTCACACATACACACCTATACACACAAATGTTTTAATTTTTTTAGTTTAAAGATTTGTTGACATGTTAATAATAAAAGAAACTTTTATGAGACAGCCATTTAACTTCACCATACAACGATTTCTCTCAACAAAGAAATGCTCATTTCGTTTCTTATGTTATCAGGAAACGCGATTTTTAAATCTATTAAAACGAATGATCAATGTTGTGCACATGTTACTAGAATGTGGCAAATTGGTATTTAACGCTTTTAGAGTTAGGTAAAAGTTGCCCACTAATGACCCTGCCCCTCTCGCAAAACTTTGGAACCTACGCTTTCATCCAAGTTAAATAACTAAACCACCTTCTGATCGATATACAGCCGATTAATTCATTATAACAAATTAGCGAACTTGAAAGATTGTTTTTTTGCATGTTAAAAGGAAGAAGAATGACGAAAGTGGAATTAATATCAACGGAATTCTAGTTATCCCAACTTCATTACTTCATTTACAATGTCTTCATTAAACAATACAGCATTCATTCTTCGTTTTATGATATTACTCAATATTTAAGAAATAATGGTATCAAATAATTATATAGCTGTAACAATTATTTTAATTGTGATATTTATGAATATTATATTTACATTAGATCCCAGAGATATATGAAGATCACCTTCACTGAAATAATACCTTAGATATATCAGAGTAGACCCTGATTAATTGCCTTCAATTAAATAATTATTAACAAACTTTATTTGCAAAGAAAATAGTATTTACCGTAACAACAAATTTATTTACAATTTAAAAAAATGTAATGTATACAATTGAAAATCCCTCTTCTTTCTTTGAAACACATGTATAAATATGTGCTTATTTAAGACTATATGTCAACTCCTTGTAAGCGCAATTTTTGTTCAGTTAGAAAATATTTCTCAAAGAGATCAAGATACTTTTTTTAGAAGTTGTTGCTTACATATTAATTTTGTAAGAAAATAGTTGCTTTTATATTTTGTCGGTTTTTCAAATCGGATTCCTTGTGACGGTCTGCGGGGCTACAGTTATACAGTTCGACAAGACATCTCAGCTGTCGAAAAAGGAGAAATTGAAGGTTGATATATTATATTAAAATACAATTATTTGGAGATCGTGAGATGAAGTCTGGTGTGACGTAGCTTTTAGAAAAACATTTTCTTTATCGTGCCAACGTTTCGATCTTTATTGAGATCATCTTCAGAGCCTAGGATTTATAAACATAACAAACCTCTCACTTCGAAAGGGCACTCTCAACACGACCTACAGGAATGCCACATCTACACAGAAAACAAACACTTTGAGCTGTGAAGATGATCTCAATAAAGATCGAGACGTTGGTACGATAAAGCAAATGTTTTTCTAAAACCTACGTCATACCAGACCGCATCTCACGATCTCCTAATAATTATTCACTAACGGTCACTAAACACCACACATTTTAAAATACTTTTTCATATAATACGAAAAATGGACGAAAAACTTACTTATTTGCAAAATTACAGACAAATATTTCGCCGAGCTCAGATCATCAAATTGCGTATTTCTAAAATGTTTTGATACTTCATATGACGGATTAAAATTTAACGTAATTGGTTTTGGAAGAAACACTTTTCTTCCCTTTGTTCCTTTACTAAATTTTATACCTTCTTTAACTATATTTGATGATATTATATGATAAATATTTACTTAACATTAGGTTATGCAATTTTTCCTTATCGTAATTTGTTCATAAAGAAAGGCCTGCTCAACCTGTTTCATAGAATAAGCATTGGTTTCGCTTTGAATTTCAAAAATATCTTTTCGTTTTATTTTCTCCGATTTTTCTTTAATATTTACTGTAATTTTGATAGTATGTGTTGTTGCAATACTGGACTAAGCACTGCGATGATTTAACATTCTATTCGTATCTTTCAATTAATTAAGGTTTTTAGTTGAGACAGAAAAGTCAGTGCCACGAGCGGGATTCGAACCCACGACCTTCGGCTAAATACACCGCAGCTCTACCACTTGAGCTATCGTTACATCGATCCACTCGGATACTAACTTCCCATCTCAACCCCACCTTTTGAATTTTCCGTCCTTTTTGCCATTTTTGAAATGTCGTGTAATCTATTTGATTCTCCGCTCGTAACACTGACTTTTTGATCTCAAATAAAAACCTTAATTAATTGAAAGGTATTAATTGGTCAAGCGGACCACGAAAACTAGTGAATTCTATTCGTATATTTAGGATTTTAAATTTTTTAACACATACAGTATTGCGTATTACTAAATTTGAGTATAGATTGTTTTTTTTGTTATAACCGATATTTGGTTTTGTTGTAGCGTTGACGGAAGGACCAAAATTCGCAGAGCCGATACCTAACGTGACGGTGGCCCTCGGAAGAGACGCGTCTCTCCCTTGCGTCGTCGACAACTTGGGCAACTACAAGGTAAGCTGTGATTTACACCTTCCTACCTTGGAGTTGCTTAAAATTCCCGAGGCTCCAAATGGAAATTTTCCTTATGTATTCAGATATATGAGACCGTTGGCGTTTCTTATTCGAAGGCAACAAGTCGACAAACACTTGTTGATCCTCCCACATGAATACGTGACAATTTAATCATACAAATGTGGCAGTGTTGCCCGGTCGCCGATGATTGATCTCATGAATTTTACATAAACGCGCAGCTAGAAACATATTGGAGGCTGTTTCATATCGCCTGGAATGTGGAATGCGGGAAATTCATCTGTGTATTCCTTGGCAAATTTTTTCGGTTTTACAATTGCTTCTTCATGTTTTCGGCTTTAAGAAGGAGAGCATAATGGAAATGCAATTGTGATTTTAGTTTATTAAATAAGTTTGAAGAAGTCAGCTCCTCGAATATCAAGCTTGAGTTTACAATAAATTTATAATTATCGTTAAAATAATGATTACTTAACTATTATTTCATTTTACAGAAAAAATTGTTTATATTTAATGCCAACTACACGTAACTGAAGATTTTTCTAACATAACTTTTACAATATAAATTTACAATTAATGCATATTATTTGTATTAATCAGTCATCATTATTATAGCAATAATGTTGCCTGAGTAACAGCCACAAGACAAAATAGTACCTACGTCCCTAAGCGAATGGAATAGCATAACACAAAAATAAATCATTTCTTTCAATTTAATATACGATAGTGGATACAAAAATATCATTGAATAAAAGGCTCCTACAAATATTGTATATACATTTAATCCTTGAAAATGTGTGAAACCAATAGTTAAATGATGAGAGTAAAACCGCCCTGGTATCAAAAACCGTACCGGAGGATAAATGTTTGATCCAAAATAAAATATAGCAAATTGTAATAAATTGTTAATCTTAATCATGTGCCTGTTACTCGAGTAACGCTAGTGTGATAAAAAACATTGACTCGTCAAACATTTTCTATTAATTATAAATATATATGATAAAATTAAAAAAATACGTTAAACGTTATACATTAAAATATACACTTTATATGACATTAAACGAACATCATTATTATTTTCCAATGACATCATAGTTAAGCATGCATTAATTGAACATTAACATAATTTTTTAAACATCTTGTTTACGTAAGGTTTTGGTGGAAATGAAAAAGGTAGCGTCACGAGCGGGATTTGAACCCACGAACATCGGCTTGGGGTGTTGATCGTGACGCTAACTTTTTCATTTCAAGCAAAATTTTACATAAAAAGATTAATTGATTGAAAGAAGTAATATGGACAGTCAGACCACTAAATATAATGGATTGTTTAAAATATATTTGTTGTAAACTCAGAGAGATGGATGTTGACCTCCTTCCGACCCTTTTTAAATTAATTATTAACTGTAGGTAAATCCCAATATAGCTAGTTGAAAAAGAAATAAATGCATTTATTTCGATTTATCTCAGTTTTCTAAACAAAAAGATTTGTTGTGCGATGGCTTTTTAAATTTTTTTCTGAGGTAATGCTTTTTCCTTTTGGAATATCTTATTTTCAGATTTAATATCATTTATCATTTTTCAAAAATTATTTAACTAAAAGTAGAGTTATCTATCAAAACTGATCGTATAAATTCATTGTACGATGAATTATGATTATATATATAATTATTTCGAGATAGTGAGATGCGGAGTTGTGTGATGTGGGTTTACCAAACCATTTTCTTTAATGTGCCAACTTTTCGATCTTTATTTAGGTCATCTTCAGAGCCTGGGATTTACGAACGTTGTTTAGATTGTAAAAATACATGTAAGATGCGAAATTGTTTGTAAATCCCAGGTAAATATATACATACATATATAACGGGTGTCACCTTCCTTACGAAACAGCCACTTTTATTATGACCAAAACCGAGTATAAAAAAATGATTATTTAGAAATCATGAGAAACGTTGTGGTCTTGCAATCTCTAAATAATCATTAATTAACGGCCACTAAATACTCTACATAAAAAGTTAAATTGTAATCCCCATTTATTTTAAAGTATTTATTTGACTAAATAAGTTTTTTCTATTCCAGTTTTACTGGGTATCAAAATTATTCTTTTTTGTCAAGATCCCCAGGTTTTTTCCTTCATATTTTTGAGGTACTGATGTTTAAACGAAATCCATAGCAGTAGAACTTACCTAGATATATGATTTGTAAATAGCACTATAGGAATTCTTCGGATTTTTTGTTTCATCCGCTGGTTCATAAGAAATATTTTCATAGGGCAATACATTTTTGAAGAAAATTGAATTCATTACGCTTTTGAAATATATCCCTGAATTTAATGAAGTCATTTCCGGTTGCCAAAGTGTTTTTTTTTTTTTTTTCGGCCGGCTAGCTGCCTGGGCTATTGCCGGCACCTCACATTTCTTCCACCTCACGTTTTATACATTTATTTATCTTTTAATTTAATTTAATTTTTTTTTTAATTAGCTTTTTTGTAGGAAGTCTGGCGATCTTTCTGGTTGTGTTCTGGGACGTTATTTCTACAATTTTAGCCCTCCCACACGTGGTGAAAAGGCTCTGAAACTATCTCATTCACTAACATTCAATCCTAGCCTAGCCTATAGGCGGGTTTCAGACTACTCGCCAAAGTGGTGTTATATGGTTCCAAGTCGATAGAGCGCGCTGCTCATATTTTCATATTACTAAAAAATTTTTGTTATTATCTATGCACTAATCGGTGGACAAACAGCCGTGGTTTTTCTCTTGGCGTGATTTTATCCTGTGAGGTTTTATTCTTTGGCGTTATTGTTAAAAAACCTATTTAATCGAAATTTACGGCCCATAAATAGCCCGCAGGAATTACCAGAAAGAAACATAGAAACATGTAATGAAATTGAAAAAAGGTGAAAAACACAGCGGTGTTTTAAAGGGAAAGGCAGTTTAAAGTTCTGCTTTAATTCCAATAACATTTTCGTTGTTGTTGTTTTTATTTTATAGTTGTAGTTAAAAATTTATATGAGTTTTTTCTTGTTCGTCTTGATTGTGTTATTTATATTTTTTTGTTAATTTTTGTACTTTACTTTTTTATCATCGCCAAAGTATAATATATAACATGTACTATTTTTTATTGTTTTACGCTAACAACGCGGCCACCGCAAGCCGCTTTAATAGAATGTAATTCGTGAAATTCTGTGGAATTACAATTAATTTTTAATAAACAAAACGATGTACTTTAAAAATTGACATCCGACGGCAGGCGGTTTTTATACCTGATCAAAAAGAAAGAGGGTTACAATTATATATATGTATATATATATAGCTTTGTTTACTTTACTTGGCTAGTCCGTATGAATTATTGAAGTATTTAAGTATTATAAATTATGTCATAAATCATGTCTATTTATGTTTGAAAAAAATTTGCATTATACGCCAACTTTGCAGGTGTAACAGACATTATTTTTAAAAATGTTACTTGTAGAAAAGATTAATAAGTGGGCAAGTTTTTCCCCCGGCTAAATTGCTACCGGCTGAAATAATTATGGAGAGTTAATTCCCGAGGCGCTAATTGCCCTATGGAAACTTCACACCACCGTCTCTTCCTAATTGCCTGTCTTAACCTATATTTACCAACCTACATCTTTAATTACAAGATATAATATTTATTGCTTATAAATGATAATGGCAGAAATTTCTGAAAATCTGAAATGAGAGATATGTTTTAGATGGCCTTTGATAAAGTTGATTTTTTTTTAGGAGGAGGAAAGATTAAAGCGTCAACTTAGTTCTTACTTTTTTCATAATAATAACGTATACAGGGTGAGCTTACCTTCTGTTCCCCCTCTATTTTCTTCATTATTTTTTTAGTCAAAATCCGCAAGACACGTAAACTTTTATTTTTTGTCCAATTTCTGAAGAGACAAATGTATTTGATCTAACTCTCCAGGATGGTGAGATAAAAGTACGAGCGTTCATTTATTTCAAATTTTATTTATTTATTTCTAATTCAAATGTTAATTTGTTGAGTCAATTGGTTCGTAGTTGAAGAAGTTGGAGAATATTTCGTTTTTTACAATTTCTCCACTAAAGTCTATTTTTTTTTTCATTGTTAAGCATAAATGATCATATCACGTAAATGTTGAATGTAAAATATTGAATATCGCTATTATTAATGTTTCAACAACATTTATACGAACCATAAAAAACAAATATTCTGATGTGATCATCATTGATTAAGGTGTAAATAAACTACTGAGAGGTTACATAGATAAAAATAATACTGGCCCTAGCAGTTAATTTTAAACTTGCGTTTCTCTAATATAGACTTCAAAAATCAGTGTAGTTTAACACGTTTAATTCACACATTTTATTTATTTTTTGGATAAATGGATATAAAACATTTGCATTTCTTACACTTTCATTATATATTTTTTAAGTGTATTGAGATTCGGCGTTTGATTTTCTTTTCTTCTCCTTCCTTTTAACTTTTCCCATACAAACTTTGATGAATGATCGGAAATTAGTAAACTGACTGTTCATCGCCACGAACAGCCAAAGAAGAAATTTCACAATTTTTGATATTTTTTATGTTTTCAGGTGGCCTGGATCCACATTGACCGTCAGATGATACTGACTATCCATAGGCACGTCATTGCGAGGATGCCAAGGTTCAGCGTTTCCCACGACAACCACAAAACATGGCTGCTCAACGTTAACCAGGTTCAGCAGGAAGATCGGGGCTACTACATGTGCCAAGTTAATACGAACCCGATGATCAGTCAAGTCGGGTACTTACAAGTAGTAGGTAAGTACTACATTACAAGTAGTTAAATGGTATAATTAGCATTTTTGGACATTCAATGTACACCAAACAACACCAAATTATTATTACAAAACAATAGTAAAGACTGTTTGTAACAGAAAAAGTGTGATTTGACGGTATTTTGTCTTCATTTTATCTTCATAATTAGTTTTCTGGACTTAAAAAACAATACATTGGTTACAAGGGCAGACTAACCAAACAACAACGTGAAAAAGACAGTAATTAATTATTATAATATTTTCTGATTATATTTATAGCATAATAATAAAGAGCACATAAAATTCAGTCTGTGGTCTCGGATATATAATATAGTTACTTTTTTTCCATAATAGTTATGTATTACATTACGGCGTGGTCGAGTAGTTGGAGTGTCGGGCTTAAATCGGCATGTTTATATCTCTGCTTTATTCATCTTATGTAGGTGTTAGTTAAAAGCTTATAATTGTTTTCAAATCTTGACTGATGAGAGAGAGAGAGAGAGAGAGAGAGAGAGAGAGAGAGAGAGAAAGAAAGAGAGAGTGTGAGGAGAGAGAAATACGAAATAGCGTTTTTTTTCTTCTTTTAGAGTTATGATATCTTAGCTTACCTCATACCTCGTAATTTTGTTCCGTGCTTGAGTTTTTCCTTCTCAAGCTATTTCTGAAACTCCAACTTTATCACATTATCCAATGCCTAGTAGTGCTCCCTAACTATGGGGGACCGGGCTGAACTTCATTGACTCATTGGTCAGCCTGTTAGGTTTCTTCTACACCTTCATATTCCATAACTTCCTCCAAATAACCGTATTATTTTTCGAGAATAATTAAACAAATTAGTCATGTCCAGGATAGTTCCAATCTAAAAGCATAAACATTTTGTGCCTTTATAGCTATCTGACTTTCCAAAAGTATGCCTAACCTTCGGGCATCCGGCATGTATTTATCACATTAGCGGTTCTGGGTTCGAACCCCGTCGTAGTCCAGATACTATGGAGACGTATTGCAAACTGAGCTGATTCAACTTCGACACTCAGAAGATAATTGGATGTTATGCTTTAATATATGACTGGAATTATTTTTAATACTAGTTTATGCTTGCCCAAAGATGAAAAATTATTGATATGAAAGATTAATTACTTTAATTAAAGATTAAAAATGTTGAAGTTCGGTCGTTTTTGAATACTTCAGCCTGACTATTCTTGCTTTTGTTGTCAGTTAAACGTTGTTTTGACATTTCGACTCTAAAAAAAATATTTATAGACCTGAAGATTGGAAAGACTTAACAGGAAGTTCGAATTGTATATGATATAAAGTTTTACTATTTTTAGTTTCAATAGTTTTTTGAAATAATATTTAACATTTGTGTCTTCGTAAGAGATGCGGTTGTTTCCAATTTTTCCATAAAAATTTAGGCATTTCATATTATATGGATTTGTTTCGCCATAAATGTTTATGACTCAAGGTAACTTATTGACGGTTAAGTATGTAAATATATTTTATTACATCTTTCTATTTCCTAACACTGTCACACCACGTTTGATTTCATTATTTTATACTATTTTATTGATGGTTTTTATACTACGTATTCTCCTTTCAATTTTTTCTCTTTTAAATTCATTATATTTAGTGGGAAATTACCAAATTAATTCTTTCAAGTAATTAATCTTTTTTTTTGTATGGTTTTGGTGGAAATGAAAAAGCTAGTGCCACGAGCGGAATTCGAACAAACGACCTTCGGCTAAATACGCCGCTGCTCTACCACGAGGGCTATCGTGACTTCGATCCACTCGGACACCAACTCCCCAACTCAACCTACAACTTTTCGAATTTTACCTCTTTTTACCATTTTGGTGTCCGAGAGGTTAGTGCAGCGGCGTATTTAGCCGAAGGTCGTGGGGGTTTTTCATATCAACCAAAACCTTACATAAAAAATTAAGTAATTTTCTCTCATTTATTTTCTTTCTCCGTGTCAAACAAGGTTTAACCAATTGTAAAATATTTTTTCTTATATTAAACAATAATAACAGGCGAGTTCTTGCACAGGTAATGAACCAACCTCTTTGATTTCTAATGAACAGAAATGATCTTTCTATTTATACACGGTATATATTATAAAGAAAAATATCAATATATAGATAGAAAGTATCGTCAGTTAATTTATCTATCATATAAACAAAATTTTTTCGTCCGAGTAAACTAAAACAGCGAGAAAAAACAGATCAAAATAGACGGAAACAACCCAGCGTGTTAATCCATCATCTCCAAACCTGGAGAAAAAATCTTAAAACATTTCGTCCTAGTTGGACACATCAACAAAATTATTTATTTTGTTTGAGAATTGGTATTTTTATTTGGTTAACGATTTGAAGGGAAACTGTCTTATCTTATCCTTTTGTATTATTTTATGTAAACATGATTAATTAGTAATTTTATTTTCATGAATGCTTTGAAACAACAAATCTGATTAATTATAAAACGGCCTTTTTTTTTCTTTTCTGTAGTTGTTTTAATCTGATAATCATTATTAATAACACGATTCTTTTATTGCCCTGTCTTTTCTTTTGGTTCAAATATATAATGACTTCGTAAGGTACTCCATTGTAGTCTCTAGTTGACTTTTTTCCGTTAAAAAAAGATGACCCAAAGAAAAGATCATTAGTGTTTTAATGGCTCGTTGAATTAATGAGTGAAAATGATGATCAATAATTCGACTTCTTTAAGCGGGCCGTGGCCTGTTGCAATATGAATACCTCCGGCCTGACAATCTATTGAAATATAAATGGAACGATTTCCTGATACACTTGCTACTGTTATACTCCACCTATTGTTCGCTCAAGTTATTAAAATCAGCCGGCTTATTTCTCGCATAATTATGAATTTGTTGTTTCTGCCACTCCAAGTCTATACATATGCTTCGGGAGTCTGGAGTGTCCAATTAGCAGTCCAACTATTACGCTAGATCTAGTTCTACTGTTTAGAGTAGATAGTAGATCTGTTACTTTCTGCGATGATCCTTTGATAAATTTTATCACAGGCTTTTGTTCTGGGCTACAATCTCTTTGGGCGGAGGACTTATTATTAATCCATTTCTAATGGATCCGCGTTTTTGGCAGTTAGGTAATTCACAAACCGAGATCAGGGCCGATTCAGACAAAAAGATTAAAATCGATTCAGCAAAATAGCCACTCTTCGTGAAAAATCCACTTGCTCACCTGTAGCGGAATTCTTCAAATCCCGCCTCAATAAATTCTCGCCCGACGTAAACTGTCTCCTCAATCTCTTCCTGCCACATACGAAATATTTTCACAGGTTCGTCGGAAGAGGATTAAGTCTATCCTCAGTTGAACACTTATTATCATCACCGATTTTGTGCCGTGCTCTATTTTTGAGAAAACACATTTCTACTTAATATAAAACTCAAAACGTAAGTTCCATCAAGTGTGATATTTCCATATTTCTTCTTCTTTTCGTTATTGGATCATTTTTATTATCTCGACGTAACTGATATCAGATTAAATAAAACCTAACCCGAGAAAGTCTGCCCTCTGGGACTATTGATCCCAGAGGACATTATAATATACTGTATGAGGTATTTATGAAAGACATGGCCTTTTATTTTTCCGCTGCCAGTTTTATTGCAACATTAATTGTAAGAATTGTTCCAACAGAAATTTCTCACGTCGAATCCCCTGTTTTTATTAGATTTTTAATAAGGTGCCACGATAGTTGGCCTGGTGGACAACGATTTTTTAAAAACCTAATGCCTTTTTTTACAAAGTGCTCTCAATGAAAAAAATATATCACAAATTCAAAAATCTACGATTTCTTCTGTTGGAAGGAATGTTGAAATTCGTTTTCATAACTCGATAATTTTTAATGATGATTTTGATTAATTTTTGTGGTTTAAAGTTAGGTTTAAAAAATCAACAAAAAAATAAATTTTCATTTTTGTTAGTTAATTTCAATTTTTTCCATGAGTTAAGCGATAAAACAAGTTTATTGAATTGTAAAAGAAAACTTCAATATTTGTAGAATAAATCGATGGTTGAAGATGATTTATATTTTATTTTCATCTAATTGATTTGGAGTTTCAGATAACAATTTTTTGGTACAGAAAGGCCTTTCAAAATCTCTGAAAAAAATCAGGGCATTACATATGAAAAAAGTTGACCACCAGGTTCTAACACATCAAAATTCTAAGTACTTAGTAAAAAATGTACCTTTGGTTCTATATTTAGTATTACAACAAAATAATCAGAGTGGAACTAAAATGCTAGTTCTTTTATAATAACTCAAGCGATATAATCCGATTCTTGGCAAACTCCGAAGAATCGTTCCGTTTGGTAGGAGCGAAGGATTTTGGAAAAGCACAATTTAATGGAAGCACAATGTGACTCGTCAAAATAAGCTCTCCGTCAATTTTTTTCATACTCAAGGCATGAAGGTTTATATAGATATATATCCTAAAATTAAATAAAAAATATATACAACTAAATTAATATAAAACTTGCAACTTGCAGAGTTACAAAATTTCAATTTATTTATTGCAAATTAGAAAGATCATATTTGAACATTTACGCTATAATGGGTCAATTAGGACGTTATGTTTTTTAAACAAATGTATAGTCCATTCAAAGGCTGATGTTTTAAATTAATTTAGTTTTTTTTCTCTTTGGAACCATATTTAATAACTATAGTCTTAGGAGAGAATTAAACGCAACGGTTCACTCCGGCTTTAATTACGGGAGCAGGTACCCGCTTTTCGTATTAAACTAATTTGAGCCCAACAAGGTACTATCAATAAAAACGTAATAACGTTTCGAACTTAAAAAAATAAACTGAAATTTAGAAATATCCTTGAAATAAATCGTTGAAAAGAGTAAATGAAAAATGTAGTCGTAGTATTTAATTAACCGTTGAAAATCTATCTTTCTGTCCCTATTTCTCTCGGCTTTCATACGCGAAGAGAAGGCCATCATGGCCATCCCATGAATAGCTCTGAAACTGGAGTACCCCTCGTGTCTGAATCGAGTGGCTTCCGGAATTGACATCATAGAGTGGAACCACTTGCATTCAATGTTCTCTCTTGTTTTTAAATGATTATTTTACAAAATACGAATATTTTAAAGAAATTCAATTTGTGGAAAAAAACGTTGAATAAATTTATATGCGAGTGTATTACTATTTAATAAACAAACAGTTATAGAAATACTTATCAACAAACTTCAACCTATTGTTTCAAAGTTTAAATTAAACCACAACAGCATAGTTTTCATTTAGCTAGATCAACAACAACCAATTTAAACTTATGTCAGGACTATAATATAAATTGTTTTGCTGCTCATCAACAAATATGTATTATACAGGGTGTCCCGGAAAAAGTCCGTATTGTCCACAATCTGTTTCTCAATTGTATTACAGATATTTCACTCTTCGTGTTACTTCAAACTTTTTTTCCTTCACTTGAAAAATGTTAGTCTTACGATAAATGTGATTATATGAATGGAAAGAGTATTAAAAGTCCTACTAGATCCATTTCTTTGTTGGAAACGTAGGAAATACAGACTGAGTAACAGTGAGTAGCTTTATCTGTCTATAAGTTTTAATAAAAATACATCTACATATAGGGAATTCTTAAAAATGATGTCTATTCGGTGCCTGTCACAATTGTGAATGATCTCATAGATAAGTTTGAAGAATCATGTGCCCTTGTGAGAGAAGCATAATGAACTCTAGACAGACTTATAATCTGTCAGGATTCGTTGTCAGACTTGTGTTATATATAAAGGTGGATATTTTGAACATTTTAGCATAATTTATAGAAACATCTTGTTTTTTCTTATATATAATTTTGTACCAAAATGTCTTTTTATTTACTTTATATTATTTTAATAATTTTTTAAAGAAAAGTTTCACTGACATAATGTCTAAGTTTTTAAACCATTTGTAATCGAAAAATCTTTAACAATTTAATGTAAGTTTTACATTGCTGAAAATTGACCTTAATGAAATTAAGATCAGGTGTTCAATGTTTCTGTTTCTAAAAGCGCCATATCTGTCAGCATTTACAAAGCCAAGGAAATCTCACTTAAACATAATGAAAGAACGTTAGAAACTGCTTTTGTATTTTCTTTGCTTAACCTTAGAGTAAAAAAAAATAAATGAATCTAATACGGTTTTCAATGTACCTGGTTAATCAAATTTACTGTAAAATTAACATTTTAGGGACTTCAAAGATAGACTTCAACGACGTTCCTTCAAGTTTACTAATTGGCCCTTTCTTGTTTAAACTTTTATAAATGATATTTTATATTGATTTTTATATATTAGTTTGTCATTGTTTATCTATGAGTCTATAATAAAAATTTTAACACACTATAAATTTTTTTGTCCAACTATGAATCTTGTTTTCAAAAAAATAAGGCCTTTCTTAACTTAAAAAAATATATTCTATTTACTTTTTATCTTTCCAGTTTCATACAAAAATCTATATATGCACACAATCCGCAAGAGTAATCCAACTAATAATTATATCTATAAACATAAATTCATCACATTGCTGCTGGTTAATTTTAAGTTTGTTTTATTATTACAATAACAAAAGAGTTTTACTTTAATCATGGTAGCTATGAGAAGGCTGTCGGAAAAATGGCCTAAAATGGATAGCTGTAAAAGAAATTTACATAAAATTAAGGTAAAGAAGAACAAGCTGTAGAAGATCGTCTTTCTTACTATTTCCAGAAAAATACCCTTTATGACCTATTCTGGCTTGACTTAAAACTTTGTACCCCCTTTTTGTTAACGGTTTTATCGCCATTTGTATGACTCAATGTTATGATACATATTTACAAATAACACTGACCCTGCAAATGTCTGGAGAGGAATTATCTAAGATTGTTGCTCTTCCAACTTTACTCAAGGGCTATTTCCGGACGCGGTCCTGGGGTCGTCTCTACTATAGTCGTCGGACGGGATTATAGGGTTAGATGATATTGGTCTAATGGGTTGGGGTGAATGGAGAGTTTATCGTGGAATCTAGAAAATTATGTTGGGTTTAATTTATTTACAAAGGGTATTTTGAGCTCATTGTGGTATTGGAGACAGTAGGGAGCGCTGTTTATGAATCCGTGCACTTTGAATCGGAAGGACAGAATTTGGTGAATATTTGTATATTTTGGCAGCCAAGTAGTTTAGAGATTAGTCTGGAGAGTCTGTTTAACACAACGTAGTATCGTAGTCGGTTTTAGGGTTTTTCTTCGGGCTGTAGAAATAAAGCACATTTGTTTTTATTTATCTTTATCCTCCAAAGTTTGCTCCATTTGGCTATTGGTCGGACGCGTACTGGAACTCTTGCAAAAATTGCAGTAATGTGATCAGAGGTAGACATCCGAAGATTAATTTTTGATACTTCGAATTGTATAAACCGATATACATTCATATTGAAGGTCTCATGTCCTTTCTTATATTAAATTTTGCATATCTCTTTGAAACACCTGACAGCATTTTAATTACGTTCTATAAAAATTCACATTTTACCAATTACATTAGATACTCCAGCATACTGTATCAGTACTTAACCTTCAACTGTTGATCATTATCACGTATCTCTCAATCAACTTAAAGATAATGCCTGTTTTACTACATGCAATTAGTGGTTTTCAAATAAAAAGTAAGTCTTTGCATACTTTGTTTTATTTTATTAATTTAGTTTTAATTGTATATTAAAATTTTATAATATTTATTTCAAAATTTTCTATAAGATGTCTACTTGTAACTGGGGTTATACCCTTAAATAGTAAATTAATAAAAGGTAAAAATTGTTTATTAACAAACAAAATTTAAAAAAAAAATCTTCCATTAAAATTCATTAAATTATCTCTTTTTCTTTATGGGGACAATGGAATTTCAGAAGGGATGCATACTATTTCCAGACGGTAGCAAGTTTTACTTATACACTCCACTTTTTCTCTTATTTTTAAAATTCATTCTGAATTATTCATTGATTTATGCAAACAAGCCAGCGGGGCCGCAGGGTCGCTCCACCTGCGGGGTGCTGCACTCGGTTGAAACCTGATTTGAATATAGTATTAGGTTTCTGACTTTAAGGAAGTGTCACCAACTCAACGAGACCAGGAGAAATCGTCTACATTGATATTTACCTATAGACACGGATAAGGCTGCTAACTCCAATCAATGAAGGGCAAATAGGTGTGAGAACCTACTGGAATTCCTTATTAACCGGAACAGAGTAAACAGCGGAAGATACTTTACTGTAATCCCCGCTTAACACAAAACCCACAAATGGCTTCCGTATATCACGGAGATTAATTATTACGTCCTTGAAATTAGCTTTTCTCCTGGAAGGATTACTCAAGAGAATTATTAAAAATGACAGATCCCAGCTTTGAATTTCTAACCCATGCTATTAGAAAATTTGAATTTTCCATAAAATGTCAAAACGTTATTATGTCACTTACCATTATAAAGGAAATGACAATGATAATTGATGACGCCCAACTATTTTTCAACGAGAATTTTTTTTATTTACATGTCATATTTTGCTTCCTCTTTATCTTTCTCTCTCCCCCTCTTTCACTCTTACTCGCATTTCTTTGCTTTATTTCTCCAAACTTTTTCACTCGATTCACTTTTTTTTCTCATTGTACTTTTTTTCATGTGCATTCTGTTCTCTCTCTCTCTCTCTCTCTCTCTCTCTCTCTCTCTCTCTCTCAAACACACACACAAACACTTTCTCTCTCTCTCTCTCTCTCTCTCTATCTATCTATCTACCTACCTGTCTCGCTTTGTAACGATCATTATCTTTTAACTACTCGGCTTTCTTAGTTTTCTCTTGTTTTCCATTCTACTTTCTCACTATTTACCTATAGCTTTTTCTAATCTACTTATTTTGCCTTACAGCTTGATCTCTCTCATCTTCTTTATCTCTCTCTCTCTCTCTCTCTCTCTCTCTCTCTCTCTCTCTCTCTCTCTCTCTCTCTCTCCCCTCTCCCTCCCCCCTCTCTCTCTCAATCAAAACCAAGTCGTTGGATGTAAGAGTGGTTGATGATATGTTGTGTCTACAAATAAAACATTAATCAATCAAATCTCTTTGTGACTGAATACACACAAGCAAAGAGCAATCTGTAATTAATTTTAAATGCTAAGTTTCATATTGCCACTCTTCTTTGTAGTTCCTCCTAATATCCTGGACGACCAGAGCACGCCATCGTCAGTGGCTGTCAGGGAAAACCAAAACGTTTCCCTCACTTGTAAAGCCGAGGGTCTTCCTCTGCCCAAACTCTCTTGGAGACGAGAGGACGGACAACCTATCAACATAGATAAGAAAACGAAAAGTAAGTAATATTTTCATTTCGAAAAACAGGAGAGTAATTAAACTTTTTTGAATGTTTTCCAGTCAATATCCAAGAAGGAGAACAGCTCAATTTGACAAGAATCACACGAAACGAAATGGGCGCATACCTTTGCATAGCGTCGAACAGCGTTCCGCCTTCCGTCAGCAAGAGGATAATCCTAGACGTAGAATGTAAGTCAAATGTCAAAATGAATACATTTCTTACTACTTAGTATAACAAACAGAAGGATTGAAGGTTCAAATCGTTTGACTTTTGTGGACAACGTATAAAACCGAAAGTTTACATGAAATTAGAAATTTTTAAAAATTTCGTTTCTCATATGACCAGAAAATGCTCTTTATTTTATATTTTAAGCATCCAGAGTCATCATTTAAGCACAAAGTTGAATGTGGGATTTGTCAATAAGATAAAACGTCTTATTGCTTTAATATCGCGTCTCGATTGTTCGGTTAACGTTCGGAAATAACAATCTCGAAGGTATTATTTATCCCTCCCCCAGGAATGGGGTATAATTTGAGGGTCAATAAAACCGGATTGCAGAGCATTTACAACGGGGTCATTCGCTTTCTCATTACCAATGAGACCTTTTGAACTTGAAACTCAAACAAGTTTAATTCTAATGGCATTTAAGATTTATTGTCTGTCTATAATATATAGATTTGAAGTACCAGTTTTTTATTTATAAGGACAAATATAAAACTTAAGATTCCTAAATTGCGAGTTCTTTTTTAGTATACAAGACAAAAAATGCGTTATTTTTGACCTTTTAATGTACTTTTATTTGCTTTTTTTTTAATTTTTCATATATTACATCTACTTTCAAGTAAGTACCATGTAATAATGAGCAAACTAATATATACACAATTAAAAACAACAATGAAGAAAATACGCATTAATATTATTCCAATGATACTAAAATATTATATGCTTACTTGATACTTGGGTCATTATCACTTTCACTATCGTCACCATCACTTCTTACGAGCTCTGGCGGCCGGTGTCTCTTCAGTCAGTGAGAAGGTTTCTGCGATGCGAGGTTTTGAATGTGCTGATCTTCGGTTGTTGGGAGAGTTAAAATTTGCGGTAATGGGAACGGTTTTCATCTTGAAGGAAAGAAATATTTAAGTTAGGTTCGATCAGAATGGAGTATCTAGTATTTTTCGTGGGATTAAGGATTTGGCAGTTTGAAAGCGCCGGTTGTTGGAATGTGGCTGAATCCCACATTTCAAGTCCATACCGAACGGCCTAACTTTGGTATGCACGAGCTCTACATCGTGTCATAACCTGACGTTTCAGTCTGTGTGAAGATACCACGTCAGGCGTCCGACGATAAACAGACCGAGGTAACACACCTTGTCCGTTGTTGGGAGGGGAATATTATTTAAGAAAACAGGAAGGAAGGTCTAATTTGAGAGTAAAGACAATGTGGATGGATTTGTGTGCGTTAAATTTTATCCTATTCTTTTTTCACTAAGACTCTAATAGGTTTCGATTAGAAATTAAAAGATCGGAGTTGCTAGAGAGAATTGCTGAATGGTGTGCAAATGTAAATGTGATGGTTTGGGGGTGTACTGGAATGACAGCTGTGAACACTTGATTTATTGTAGGGATCAAAACGCTCCCCTACCAGCATGGATAAGGATGCAGAGAAGGAATGGCCTTCAATGACTTGGAAAAATAGGTCAGTAAGGCAACTGTACCGTGTGGGATAGAAGGTGGAAGGATACCCTTGAGCTTACGTCAAGAAAGGACTCAGAACAGTACTATCCCATCTCAAGGGAGGAATATTTACCACTCCATGCACTATTGAACAGTTGAATGACAATTGTTAAAACCAAATTAATGGTCGGTGATTATATTTTGAGAATTTAGAATTGAAAAAATTATTTTCAATAGGACCCTTTCTAAAATTTTACCCAAAAATGGGTAGTAGACTTATTGGCCTATACAAAGTCAAATTTAAAATTACATATGTAAAATTTGCTGAAGAATGTACTACCATTTTATTTGAATGGTTGGCGGATATCCATGTATTCCATGCCATATAGCGTTAGAAGAGTTTCTACATTTTTTACCAAAAATGGTACTAGCCTTATTGGTCTTTAATTATAAAAATAGTGTTTTTTATTACCGGTGATACAGGAGTGTTCCTACGCTAAAGGTGGATACAAGGAAGTTGTACAAACTACTGATCTGAATAGATATGAAATAAATGTGTTGGTCTTTTTGGAATGGTGGATTCTAGGAGTAATAAATATTATATGTGTACAGTTCTCAAATAAATAGCTTTAAGAAGTTTTTGAAATCATACACTCTCATACAAGAACGGAACTTTATCTGAATTTATTAATTGGAATTTGTTTGTAAAATACCTTAATGTGAAAAATCAAATAGTTACCAGCGACAAAATAACTGACCAGTTTACAAAATTATAAATGGTATTTTAAAAGACGATCAGAGAAAACGCATATTTTTATGGGTTATAAGCCCCCTGAGTAGTAGTACCCTTCTGAAAAATCGTTGAAAGACGTGATTTGAATCGGTAACAAAATCTCGTAGACTGTGTGCAAACGTTCAATATTATGTTACACTCTTTTATTTTAATTTTTAATGTAATAATAAATTAATATCAATACTACCAGTCAATTTAATTAACAACAATAGAAGACAGTGCTACTAATGTCAGAATATGTAGATAACCTGATCAATTTTCATTAAGCCACCCTCATTACATACGTATTTATAAAATCCCCTAACAATTTTTCTTTTTCTGTAATAAATGTAATATGTGTGTATAAATGTGGTATTTAGTGACCGTTAATTAATGATTATTTGGAGATCGTGAGATGCGGTCTGGCGTGACGTAGGTTTAAAAAAAATGTTCTCTATCGTGCGTTTCGATCATTTTCAGGGCCCGGGATTTATAAACATTGTTTAAATTATACAAATACGTGTAAGATGTGAAAAACTAAATTTATACAATGATAGAAATTTTAGATGTAAACAAAGTATTTGTACTCTCAGTGTTTTTTTTTCTATGTACTTGTGACGTCATTGCTGTGTGTTGTTGAGAGTGCAGTTGGGTATAATGTTTATTGTTTATATACGTTGGCTTTTGAAGGAGTGGGGAAAGATGTAGGGATTGAAATCCATTATTCTATGAGGAGTCGGCTTCGTTGAGGTGAAAGGAGCCGACAATGGGATAAAATGGTATGTCGTTCAGCCTGGTTAGCGTTTCAGGATTATTACGGACGTGGATAATTAAGGAAAGAGTATTTCTTCTTCATTCAATTCTTCAACTATTTGTCCCTCTTTCCCTAATTATCCCCGTCTGTAATAATCCTGAAAGGTGAATCAGGCCGAACATCAAACCATTACCCAATTTATTCCATTGTCGGCTCTTTTCACCCCAAAAAAGCAGACTCCTCACAGAAAAATGGATTTCTAACCCTACTTCTTACACACCAGTTCAAAATCCATCGTATATGACAAAAACTAAATATCTCACTGGCACTCACACAACACTGAAAACAAACACTTTGATCCTTGAAGATGATCTCAATAAAGAACGAAACATGTGGTGATTAGTGACCGTTAGTCGATGATTAAGACACCATATCACATCTCACGATTTCCGAATAATTAAAAAATGAAACGTTGGGACGATAAACCAAATGTTTTTCTAAACCTACGTCACACCAGAAGATCTCCTCACGATCTCCAAATAATCAATAACTAATAAATGTAATGATAAAAAGGTTATTATCAACTCATTTTTTTTCAAAGGAGGCACGATATTGAGCGTCCAAGAAAATTTGCAATTTTCCAAAGTTACAGGTTTTTAATCAGTAAACCATCTATAAAAATTACTTGTGATGCTCTTTCCTTTATATAATCTTTGTAAATTGAGAGCTAAACGCTGAACGGGTGGAAATTTGCCGACACACTTAATTCCGCGAAGGGAGGAATTCGTTAACAGCTACAAAAATGATGAATGGCTTGTTTAGATGATCAATCATTCATTGATGAATAGATAATAGCTTATTGCCGTTTTAATATTCAGTGGTTTTATAAGTACATTCATTTCCAAAACTAATCCAACCGAAATTGAACATTTATCTTTTAACTTTGCTTCGAGGGTTAAAGGTAGCAATAAAGTAAATAAATAATTTGAAATATTCGGAAATATTGCATGCTTTCCTTATTCTATGTTTGCAGCGACGAACTTTATTGCCTATGATTATCGTTTTTATACATTAATAAAAAGTTTCTTGTTGCATTGTAAATTAACTTTATTTACAAACTAATCGCTACAAAAGGAAAATTGTAAATGACGAAGGTCGAAAATGAAACATGACTCCTTTCAATTTAACTTAGTCTTATTATTATTGCCGATAAAATAAACTGGTCAACAATGTGTAGGGATACAGCCAATTTTGTAGTATTTTCTTTCCCTAGCATTTTTATGATAAATACCGTTAAAATTTATTAGAAATTATTGATTTTACTGCAAGCAAATTTAATAAGGAATTATGAAAAATAACAAAATAAAAGTTTTAATTCCATAATGGTGTTTATTGTACACAATAATTTTTGTAAACAATTAACACCGTCGGCCAGGTCCCCCGCAGGGGTGCGTTATGCAGAGAAAGGTTGCTCAATGTGTCCCACATAGTCGAAGCATGTCGTGCCTTGGATCCCTACAGGGCGCTAGTAGGGATGCCGCCAGATTTAAAGAGAGTTCGCGGACACAGCAGCGAGTTTCAGGGTCTTCTGTTTCGCGTTTTAAAGGAATTCGAAATTTTTTATTGTATATAGAAATTAAGTTATGTGTTTGTTGTTTCTGTGTCTTGTATGAGTAAATGTATTTATTCACATGACGTAGCTTCTAGCCTCTCAGGTTGTATGTATGACTTGAGCTGATGGCGGGAATTTTATAAAAATACCCCGTCGACCCCAATATAGATTAGTTTATTATAGGGAAGAGTTAGATGGAGGAATATCGAGTACTCCATATATCAAGCAGTATGAGTGCGATTAATGTATATAGGATAAATGTATTTATTGGTGTGAATAAAATACTAAAAGTTTTTATACCATAATTTTATGTATTGGACGCAATAATATTTTTAAACAATTAATACCGTGTATAATGTCTTCTGTTAGCTAAAACCTCTGTGCACCTATTAGGGATACTGTTAATAAGGTTGTCACTAATTTCATAAGGAATTTCCCTACATAGATGTTTCAACGCTGCACTAAGATGTTGCAGATCGAATGGCTGCGGATGATGATCGAAGAGCCTTTTTGTGAAACACATCCCACATGTGCTCAATGGGATTTATGTCTGGAGACAATGGGGATGAGGCAGATGGGACATTCCTAGGTGTTCTTAACATTGATTAGGTCTGACATTGTCTTCCAGAATTCCAAAATCCTTGCCAATGAGATCTCTGTATTTCTCGAAAAAAATTTGGGTATAACGAACAGCAGTGAGGTTGCCTTCAACAATATGGACTGCCGTTCGTCCAACAGGGTAAATCCCAGCCCAGACCATTACACGGCCTCTTCCAAAGTGTAGCACAAACTAGGGCATTGTACGCATCCCCTGTTCTCCGTAAACTCTTCGGCGCGTGTAGTCACATATAGACAGAAACCCAACTCATCAGTATATACTGCATTCCAATTGGTGTTTTCTTCTAGACGCTCGTCCAATACTTTATCTAGGATCTGGCAGGCACTATGGAAAGGGTTCCGTTTTGCAGCAATGACAATATTTCTGTCCTCCATTAGCGTAATTCGCTGAGATCCACTACTAGGCCTCCTATAGGCACTTACAGTCTCTCGGATCCGGGCTAAAGCCCGGAAGACCACGCTCTGAGAAACGCCGACTACATCTGCGATATCCGCTTGACGGTGACCTCTATGACTCTTTCTCACAAAAATGTTGTGAACTTCTGGTAAAGATGATATCCTTCCAAGGTTAAAGAGAATACAAATGGATTAAAATGGTGAAGAGATAGAAAAGAACTTTGTTTACAAAATGAATAATTAACTAATTTCGTGGTCCGCTTGACCAATTAATATATTAAAATTAATTAAGGTTTTTAGTTGAGATACAAAAGTCAATGGCACGAGCGGGATTCGAGCCCACGATTTTCTACTTGATACGCCGCTGCTCTACCACTTGAGCTATCGTGACCTCGATCCACTCGGACACCATTTTCCATCTCTGAACCTTTTGAACCCCACCTTTTGAATTTTCCCTCATTTTTGAAAAATGGCTGGTTCGAATACCGCTCGTGCCATTGACTTTTTCATCTCAACTAAAAAACTTAATTAATTGTGATATATTAATTGGTCAAGCGGACCACGAAATTAATGAATTTAATGATTTGGAATGAAGTATACTTCAGTAAAGCTCTCCATGAGTGACCATTTCATTTGTCGTCGAGAATCCAATCTGATTACACGACATTTGAAAAATGGCAAAAAGGAGGGAAAATTCAAAAGGTGGGGTTGAGATGGGAAGTTGGTGCCCGAGTGGATCGAGGTAACGATCGCTCAAGTGGTAGAGCAGCGGCGTATCAAGCCGAAGATCGTGGATTCGAATCCCGCTCGTGCCAATGACTTTTTTATCTCAACTAAAAACCTTAAATAAAATGAATAATATTCTTCATGGTTACTATTCTTAGTTAGTAATCATTGTAATTAATAAATCCCTTATTAAAAATGAGGAATAACATTTGCTTGTTTTTGATTTGTGTTTTCTATTTTGTTTTATCCAACCAACAAGATTATCTGGATTAATTTAATTAAAATTATTAAAACAAGAATAAATTACAAATATCCCTATTTATTTTTGAGCAGTTTAGTAAAACTTTGGTATCTAGTTAAAAAAACTTCAGTTTATCATTTGTCCAAATTTTGTATCATGCTCACACCTGAGGATAAATCTCTATGTATAACAAATTCGTTCTCAATATGGTAAAATGGGGAATCTTAGAAAATTGACACACAAAGGAAAAGAGGGTTTATTTAGCCTACGTTCCTAATTACATACAAAGATCATTGTGCAAAATTAGTTCATAATCTGATGTATTATCAACTCTAAAACACAGTTGCAAATTTACTTTAACTGCAGCTATTGTATGGTGTACAATAGTAAATGGGAAACTTAGAAATTAGTTTTCCTGGGGGTGAAAAACCATCACCTCCGATATCGATCGACATGGACCTTTCAGATTCTGTGCAGCAATTGGTTGAATCGGAGGGGAATGTTTTATTGTAAACGGCATTCTGCCTCACCCTTCATACTTGCTGGATTTCTCATTTTAGTTAGTTCCAGCCATTAAAGGGATACGATAGGATACGAAGAACAGCAATGGATTCTTAATGCCACATACTTACAAGTTATTGTAGGACGCAGAACAAATTTACTATTGTAAAATGTTTTAAAATATATTTATATCATATTCAACACAAAAGTAATTAATACAGATTATTAGAAGAAAAAGTATTCAGTTTCTTTGTCAGGATCTACATCTTCTTCCAGTCTCCTTATGACTTCACAATGGACGAAACAATAAGTTGAAGCATTGAATGTAGACGATCATATTTTTACACATAGACTTTGTGAATTAGTAATTGATTCATTGTCTTGATGAAGAAGACAAATTCCAAGAAAGCTTGTGGAAATGCGTTTTTTCTTTTGTTAAAATTGGCCAAAATACCAGAAAGAAGAACCAAGCCGGTAGTAATATGCTGTGAAAATAATCATAACATTCAGTAGCGTCGATGTTCTGGAAAAAAACATAAACAAAGGATTTTATTGCTCAAAACCTGCTTCTCATATAACGTTTTTAAGAATCAATTAGCCCATTCCATTTGGTCGCCTATTGAGTTAATCATTCTGAATATGTGCGATACTGGAATTATTGGTTTCGTTCATTACAAGAAACAAGAATGCTTCATGCAAGAAAAAAGAAAAAGAAAAATGCTTGTTATTTCAGTGGGATGGTATTCGACTTTTGGATTATTTAACAGTGTGTCGCTACGTTTTCTTCAGTTTTTCATTTATGAACATTGTTGAAAAGAACCAACTTTTCTTCCCTCTATATCAATCTTTTTAATAAATTGGTCTTTTATTTACGTTTTCGAAGGGAATCATATATGATCGGACATGGGTTCAATAAATTATTCTAATATAACATATATATATATATATATATATATATATATATTGACCCCGCGGAAGGGAGGTGTTTTTCTTCGTCAGTTAAGTTCGATATTTCGTATTATTACAAGTTGTGGCTAATTTAAAAAGTGAATTTTAAACATTTAATGATTATATAATAATATTGTTAATCACTCACTTAAATTGTTAGGAAAAGTTATATGTGTAATTTATTGATACTTTAAAAATAATACTATCCGTAAGTTGATTTCTCGGTTCAATAGTCGAAAGTATGGTAAAAAAGATGCAAAGAGCTCCGATATCCTTCGACCGTTGATTATAAAAAAATTAAAGCTTCTAGGTTGTCAATCAATCAAAATTTGTAATAAATTGATCCACCCTCAACGACACCAAGCAAATATGACACAAAAGCGTTTAAACGCATCCGAAAGCAACTGGGTATGAGTTTCAGAGTGATATATATATATATATATATATATANAATGTAAAGCATGTCAAATTGAACCGACTAGAAAGTCAACATTTGACTCCAGCTAATACAAAACCAATCATCACTACATCGATAAGTATATGGACGATCCTCATGTATGGACTCATTCTACTACTATCTGGGTATGGAATCATCCGGTATATCTTCGCACGACAGCAACTTGCAGCAGCTGCCGCCTCCGAAAATCAACATTCTCCGAATGTTTCATCTAGGGGTGGAGGAGTTACGCCTGCACGAAACCACTAATGCAGCAACAAACGATTCTTCCCATATACAAATTCCGAGAATAGATTATAAGCATAAAATGTAGATTGTATTGTATGACCCCTTTCTTTCGCAGATCCTCTCGGGACTCCGAACAGTACAGACACTTTAAATTAGAACCCTTGTGTAAAGTTGTAGTTTATATTGAATAAACCTTATTTTTAAAAAATTAGTTTCTTACATCGAAACCATAACTTATATATATATAAGATATATCTAGAAGCTTTAATTTTTTTATAATCAACGGTCGAAGGATATCGGAGCTCTTTGCATCTTTTTTACCATACTTTCGACTATTGAACCGAGAAATCAACTTACGGATAGTATTATTTTTAAAGTATCATTAAATTACACATATAACTTTTCCTAACAATTTAAGTGAGGGTTCCCTCTTTACGGTAATATATAATCATTAAATGTTTAAAATTCACTTTTTAAATTAGCCACAACTTGTAATAATACGAAATATCGAACTTAACTGACGAAGAAAAACACCTCCCTTCCGCGGGGTCAATGTTGACTAAAGGATCCCTTTCTCCCACTGCTACCTAAAAGAACTATCGAGGAATTGACTCTTCTTTTTTCCAGGCTCGAAAAGTGCCCAACCCTTAACGTAGTTTAGCACTTTCCGGGGTTTCTATTCGCCAATTCTTTAAGCGTCAAATTCGCTTTTAAGAAGAAGCTGTACTGTTTCAATCACAAAGGACGTGCTGCAATTTCTCCAGTTTCTGCATCGTCATGACAGAGGCGGCAAGTTTCAATCTGGTTTTCCTGTTTTCTATAGTAATTAAATTGGTTTTAGCCAGTATAGACCAAATATTTCCTCAGTTCCTGCCTACTAAAAGTTAGGTAAATGTTTGCTGGATGAGTTGTTAGTAAAATTCTTTGACGGTTTTTCATCTGCAGACTTTGTTCAGTGTGAAATCATTTCCTTCTCCTTGATCCTCAATAACACCTTAACTAATTATATTTTAGAGTTGGTAAACAATAATGACTAAATATACTTTGAGGCAAAACAGAAGAAAGATAAAATTGAGTTATTGGAAAACTTTTGGGATTTATTTTTCACCTCAATATTTATTGGCCTTTATTTCTATTTGTGTTTTTTTTTTAATTTTCAAACTTTCGACGTTTAGCAAAATTATTTTTTTTATGGAAAGTCGGCTGTAATGTAAAAATAACGAATTCTTTTTATAATAAGACGTTTTATTTTCTTTCATAGTACAAAAAGCTGTACTACTTTTTGTATTAGTAATGTAACGCTTAAGATGTGCTAAAAACCAATCATGTTTTTGATAGAAGGATAGTAAAACCAAAATATAGTACAAGAAAAAATAATCAATTTTCTACCCATAAAATTTAATAAAAACATAATTAAACATTATTTTTATTCTACTGTTATTATGTTTTGTTACAAGACTTATGTCGAATCCTTTGTTTTAACATCGTAATTTTCAAAGTGCCTTTTTTTAAATAATGTACTATTGACCGGAAAGACAACAGGCAGCAAGCCTCCCCTTATTTTATCTAATTGTTCCGGTTTGAGATATAAATAAAACATTGAAAAGCGAACTTGCGTTGATGATTAAGTTCTTGTTATAATCTTAGTTTCAATTGACAGATTTGTTAAAAATAATCAATTTAGACCAACTATACATATTTTGAATAACGTTTGTCATCGATTTTAGTTGGGAAAAAATTTCTATTTATTTTTGGACCATCAAAGTTTGCTACCTGTCCTTAGGACAAATTTTATATAAAATTGTGGCTTACGATTAGCTAACAGAAATATTAGTTTAATAAAGGTTTAATTTTTGGTTTCTATGGCAATAACCATCGAATAATCATGAATGCCAATTGTCTAGTTTGTAGCCATTCCTGAAACTAGCCTTGTGTTTGCAAACATGCCCGTTGTCATAATATTGTTAGATTTACATTATTACCATTGAACAAAAGCGATTATCGTTTTCAGTTTCGCCGATGATCTGGGTGCCGAATCAGCTCGTAGGAGCTCCAGCGGGGACGGACGTGACCATTGAGTGCAACACGGAGGCCTACCCGAAGGCGATCAGCTACTGGGTCTATGAGGGCGTCATGCTGCTCCCGACCAAAAAGTACATATCAAACATACAGGAAAACTCTTATAGGACATACATGAAACTGACAGTGAGAAACCTCACGAGCCGAGACTTCGGCAGCTACAGGTGCATATCGAAAAACTCGCTAGGAGAGACGGAAGGGTCTATTAGACTTTACGGTAAGGACTGGCATTATCGTTATTTTAATGGAATTTAAACTACAACGGATTTATATCAACGGTATTTCGACCAAGGAGGATAAATTCCGGTCAATCCATCGTCAATATTTCATCGAAGAGTATACGGCTCATTTACGCTGTTGTTAAATCAAATAATTACTAAATCAAATAACGATATATTACTATTTGCGCTAATATCTCAAATATGGTGTTCGGCTGGGTGAAAGAGTTAACATGATAAATATATACAAAAAATATTGAATAATGAAAGAAAAATGAAATAGTGTAATCGTAAAAAAAAAAATTATAAGGAAACGTAAACAAGAAAGAATAAGGTAACTTTCCTTTCTTGCTCCGGGAAAGCAGGCATCGAGACTATGCAGGACTTCGGACCCAAATCAAACTGGCGAGAAGAGTGGTTTGGAGAGAAAGAAGAATTTTTAAGATAGAGAAAATGGTAGGTAAAGAAACGGGTAAATAGCTCACATAGCAGCTAAGACCAACAGCCATGAGAGATCGAAAAATAACAATCTCTTCTTGTCCGGACGGAAGGAAAAAACAAAAACAATTAGGAAGTTGCTGTACAAAGTTATGAAACTCATAACGTCCCGAAAGATACTTCTAGCGACATATAGTAAATTATTTATTTTTGTAAGCACAATTTTTCTAAAATAAAAATTTAGTTAATCTTAAATGTAGTAAGATGAATGCTAATAATACTTCTTTCATTTAATTAAACTTTATGTAAGGTATTAGTTGAAAAGGAAAAAGTTAGACTTGAGCTATTGTGATTAAGTGGCTAGAGCAGCGGCACATTGAGCCGAGGGTCGTGAGTTCAAATCCCGCTCGTGACACTAAATTTTTCATTTCAACCAACATCTTACGTAAAGATTAATTAGTTGATAAAAGGTATTTGGTCCATCGGAACACAAATATAATCGAATTAATAATGCTTTATTTTTATTATATCAATTTGTTCTATTATCATAATTAGTATTATCCAAAGCTGATGAATCAATAACAAAAGAAATTCAAAAGTATAAACACATATCACAGGTCGGTGACAATAAAAAGTTCAAAAAGGGCATAAAAAACCACTGGGATGAATGGCTTGACAGATTTCCTTACTTTCAATCCGAAGAGTCTGGAAACTGAAAGTAACAACCCATGATAACATATCAAGTTGTCTTTTCTATTTCACGGTGTACATCTCTTACAATTTCAGCTCCGTGGGATCTTTCAATTCCGACATGCTGTCAGGATTTTGGGTGTAATCGGATCTATTGAAAAAACGATTAAAAAAGTTTAAACTTTCTATTTTAATTTTTATTTACATTTATTGTTTTGGTAAATAAGTTGGTATATAATTGTTGTATATGTGTGTTGTTATATTAACTATATGTATTAACTGATGCTTGGCAAAAAAATGCGAATATAATGCTGTCTACACTGGGAGCTGCTCAAAGGAAACTAATTAGTGACTCGAGTTACCGATGTAACTGGGACACCACAAAGGACGTCACTACTGATTACTGAAGAATTATTAACGCGTTAATTCAGTTCAAGGCAACTCATTCCCAAGTCACTAGTAACTAATATTGCCCAGTTTGGAGAGGTTTTTCAAAATCGACCATAAACAGGTGAAAAAATTCTGTTTTATACTACTTTCCGCTTCTTAGATAGCTACTCGAAATATTCTGACAATGACAAGAGAGGAAAAACATGAACGCAAAATTTTCTTGGCATTATTTCTCTTCTGTAGTGTCTATAAGACAGTAAAATGGCAGCTTCATTGCTTGGATCATCACTGGAATTATCACTGGAATTTCATTTTTTTTTTAAATAGTAGCTTCGTGTGTTGATCCGCCCCTGATTCCAGTCATAAACCATTTCCTTTTCTTATAAGTAGCTCCGTTTGTAGACTCTTAAATTAAATTTTCTTTATAATTTCTATAAACAATAGACGAAAAAAGAATATAGCTATATTTATTTGTATTCAATTTGTTGTGTTAATAAAAGATTAGTTTTCATAAATTAAATTATTTCATTAAGTTATGTTACTAGTAATAATTTAGTAGGCATACCATTAAACCGAATTATATGTTCTGAACTGTTTGTAGGGTATGGAAAAGAACAACATAAAAAACTATGAAATAAACTGTTCTAGCTTACTGGGTCTTGCTTCTTGCTTTTGAACTCCTTTCTTTGCACATAATGATTGACTCATAACAGACCTGTTTTGATGAATATAATTTAAACGTCAGGATGATTACAAAAAAAAATTCCTTTGCTGAAAAATGGTGGCAATGTCTAAGAAATTAAAGACGGTGTCTTAAAAACGAAAGGGAAAATTTGAAATTGTAATATAATTCATAGCGTATCATCCTTGACTATATTATTCATCTTACGTGCAACTTATAAGATGTGTGCAGCAAATGTGACGATAAAAGAAAACCTATAATTCCAAACCTGATAAAAAGTAGATTGGAGAAATCACCCAATAGAGAATTGGTGACAATCCCTTATTCGGTATCACACACTGCAACAGATCTTTGGGAAATTTTAGCTCAAATGTGGTAGATTATTAAGTAAGGAAAACCATTGAAATATAATTAAAAAATACAGGAAAAAAGTTAAGATTAAATTTATTAGAAAAAGTATACATGACTATCCATAATTATAATGTAAATTTGCAAAATGATAAAAACAATTGTATATAGTAACATGATAGACATTTATTAAAAAGAAAATGTAAAAAAATATAAGCAAAACATACGGGAGTAATAATTGATAAGATATAATATACTTATATTTTAACACCAAAAACTAATGTAAACAAAAAGATGTTTTAAAGGATAGAAATGTAATTACCCCCGTAGAAGATTCATGTCATCATGTCGAAATCGTTCTGTTAACAAATAAATTTCCATGCTGCATTGTTCAACAACCTAGAATACAAATAATAATTTTTTTTTTAGAAATATTCTGAAATCAAGTTGGCTCTGAATACCTAGGGGAAACTTTATAAAGAAACGCATTAGAGTTCGTGGTCCGATTGATGAAATAACTTTTTTCAATTAATTAATCTTTATGTAAGGAATTGGTTGAGATAAAAGTCAGTGTCACTAGCGAGATTCGAACCCACGACCTTCGGCTAAATACGCCGCTGCTCTACCACTTGAGCATCGTGACCTCGATTCACTCGGACACCAACTTCCCATCTCAACCCCACCTTTTGAATTTTCCCTCCTTTTTGCCATTTTTTAAGTATCGTGTAATCTATTTGATTCTCCGCTCGTGACACTGACTTTTTTATCTTAACTAAAATCTTAATTAATTGAAAGGTATTAATTGGTCAAACGGACCTCGAAAACTACTGAATTTTATTCGTATATTTAGGATTTGAAATTTTTTAACACACGTATTACTAAATTTGAGTATAGATTTTTTTTATTATAACTGAGATTTGGTTTTGTTGTAGCCAAAAATCGAATAGAATACACGACATTTGAAAAATGGCAAAAAGAAGGGAAAATTCGAAAGGTAGGTTGAGATGGGAAGTTTGTATCCGAGTGGATCGAAGTCACGATAACTCAAGTGGTAGACCAGCGGCGTATTTAGCCGAATGTCGTGGGTTCGAATCCCGCTTGTGACACTGACTTTTTATCTCAACCAATTCCTTACATAAAGATTAATTTATGAAGAAACGAAAAGTTTTTACAGAAGATGGCGCAAGGGTAATAAGCTCTGGGGTTAGTTGAAAACAAAGTAAAAATGGTCGACTCGATTATCTAATCCATAAGAAATTTTAAGCGCTGTTAAAAAAGCGCTTTGGTTAAAAATACATTTAAATAACATTACCTTTTGCAATGGTAATGTCTATAAACATTATTTAATAAACTTGAAAGGCTCCAAACGTGAGTAGTCGGTGGTAAGAATTTCCAGCAAAAATGATAAACGGTGGAATAGCTGAAAAAACGTAGGTCTTTATATTCACCCATAAAGAAATAGTTGATTAGCTTACCACTCAAATCAGAGAAGGTAAGCATAAACTCTCCGATTAACCCTTTTCGGAAAACTCGAGATAAGACCGAAACGGAAAAATAGTTCTCATGTGTCTAAAACATTCGGGATTAGCTGATCAACTAAGGTACGGAAGTGGAGAAACAAGAAATTGACAAAAATTTGTAAATCGTACTTTAAGAGATTGTAGACGTTCGAGTAGGTTATTCTTCTAACAAAAGCCACAACCCTAGAATAATATTTGAAAATAGACGAGAGTGAGAAACAAAGGTAGGCTAAGTAGAGTTGTGGAAACCGCATAATCGGAAGGCACGGAAGCAAAGTACAACACCAATACATTATTAATCGAAGGTTAAAAAAAAATAGTCTAGGTTCGAGAAGCCCCATACTATTTATTGGGTCATTAATGTAACTATTTTTTTAAGCTCCAAATAATTTATGTTTACTGTACTGTCAACGAGTGCTGTGGCTTGACGCGTTTGTATGGTCTGGTTAGGTGATCAATGTCTAAATTCGATTATTTACTTTTACCTTAACGTTGATGAGCTAATGCGACTTCTGCTGTTACCAGGAGGATTAGGAACCGACCCTATCTTAACAATAACCCTAACCTAACCTAACTCGACCCTAACCCTACACATACCTGGAATAATCTTAACCTATGTTAACCCTCATTCTGATCCTAACTCTTCCTAACATAACCTAACATGTCCGTAACCTTCCCGGTTACACACTATCAATAATGGTCACGAAAAAATTGTATCTTGCCCGAAAATATATGCATGTTTAAATCTGTTTATCGTATCCGAATCACCAATTAGCAGATCACAGATGAAAGTTGGGCAGAAAAAAGAAAACCTAACCTAATCATAGCCATAACCCTACCAAAATTAACCTAACCTTCCTTAATTTAACACATCTTACCCTTCTTAACCTTCCTAGTAATGCAATAATGGTCATGCAAAAAATTATTGTGTGTCCTGCCCAAAATCATATCTATTCTTCCATCCATCTATCGAATCCGAATCATAAGGTTGATTGATTTTTTTATATGCTAGTGTGCCTTATTTTATATTCAAGCACTCTTTATGTTTTGCTAGTTTTACAGTTTTACAGCTCCACCAGCCGCTTACACCATAGAGTCGTCATATTGGTCTGTTTTAAACCCTTTCAATTGAAGATTTATATTGATTGTAAAACAAATAAGAACTATAAATAATAAAGATTATAAGCTATTTACGTTTCAATTATGTTTCAGAAATACCGTTACCTTCTCAACAGCCTAGGACCACAGAGATCGGAAACAGGGCCGGCAAGGACAGTAAGTTCTTCCAAATATATTGCAAATGAAGACCACATCGTTGAAAATCAAGGCTTTTTTTTAAACTGGAAAGGTATATCTGGACAAAATCAATGAAGCAGGTGGGGGTAGAACTACTTAGCCGGAGGGTAAGTGCCCCCGGAGGTAGTAAAACGCACCTTCCCTGTCAAGGGGAAAAAAGGGAGATACTTCCTGGCGGCACCTACAACTACTGCCGAGAAGTAATACCTTTTAAAGGGTTTTCCTCGCACCCAGATCGGTCGGCTAAACGATCGAAATAGGGCTAATTTACCGTTCACCTATGTCGAAGAGGCTGTGAAAATTTCATAGAATGATTGTGCAATTAAAATTTTCCCTTTGCTGCAAGTCTGACGCTTTGTTTTTTATTTACTCCGTAATTTTAATGAATTTTGAATTCGAAGAGAGAATTAATGCTGCCACTGTAAAATAATAATTAAATCACGATCTAAATTAAAATGAACACAGATAAAAAAGGTACTTGGTATTAATAGCGTTCTGGAATAAACTGATTTAACAGACCGAGTGCTCAACAGGTTAATTGAAATCATTATGTTTATTCAATACTAATATTGGCACAGAGCAAACGAATTAGTATCAGTGATTCAATCCGACAAATACTAAGTAAAGCCGATATACGTCAACGTCACATTAAAAACCACAAATTGTTTTAACACTAGGTACAAACGTTTTTTAGCATTTTTTATTTATGTACACTACAAATAATAAGCAATGGTCTATCAAAAAATAACGATCTTTATTGAGATCATCCTCAGGGATATATAAACATTGTTTAAATGTTACAAATACATATAACAAATGAGTATGAATTTATACAATGATGTACACAATATAGAAATTTTAGTTTTAATCAAAGTATTTGTACACACTCTAATCCGTATTTTGGACAAACCTAACCAAATCTAACACGTTCTAAAATACTAACCCTACCCAAATTTACCTTAATCTAATCTCAATCTTATCTCTATAAACCTACCTAACCTATATGACCTAAACTAATCCTTATATTAACATAACCTACCCATAACCGTAATCTGTACTAACATTAATCTCAAAATAAACTATAACTATTCTTTCCTAATCAATCTCTTATCCTAACTCTCCTTACTTAATCTAACCAAACTGTTTGTATACTCAGCAAGAACTCTAACCCTAGAAACCTAACCGTAAAATTAAATCTTACCTAACCTAAACTAACCTTCCCTAACCCTAACCTCACCCTATCCTTAACACTAACCCGCGTATAATAAGACCTAACCTTTTTTTACCCTACCTAACTCGAAATGATCCTATCTTATTGATAGGACTAACTATTCCTCTCCTGAACCCCTCATGAGCCGAAACCTTCTCCCTAACGCGAATTCGTCGACACGAAAATGGTCAAGATAAAGATGTGTGTATCCTATCCAAAAACGTCCGTCGGTTTCTCAGAAAGAACAGAAGAAATTGGTAAAATTCATAATTTCTTGTAGGTGAGACTTGTCGAAATTTTTGAGCATTAGTCTGTCAATTTAACCTCAAATATACACAAATCCACTTCAACCAACTTATGTACAACAATTTGGGGAAATAATTTTTAAAAAAGTAAAGATTTTTATACGTCTAATTTTGATGTTTATAGAATGAACATCTTCGTTAAATAGAAGCAGAAAATATTTTAAACTTTGCACCAGTTTTCAGACAAAAAAAAACTTGGTGTTTTTAATCCAAGAAAATTGTAAATCACATTTCAGATATTTTGAAAAGTTCAAAAAAATTATACTTAAAATATTTTTGGAATTTATAAAGCTTACAAGGAAATGAATGCAACTTAAGAATTTTGAATGAAAACAGTAAATATAAAACCTTTAAACTTTAACTTTGAGGAGTAATTAAGGAAAGCAAAAATAGAGAAATAAAGAAATTAAAAAAAGTTATTATATTCAGTGACAATTCATCAGTGTAGTAATCAATTCAATGTTTTTTCAACACTTTTCTACAGAAAAATAATCGGCAATGTAGATAAACGTATAGGTAGGTATATTTCCAAAGCTGCAAGATTTTTTCCGCTGGGTGGTTTCTCAAAGTAAAGAGTAAAGGGTAAAGTATTTAACTATACTTTAGTAAAGCTTTTCCCTTAACCTACCCTTCCCAGTTATATGCTTAAAAAAGAATAAAAAGTGGCAAGTATCCTAAGGAACGTTTGAATAGCTCATGGAGCACGTAAATGCCTCATACCTCTTGTACTGGTCGGCAGTTTAATTGGAAAGGGGGGCCCATTCTTGCGCTAAATATAAGTGTCGCTATAACGATTAATTTACCTACTTGAGAACAGTTTTTATACCAATTAGTTTAACTAATAATAACATCAAAAATTTCCTATATTTGCCATGTTTAAAAAATTAACTGAGTTCTCATGTTTTGGTTAATAATTTACTCATTTATTCAGAACCGTCAGTAGACTCCTATGTTGAAAATTGAAAGCTTTGTGTTCAAATAATACAGTATTCAAGTCATTAATTTAGCTTTATCTGAATTGCCATATTAGTTTACATGCAATCGCGATGTGATGTCACTTTAATATTTATTAGAACTTTTCGCATCCTCGAACCATCGTGAGGGTTAAAACTGCGAGCATTAAATTTTATATTTCTCCCCAAAATCGAAGAATGCCAAACGCAAACTATCGTAAATCCAGCACGGCATGAATAGGACTATAAATATTTCATTGATCTTCAGGATTAGGATCAAGCAGAACAGAAAGACATAAAAAAGTAGTGTACTTCGTCGAAACTTCAGAATTAAACGTGTTGTTCCTAAATCTTAACAATATATTGATATTTAATAGTAAAGTATTATCGCAGTATATTTTATATTCTTACGGGTTTGGAAACGAAAAGAATCTGACCTATTTTACTTGGCTGCTGTTAAAAAGAGGGTGATCCCTGTGATAACAAATGGGAGAAGCCCAATGTGGCTGTCTTACAGTGATAAACTATTTAAATGTGTGCGAGTGATTTCCTACCGTAAATCTTTTCCTAATTCGGATTTTAATTTGTCCCAAAGCAAAGTGAAATGTTTTTAGTGAGTAAATTGACAACATCATTGAGTTTAGTAAAAATATAATAATTAAATTATTTTTCGTGTTTAAAGTATTGGTTTTAATGTTTAACCTGTTAGAAGTAATAAAATCTTACCTAATTAGATAAAGCTGTACTTCTACTACTGACAAAAGCATAAAACATTAAAATGAATGTCTCATGTAAAATATTTTAATAAAAATTTCTACCTCCCTCAAGCCATCATGAATATTGTCGTTACTTAGAATGTATCAACATACTCTCAAAGATTAAAAAAACTGGTCACTCGTAATTATTTATTTTCCATAAAACTAGGTATAAGGATTAATAATTCATTTCAATTAATTAATCCTTTTATGTAAGGTTTTGGTCGAAATGAAAACGTTAGTGTCACTACGGCTAGCCGAAGGCCGTGGGTTCGAATCCCGCTCGTGTCACTAACTTTTTCATTTCGACCAAAACCTTATATAAAAGATTAATTAATTGAAAGAAGTAATTTGGTCAATAGACCATTAAATATAATGGAATTAATAATTTACTTAAAACGTAAACACAACATTCATAATTCATTGTTTACATTTATCAAGTGTTAATAATATTTTACGAACACTCTGGATCAAGGTATGGCCTCCACGAAGAAAAAAAATTTAGTAGTTACTGCCAAGCTTTGGACCTACGTTAAAGTCATCATCATGTCTACAGATTGACATATTTAAGTTCTACAGGAGATCTCGAAGTTCCTTGAAGACCGACTCAGTCCCAACATTACCAAGGACTGGAACAAATCTCGAACTGGTTCCGGGCTAAAATATCAAGTAGGAACAAATTTGACTTTTCGAATTTTGAAATAATTGAAAAAGAGTCTTAATTACTCAGAAGAAGAATAAAAGAAGTTCTACATACTGAAATGAAAAGTAATAATTGCAACATTCAAACAGATACTATGGGCTTAAGTTCAATTTTTGACGGTCGAATTAATTTTAAAAAGAGGTCTTTAAAGACCCCCGGGATAAGGTTGCAAAACTATTACAGTTTTCGGAAATGTTGGGACTGAGTCAGTCTTCAAGGAAATTTCGTATCGTCTGTAAAAACTTAAATATGTCAATCTATAGAGATTTTTAAAGTTGTAAGGTCTAAATAGTTATATTGATTGTCAAATCAATTGTACAAATAAGTTTTCGAAATATGAAATTATGATGTCCTTAAAATAGAAAGGTTTCTCTTTTTGGCAATGTTGCGGCTGGGTCGGCCTTCAAGGAAATTTGAGCTCGTCTGTAAAAACTTAAGCATGTCAATCTGTAAAGATTTTTAAGGTTGTTTTGTAAGGTCTACATAGTTATATTGATTGTTAAATCAACTGTACAAATATGTTTTCAAAATGTGAAATTAATAAAGCCCCTGATGATGACCTTAAGATAGAAAGGTTACAGTCCTTGGCAATGTTGGGACTGGGTGGGTCTTCAAGGAAATTTTATCTCGCCTGTAAAAAAAAAACGGCAATCTGTAGACATATTTAAATTTGTTTTGCCCTGATGATGACCTTAAAAAGTTCCGAAGCTTGGTTTTTAGTAGAGAAAATCTCGCCCGGGTCGATGCTTTGGCCGATGTAGCGCCCGTTGCATAACCGAAGTCCTGGGTGTGCCCATTGCACTACAGAATCGTCATTTATCGGCTTTCTTGTTAAGTAGAACTCCAAAGAGTCCATATGTAAGGGTGAGATCTAAAAGAGTCACCAGAAGGATTCGCCCGCATCAGGTTCTCTACCACTAGAGAGGCGTCTTGTAATAAGGCGACTATTGGCAAATCTGTTTCTCGCTTGGGCATTTGAACGATGGCTCTCTTCACAGATGAGCGATGGTTTCGTTTATGGCAATGAGATGATTGGGACCTTGTGTGGAGAAGACACGCTTTGCTTCATGTGCCATGCGTGAGTCACAGCCTTTTCAAAGACAGTCAATAATTGTATGTGGTGGAATCAACGTCCATGCCGGTACTGAACTAATTATCGTAAAAAACTAATCTTTCTCTGCACTAAGTTAAAGTCGCATTTGGGACAACTTCGTGCTGATGCTTGATAAATCTCTATTGGATGTCGCTCGAGTTGTCACAAATTACTTGGAGGATCTTGGGATTGTCAGGCCAGCACGTTCTTCTGACATGAATCCTACAGAACAAGGAGGGCAAGGAGGCAGTATAGACATCGTTCGCCGCCTACAACAAGCTTAGAACAGCTTCAAATCGCTCTTGTTGCAGAATGAAATTCTGTTTCACAAGCCGAAATTTGTTAGTTTAATTACTCGATGCTCAGGAGAGTTAATGTCCACCTTATTAAGAAAAAACTAGGTAATAAATTGTTAGTTAACATTTATTCTCTCATTAAATGATTTTCCGATGTTATCATAATTTTTCTTTCCAACCATCCAATTTATTATTTTTTATTAAACTTAACGAATCTCAAATAATTTGGTTTACAATAAAATAAGAGTGTCTGGTATTTTGTCTTTGAGTGAATAAAGCTTTCATTGCTGACAGAAACGTAAAACCCATCACCATAATGAAAGAGTAAAGGCAGGTGAAATGGAACAATATAGCTAGTTTAAGTTTTCCGACCACATCTCCCGTTTCCAGAAAGTTGAACCCCCACATAAACACCGGTTAACTTCGTAACCGCGCTCTGTTTAATTTATAACACGTGTGTAATAGCAATAATTAAACACCCCTTCTCTGAAACAGCAGATGGCGCACTATTTTCAAAATGAAATAAGCTTATGTGTTTTTCAAGTGTACCAACAGTGCTTATGGTTGACATTCCAAATTGGGTAAGTTGAGTTGGGTGTGTTGCAGCTCGGAAGACAATCCAGCCGGTAAGAAGGACAACGACAGTTACCCCCAGAAGAACAACCCCTTCCACTACAACCACCTCCTCTATAAGTAACTACGTCGTAAAATACTCCTCAGGTACATCCGCGGTTCCGAACCGATCGCACTATTCAAATTTCTCACTTCCTCGAAAATTGCTGCGCACTCAATGTTTCGCACTCCTATTGCCTACCGACACCATAATTTTAAAAGCACTTTCTTTAAGCACTTGTTTCGAAATTTTCACTGAGTATTTTGCATCCAGGAATGTGTTTTTGTAATAACATGAATTTCTTCACAACATTTTAATTGCACTTGTTTTGCACGAAAGTTCTTTTCTGTATCTGTTAACAATTGTTTTGAGTTATACTTAGAAAATTAAAAAAGAATTATTATCTCGTTGGAAAGCTTACTCGAGTAGATTACTCTACTAAGAGGTAAATTATCTTTTTACTTTGTTCAAATTACTACCTTTATTTATCCGTCCAGAAGAAAGTAATAAACAAATTAAAAAAACCATTAAAGCGAACCGAAAAGTTCAATGCTTTATTCGGCAATAATTACTTAATAAAACAAAATATTTATTAAAGTAGGCAATTTTTTACTCACGTGATTGTAAAAAATATAAACTTACAACGTATAATGCAATATTTTGCATAGTGTCCCGTGAACGTCAATACTTCAGGATAACCTATGTATAATGTAAAGTTAGATTAAAAAGTTCTTAATTTCGAAAGGACTGATTTTTATTGGATTCGGGATAATTCACTTTTCAGATGATTTCAACCTTTCAAAACTTTACTCCATAATATCCAAAGTATTTTATTATATGTTATTCCTACGTAAATGTGATTAAATAATGTAAGTTTAAAAACCTCTCCGTTGGGCATCCCGGACGAGGGTTTTTTATCTATAGTCTTGGTAGAGATCAAAACATTGTTCACAAGAAAGATTCGAACCCAGGACCTTCGACTAATTAAGCCGCTGCTCTAATCACTTGTCACGCAGCTCAGTTGGTTAGAGCAGTTGCGTATTGAGCCGAACGTCGTGGGTTTGAATCCTGCTTTGTGACACTAAATTTTTCATCTCAACCACGACTTTAGATAAAAAATACAATTAAGGGATTTTGAAAAATAACACTAAAAGTTTAATACCATAATTTTATGTATTGGATGCTACATTATTTTAAACAATTAATACCGTGTATAATGTCCTCTGTTAGCTAAAACCTCTGTGCACCTGTTAGGCATACTGTTAATAAGGTTGTCACTAATTTCATGAGGAATTTCACTCCATAGATGTTGCTACGCTCGGTGTTGCAGGTCATCTGGCTGCGGATGGTGATCGTAAAGTTTTCTGTGCAACGTATCCCACAATGCTGCTGTGCTCAATGGGATTGAGGTCTTGAGACAATGGGAGAGGAAGGGGCAGATGGGAAATTTCTATGTCTCTATTATATCTGGCACTGTCATCCAGAAATCGAAAATCCCAGCCAATGATATCACTGGTTTGAGGGATGTATTCCACGACAACTTCTTGGACATTACGGACTGCGGTGAGGTTGCCTTCAACAATATGGATTCCCGTTGGTCCTGCAGTGTAAATCCCAGCCTAGGCCATTACACCGCCTTCTCCAAACCGCACTGAAGGTAGAACGAACTGGGGTATTGTACGCATCCCCTGTTATCCGGAGATTCTTCGGATCATTAAACAGAAACGCAACTCATCGGTAAACATAATAGCATTCCCATTAGTATCTTCTTCTAGGCGCTCACTGCACCATATTCTCCTGAATTCCCGTTGGCGGGCTGTTGCTGGAAGTCCTCTCAAAGGTAAATGAAATGTCAGGCCAACTTCCCACAAACGATTCATAATTGATAATCCCCTTGCCAAAACGTCTTCATTTAGGATCTGCAGGGCACTATGGAAAGAGTTCCGTCTTGCAGGATGACAATATTTCCTTCCTTAGCGTCGTATTGCCCTGAGATCCACTACCAGGCTTATTTATTGGCACTTCGGCCTCGGAATGGGGCTAAATCCCTGGAGACCACTCCTATGAGAAACGCCAACCGCCTGTGTGATAACCACTTGCCGGTGACCTCGATGATTCATTCGCAAAATAATGTTGCATACTACTGGTTGGAGATGATGTCTTTCCATAGTTCAAGAGAATACAACAGCATTAAAATGGAGAAAAGACGACAAAACGAGTTAGTTCACAACGTACAAGAGTATTCTTCATATTTACTATTCTTAACTAAATCCGTTATTAAAAATCAGGATTAATATTTGTGTTTTTGGTTTTTATATTTTTTTGTTTTATCCCGCTAACAAGAATATATATTGATTAATTTAATTAAAATTATTATAATAAGAATAAGTTAGAAATATCCTTATTCTTTTTAGAGCACTTTATATGGTATCATGTGCGTGTATGTGCGTGAGTAATGTTGGACAAATAAAACAGAAAATAGCCACGAGAATGACCCAATAAAAAGAAGATTGTAAGAATGGAAAGAAAATTTCAGATTTGGCGACAGATGCACTGGAAACACATGAAAGTTTTTTCTTTTTTTCTTAAAGTTTGACTCCCCTGAGATCCTCGGGAGAGAAATGACTTGCTAAGGCGGCTACTCTTGGAAAAGCTTTTTATACAAATTACGCCCCATACTTGCATCTTGCAAGCGGATAGATTGCGCTCCATCTCGGTACACTCGAGCATTCTTAATGTGTACCAAAAAATGGAAAAAGGAAAAAACGAGGCAGGAGGGTAAGGGCGCAAACGTTATCCGGCAAACCGGCAAAATAAACTGTTTTTATAACTCATAACTAATGTTACCTGATTTGATTTTCTTCAGTTTTAAATGTTAGTTTAAAATAACGCATAAACTTCAAGTTAATCAATGGATAAAGTAAGGCTACAAAAACATGGAAACTTCTCAATTTATGTAATGCCAAAGAATGTTATTTATTTACTTTTTGTTATTTACTTATTTATTTACTTGTTAATGTTTGTACTTGTTTAATCAATATGCCATGAGGATGCGATATAAATCGCCGAAAGCTTGGTTGAACCCTAAATATCATCGATGAGACCTTACGATTACCCCAAGTATAATAATTTAATTACTGCATGTCGAAAAAATTCCAACTGTATATAAGAACTCCGGAAACTCGTAAGAATTTATATTCTAAATGATTTTTTTTTCTTATGGCCACAATAGAAAACAAATAAATATCATAGGGATTTCTATGTTCTTTCCATTAGTGTAATCAAATTTACAATAGGGTAAACATATTATGAAATATAGTGAATATGAAAATAAATATAAGATAAATACATTTATCTCAACCAAGACATTAAACAGAAAGAATAATTAATTGAAAGAAGTAACATTGTCAATTGACCACTAAAATGTAAATGGTTTATGAAATAAGTTGGACTTGGATAGAATAAAATTGTGAAAGGTTGGACTGAGTTGCAGATTGGTATATCTTGAATGCAATTTAAAATCAAACTTTGGACAATAGGGATTTTTAGTCCAATTTGACATGTAGGATAACTAGTTGAAATATTGACGCCCGTTCATGAGACACACTGTGTATAAGACGTATAAAAGATCATAAAAAATGAATTAAAATGTAAACATTAAGTCAAATGACGACATTTACTAATCACAAAGCGGAGTGTTTTCCACCAGGAATATTCCTTGTGTCATTGCAAAAACATCAGAGAATGCTTAAACTTGGCTGGGAAGTACTACAACAGCCACTTTATTGCTCCTTTATATATTTTCTTATTCCGGGCTCTGCCAAACATTAATAATGATAAAAACGTTTGGTCTCTTGATAATTGCGGTAAACTCATACAGGAAGTTCAAAACTAGAGAAATTCTTCGAGGACGAAATGACACTACAAATGGCTTCAGATAATGGAATGAAATAGTTCATATATTGTTGATTAAATGTGTTTGGAAGTACCGAAAATGATCATTAAATTAAAAAACCTACGGACATTTTACAACCAGAATAATAACTGTTTTCAAAGGATGTAATAATATATTTAGTATTGACATAATATATTTAATTTCAAATTATGTTTTAAAATTAAACAAATAAAATTTATATATTAGTGTCTTGAATCAGGACAATCATGTAGCAAAAAAGCACTAAATTAAAAACTCTTTTAGGGTAAACTGCTCAATAAGCTTGCATCAAATATAAGGTTTATCAGCGAAATATATCATATTTTTAAATTGGTAGTACTCAATATAATAGAAATTGAACATCTAATGCAAAACGTAAACGTGAAGTCGAATGTAACTCCATTTTTAACGCTATATAATAAGTGTAATATTTAAATTGTTTTATATATATTTTTTATCGACCACTGATTATTTTGATTAAACATTAAAAAACAAAATTACAAAAAATTAGTTATTACCATTCTTTTCTTATAAACACATTTCAGTTTTAAATTAAAAAAAAATTCTTACACCACGTGAGTTTTCATAAAAGACATGACCTTTTCGCTTTACTTTAGCAATTTTTATTGAAAAACTAAATATTTTCTAAAGATAATTTTTCACCCAACATCTGCTGTTAGTATTTTAATAACTTGGGGCGTTAAGACGATTTGGTGATTAATGCATTTCAAATGTAATGCTCTTTTTTTCCCACATTTTCTAAGGTTTCTCTTCTAAAAAAAATGTACCAACCATTCAAAAATTCATTTTGTTCTACACATATTGAAGCTTTATTATAAATTTAAAATTATCGCCTGAAGGTTAGAAATAAAAAAATTACAAATGTAATGGAATAAAGTAAAAAGATTTAATTAATTAAGAAATTTTGAGTTTCTGATATCATTTTAAATTTATCGTTTCGGAGTTATTTATGTTTATTTATATTTTCCTTCATAAGTTGAAAACTTCAGTTTATCGTGTGAGCGATTGCTCTTGTTTAAAGTTAGGTTCTAAAAAAATAATTAAACTTTCTTGTTTTATTCAATAAAATTTTACAATTATTCAATTTTTTAAAAAGTTACATGATAAATTCAAATTACCGAGTTTTGAAGAACAACTGCAATACATCCAGAATGAATCGATGAATATTTGAGATTTTTGGTATCAATTTGTTTTGAATGGAAAGAAATATCAAACATTTGAAAAAAGTAAGGTATTTTAGGTGAGAATGGATTACTAGGTCGGCTATTTATTAAAGGTCTAACAGCACCACATTTGAGCGAAAAATTACCTTGTGAACGATATTCTATTTCCCAATGAAATTAAAGAGAAAATTATAAATTTCTCGTCTTTTACAAAAACCAACACTGCATAACAAACAATTAGCCACTTAAAATGAGATTTAAATATTACACGACCAATACCTTGTAAAATTTAGAATATTACCAACCCAAATATTACCAACCTGTCTATCTCAATTTGTAAGACAATTCCTTAACAAGTGTTCTGTCACTGCATCATGTGAATGCTGCACTAGATCACCTCTTTTTGTGACTTTGTTCTTTATCTTGTAGTCATATTAACATACAGAGATTTTTTGTTTTAGGCAGAAGAATTGACCCCAGCTGGACAAGCCACCAGTTTCTATTGACTGCTATTTTAATCTTGGACAGCGTTCTCTTCTACTGTTAGCAGTCAAAGTTTGTTTTTCCCGTTGTATTTTTTTTTTCTGTCAATTATTGTCAGCTTGTGAGATACGATTGTTTTCCATTTGAATGACTGAAAAGTAAGATACAACTTTTACAAACTGACAATAATAAAATATGTTGGCGGTTTTTTGATATTTTTTACATTACTTGAAATTAGAAATTGTATCGAAAAAATTAAATAAATTACAAATAAGTTCATGAACACGGAATACAGCATATCTTTGTCGATCAGTCATTGTAGGCGTTTTATAAGTAGATGATGACATATCATTTCATGTTAAATTAAAAATGAAAAGTTTTCTACAAATCAGGTTCACTCGATAATTATTTTATATATTTTTTCTAATAATTGCTTTTAGTGAAAACGTGGCTGTTAACAAAAAATTTAAGTTTTTCCAAGATTAAATTCAATTTCAATCATTGTAAATATACTCAATGTGCCAAATGTAATCGTTGTTTCTTGTTTTCTTTTTTCGATATTGTTATAGAGATGTTAAATTTGTAGGAAGATGCTTAATTTTTGAATAGGTTTATTAACTGTTCTGTTGTATGAATGTTTAAAAATTAAAGTTATTTTCATAAAATTTGTTGTTTTTGTTTCATGTAAAATTTGGACCTGAAATAAATCCTGGCCATGGTAGTAAACCAAAATTTACCTTGTTCAAAGATTGATAATTTTTCCAAACCATAAAGGCAAATTAAATAAAAATTATTACATTTTTTCAATTGTTTAATGAATTTTGGAACAAATGTAAATTTCTTGTAAAGTTTTAAACAAAATATGGCTATTCGTACAAACCAAGGGCATCGAATGTAAGATGTAGCTGTAAGTTATAAACATTTTGTTTTTATAACGGCAAACTTCAGATAATTTTCTTCCGACGATAAAATTGTAGAAATCAAGCCAAACGTTCAATGAGGGCCGGGGCGACTGAAAACTGATGTTACACTCCCTTGGTGAGTTCTTGAATAAACAAAATTCAATCTTTCACCGGGAGTGGGTAAATAATTTGTTTGGCGAGGAGGGTGAGGAAGCAAGCTGTAGATGGAAGTGGGAGGATTACCCTCGAGAAGTAAGGGATGAAGGGAAAACAAAAAGAGGAGGAGAAACCGCATTTTATATTGATACTCGCAAACGCTGGCAATTTATTAAGCAAATATTGTATTAAGTATTATCAAAGCATAATTGGTCCTGCTTTCTCTTTTTCGTCGTTACTTTCCTCTTTCAGAATATTTTTGAGGGATAAACCATCTTTCAGTGCACGATGACACGTGTATCTAGATACAAATTAAATCGGAAAAGAGCTTTCAACCCACACACACACACACACACACTCTTCTGTTTAGGTCTGAGAGCTTTGAAAATTTCACCAGGTTCATCTTTCCTGACCATCTTGGTAGTGTACGAACAAGGGCTTAAACACGCATTAGCTACAACTTCACGAGAGTTAAACCCGAAACGAAACCCCATCACCCTTGTTTTTGATTTACTTTTCTCTAAAACCTTTTAGAAGTACTTAGATGAGAAACAAAACAACGCACATATATCTACTGCATATATTTCATGTGTGCTAAGACGAGATTTAATTCTGAAGCACACCATGTTTAACACCATTAAAAAAATTACTTTTGCCTGTAATGACTGTTCAGCAATGAGCTAAGTATGATTATTTTTTTCGTTGGTTTCCAAGATGTCAAAAATAAATCCTAATATATAAAAAATACCAAATCTAATATTTCCAAATTATTTGACTCATTTTCTTGACACCCAGGGTTCAGTTTTGTTGAAATCACACGTGTACTATTGTATATTCCTTTTCAAAATGTCATGAAATATTTGATATTTCATAAAAATGAATATAAAACTTTAACTTGTTTTCTACTTTAAAAGTACTTACTAACTACTACTTACTTTGGAAAAGCATAAAACCACGACTGCTTGGCAAAACCATTAAACCGAGTTTGGTTTTGTTATTCCTTTGAAATTAATATTAAAATTGATCGTTCCATGGTATGTTTATCTGTTTGTAATGTGTTTTTTACTGTTAATAATCTCAATTAATCGAAAGTTTACTAGAAATACCTTTCTACAAGAAAAATTCGAAATTTTAAAATTACAATTTGACATCACAAGAAACTAACCGACAACTATGCCTATGTAAAACGTCGATTAAAACTCATAACGTTAACCCTGCCAACGTCAATAAGATTGACGAACTAAGTTTTTAATTATATAATAAAAGTGGATCGACGTAGTTTCTAGATTAGGAAGATTTTACGGGTTCTTCCTGCGTTTACGATCTTTTTTAAGTTTAAAGTGGAGGATATCGTTAAAATAACCCTTGTAAGACTTAGACCGTGGTATTAAATTTATAGTAATTTATTTATGTTTGTTACATACAGCATTTTATCAATTTTATCAATCAAAATAATATAACATAGTTTTTGTTCTCTCCTCAATCATCCTTAATATTTAAAAAACAGTCGACCCGTGACCTGCTCTCAGAGAGTGCTATGATTAAAATAGTTGATGAGTTAGAGTTAGTACCACTACATTGTTTTTCCATTCGTTTGAAATTACTCACAATTTTTGTATGATTATTGAGCCTTGTTGGATTTTTTCCTCAAAAAATAAAAATAAAATAAAATACAGGGGGGAAATGCTGAATTAATTTTGATGAAAGATTCAACAAATGCATACTGATATAAAAGTTATTGGGAAGCATGAAAAAACAAATATTACACATTTTTATGTTTAAAACATTAGTAATATTATTTTCTTTAAATTTTATATTGATTTTTCTGTACTTGGGAGATAGGGAATTTGTAAATAGGTATTATCGATCTAGAACTTGTGTAAACTATGTACGTAAACTATTAACTTTTGTGATTAATAGTTTTTTAGTGTTAAATATCTTTCTCAGTTTAAAGTATGTTTTTTAATTTTTCTCCTTTTTTTAAGTTGGTATTACGTACAAATTTTTGAACGAATAAATTATAGGTTTCTAAAACATGCTTGTTCTGGAAAAAGATAATTATCCAGAGATTCGTCTTTTGTTATTATTGCATTAACGAATTTTGGTAAAAAAGAAGTCATGAGTTTATAAAAGCCTTCTTTTGTATCAGCCAAAACGGCCCTCTATGACCCGAGCCAGTGTGCCTTTCCTCCCTTTTAAGCCACCTTCTTTTAGGCAAAGAATTATAATAATGTTTGTTCATTTGCATAGCCTCCATTAGAATTCATAAACTGACCCTTAGAGAAGAAGGGTCCAATTAAACCTCGGTAAATGTGCTTGTCATTAAATCGCCCACTTCTTCTGTTTACACAAAAGCTTGCTTTTAATTGAAATAATAACAACTGGTATTACCCTTTTGAAATTCATTATAGAAGACATCACAAATTTAATTGGTTTTTATAACCGCAAATAAAAAGAATTTTTTGAAAAATTATTATTATTAAATAAAATTTATTTTGACTAATATTATCCGAAGTCTTTTTCTAGGAAAAAAGACCGCCATTATTTTGAATCAGAGGGTCATACTCTTTGTACATTTCTTGCGCATTAATGATCTATTATTTGGGGTAATGTCAGAGCCTTCCCGATATTGCTCTGCATGCATAGTATATCAACCTGATTGATAAACATGTTGCTGTGACCTTTAACCCCCAACAGATGATTATACGATTCCTAGAGTAGAGGAAGGTGTTTTTAAAATAAAAAATAATGAGAGTTTTGAGAATCCTTTTATAAGTCTGTCAGAATGAGAAAGCTATCTGAAAATTCCCGATTTGCTTCCGCTGGGAAAGTCGTACCAACACTATTGGGATTTTGAACCATTTGAGAAACCAAGAGGCTTTGTCCTGTTTCAAAGTTTTTTTTAGGTATTTCGTGCCAAAGAGGCATCTGTTAGTCATAGCAACCAATGAATTTTATACAAAATTTAAATTAATTATTATTTTTATGTAGCCTTGGTTGAGATGAAAAAGTTAGTGCCACGAGCGAGATAGGAACCAACGACCATCGGCTCAATACGCCGTTGCTCTAACCACTTTAACTATCGTGATCCCGCTCGTACCCTACATAAAAGGAATAATTATTTGAAATAATTAAATGGTCATTAGACCACTAAACGTAAATGAATTTATACGAAAAATTAAAAACAATATAGATCCAGTACTGATGTAATTCTTATAGACACAAAATAATTGGAAATAATAATAATTTTTTATAGTATATTTTATGTGCAAATATTTTTAAACAGAGCTTTTTTAAGCATAACCCTAAAAAATTTATATATTTCGGATTTTATTTTAATTAATTTAATTTTCAATATTTGCGTACATAACTAAGGTCTTTATATAGCAAACTGTTTACAAAGGAGTCTCTATTTCAATGCGACACCAACATTTCTCCAAAGCGAAGGGTTAAAGAGAAAAGTTTAAATGGTAAGTATAGTTTTCCACTAGAATTTAAAATATGTTTTCTAAACATTTTATTATTGTCAGGTTAGTTGAGTTTTTATTTCAAATGAGATTTTTTTTTCAACAATTTATTTTAGGCTTGAAGGGTAGATAAAGGATGTCAACATTATTTCCACCATTGCGACTTAAAATGTCCTAATGTGGAACTACTATAAATTATAACTTAATCCATATATATTGGCGGTCACAATTGACCCTATTAATTATTCTTTTAATATAAGATCTTGGTTGATATAAAAAATTTTGTGTCACGAGCGGGATTCGTACTACAACCTTAGGCTCGTGTTCGTCTCAAGCAAGTCCTTGATTGGTATAATTAATATGGTCAATTATGACCGCTAACATATATGGATATATAATTTAATATTTAAAAAACGTAATTATTTCGCTAACACTTCCCCGTGGCCATAAAACGGTGAGAATCAAATCCTGAATACACGACATTTGAAAATATGGCAGAAAGAGGTTGTTCAAAAGGTTGTAAGTTGGGATGAGGAGTTCTGTCCGAATAGATCAAGGTCACGATAGCCCAAGTGGTTAGAGCAGCGGCGTATTCAGCCGAAGGTCGTAAATTCGAATCCAGCTCGTGACTCTAAATTTTTCATTTCAACCAAGACCTTGGAATAAAAGAATAACTAATTGGAATAAATTATGACTATACCTTGTAAAGTGTATTTTTTCCTATAAACCTAAGTATTTTTCTAGGTGCTGCTTTGCCCACCGATTTTGGTGTTGGAATTTCCGAAGTACTATACCAAAACCGGGCAAATGATTCACAGTCACAACGGATGTGGGCCGATTTCTCTTGTTTCTTTGGAATGAGTCGGCATGTTCGTCTCTCTGCTTTGCTCATCATCTTTAGGTGGTAGTTAAGAAGGCAGTGGCCTGTATAGACGCCAATAATTGTCTTCAAATCCTGCCTGCTGAGAGCGTAGATTTCCTTCGCCTTCCGTTTTGATATATTTATAAATCTGCTTTTGTCTAGTGTTGAGTTTTTCTTTCTCAGGCCATTTTACCAGTTCCAACTTACGGTACACTTATCAGTCTTTAAGGTTCTATGGGTGGGATGGCTTCCTCTTTTTTGGCAAGTTGGTCATCCTGTTCATTTTGTAGTGTACCTTCATATCCCGGGACCAACTTTATTTATCTTGTTGGGATTTTCTTGAGCCTTTTGGCAATTTAGACACTTTCAGACATATTTGGAGAAAGTGTACGCGTTTAGTTCTTTTGTAGCTGTCCGACTATCCGAAAGTATATGTAATCTGTACATCTATCATATTTTACTTTTTTAACGCATACACACAGAGTTGATGAACATCAGCTTTTAAAATCGTTGGGGTTAGTCCGATCAAGCTGTGGCTCGCTCATCGCCGATCTTACTACATTTTCATAATATAAATACTATGATCCGTACACACATTACGGCCAGACGAAATATTTTTATTAAAATCCACATTTTTGCTTGGAATGAGATATAACGTGGTGTAAGGATAAAAAGATGAAAATAAATAAGACAATCTACTAAACAACAGCAAACAACAACAAATTTTATTAGAATTATCAAGTCATGAAAATCATGAGTAGAATGATTTTATTTTAACGGACGCTGACCGCTCCGCGGATTTTCCTTCGTTTCCTCTTCTTTCACCTACATCTCACGTACACAGAGTTTTTCTGGAAAATACCGTGATAAGGTTATTTTTCTGTGTTTATATTACCTAACTGTTTGTTTTTCAAGTCTAAATCGGGCCTTTGTGTTATACATTTGCTTGTTACCCCGTTACATAAACAATAATTAAAATTTGTATGGGAGATTGTCGTATATTCATCAATTAAATTTTGAGTTATTAAGCACATCGCGATTAACTGCGGAAATAGTCAAACATCCTTAAGAGCGCCACCAAAGTGAACGCATTTATCCGCTCTGGGATAGAATATAGAAGCGTTTTTACGGTAATGCTGCCAAATACGTGCCAAAATATTCGGAACGAAATTATTTCAGACGTCTTAAAAGCTCAAAATAAACGAAATAATGAAAAAAATGAACTTTTAGTACTTTTGTAGGTTAGTAATGAATAGTAAACGATTGCATGTATAATGGCTTTTAGGGATTAATACTCCTCCCAACAAAAGTATTAATCTCATAAAATATTTATTTGTTTGGACATGATTCAAAATATGAAACCCCTACCAGCCTTTGAAATTGAATTGAATTTACGCAATTACGCATCCTAATATTATTGTACTTATCAGTTTTGTAGATTCAGAAATCTAGTTTTTTAAACTTAGATATTTTTTTAATTGATACTCAATTATCTATTGTGGCATTACAAAAACAACAAGTACCCTTGGGAGAAATTATTGTGGAGTTTTTTTAAACTTTTTTCTGTAACCTTTCGATATTGAGATAAGTGAGATAAGTGGGTGTACCATTGAAATAATAACACCCTGTATATCTGTTTTTCACGAGTCATGCCGTAAACAAATTTTTGGTTCAGACAACAAACATAAGTTATATCTCCCATTGTCAATATTACAGCCAATCTGTTCTTTGACCAAAGTTAAGAAGATAAAACTAATGCAAGAATTTATACTAAGAATCAATTTATGTGTTTTTTTATTTCGTTATATGTTGGTAATTCAACCGAAGGTTACTTTCATTTGGACGCGACTAATTTAATTGCGTTTCGCCATTACTTTGAATAAAAGAACATATTCCCAGGTTGTTAGGATTTTTTTAAAATAGCAATAAGTATTACTGTATCATTAACAATTATCTATTATATTTAGTGGTATATTCACCAAATTTCTTATTTCAATTAATTAATCTTTTTATGTAAGGATTTTGGTTGAAATAAAAAAATTTAGTGCCACCAGCGGGATTCGAACCCCGTTCGGCTAAATACGTCGCTGCTACATAAAAAAATTAATTAATTAAATTAACAATTATAATATTTCATATTAAGAAAGTTAAAAATGTCGGTTTTGTAATAACTAATAATCAAAACTCTAGGCAATTTGTTCAGTATACAAAAATACATCCATTGCAAGGTTTGTCTGCTAAACGTTATATTATTAAGTATTATATTATATCAAATAAATATAAATAACTACATTATAAGTAAATTAAAATATTAAGATTTGTTCTTATTAATATTTGAGTTAACCTTTCAAAGGCTTTTCTTGATATTTTTCACCTAAATATTTTTATATATTCTTTTTTTGACGAATTCACAAAACCGATATTTTAGCGAAAAATTATTTCATTTATTATTTAATATTAATCAATAAAGATCACTGATCACAAGCCAAACGAATTAACATAAATTTAATTAAATAAATTGATCATTTTTTACAAAAAAAAATTGAATAGTAAAATAAATAAAATTACAACTCCTAAGATAAAAACATTGATTTTTGACAATAAATATGTTTATTTCACTTAAATTTACAAAGTGAAGTTTGTTTGACAACTAGCTTATCATGTGTATATACATTGTTATTAGAAAATCTCATTCGTCTCTTAATGAAAACAATGAGTTCCTTACAGATTGTTTTTAAATAAAATAGAAATTTATAATTATTTTCCAGCGCCCGGAACACGAAACGTAACGGGTTAAGCAAGAAAAACAGAGAGGAACATAAATAAAATTGCTAGACAAAATTATCCATCCAGAATTTTTTCTTATAATTTAAATAGTGCTCAGCGAGGCTCATTCATCTGTAATGTTATGCAATGAGCACCCAGACCAACAAAGTTACATGAGTCTAACTTTGACAGAGCTCGCATGAAATTATCTCTCCGAGCAGAAACAGCTACAATTTCCCAGATGTTCAGCCTTCAATTTAGACCATGTAGACATCATACATATAATTGAAAGCAATCACTTTGAGTCTAAAACATATTCAACAAATGTTATATAATCGAAATTTCGTAAATAGTTGTCGATTTCTTATACAGGGACGTTTCAATGTTGTACACTTTTTTAATTTGATTTATATTTTTTTATATTTTTAATATTTAAAGCATATCACTTCCGGAATTTATAAATGTTTACATCTAACCAGAACCCGTATATTCGTCAGGAAGGTAAGACTTGTTAACTTTAGTAATGATTGTTTCCACCAGGGTTACACATCTGTATAATTTAACTCTCCTTCGCTTCACAAAGATTTAGATCACATACTAGACATCAATTTTAATGAAATATACATATTTCAGTTTTAAATATAATTTTTTTTGTTTAAACACAACGTATCATTCACACAAACCCTAATGTATTGATATTTCTCTGGGTAATTTAGGGTAAACCCCTCTGTTGGAAATAATAAATACACGTAATTTATTATCATTCCTATCTTTCCTATCTCCAATTGTTCTGAGGAATACCTAATATTCTCTGGAGTAGTATGAATAAATTGTTGTGTGTGATTTAATTTATTAGCATGAATAGAAGCTCGATTATCGAGTAATATCGAGAGCTCTTAGTAGTGTGAATACTTTGAGGTGAGTGAATGTAATTTATTAGTTATTCAGATATCGTGAGATGCGGTCGGGTGTGATGTAGGTTTCAGAAAAACATTTTCTTTATCGTGCCAACGTTTCGATCTTTTATTNAAACCTCTAACAGAATCAGTAGAAAACCTAGTGAAATAAGTGGACGTCGAGACTAAATTTTCGGGATGGATCTGCTTCAGAGGTAAAAAGTCTGACTTGTTTGTAGAGCTCTTAAGCAATATAGTTTTCTTAATCACTCGCCACTAGACAATAAATTCTATTATTAAGAAGCATTAATGAGACTATGAATTTTAAACGAAATTATGTTTAAATTAATAACAAGGCATCTTCTCATGTAGACGATTTTTTTCATTGAAGAGAAATCTCAACAAAACCAATTCAGTAAGTCACGATTGTACCAAAAAAAGAGATAACATTTGCGATATCATTTAAGAACTCTGAACACCTCGTGACTTAATTATAAATTTAATATTGATTAAGTTTTTAACGAGTAATGTTTTTAGGCGAAGGTTTTTTGGCTATGTAGGGAAATTTTATAAAAATTGGCTCATTAATTTGCGACTGAACCAAACGATTTGATTCAAATTAGCAGAATTATTGAAAAGCATGGAAAATCCATTTTTGATTAATGTTTAAAATACATTTTAAATAAATAACAAGAAATGCCGTATGGACGAAAACGTCAGACTTCGTGCAAGTCTTTCTGAAAAGGATTTTCTTGATAATCCTTATTTGACCACAAATTTAGATAAAACGTTAATGTATATAATTTAACTTTTACTCTATTACGTAGAATTAAAGTTTTGTTTAAATTAATGCGAACGAAGTTACTGAGACGAAAACGTTCTTCAGCTCCTTAAGAAACTAATTTAAAAAATGTATCAAGTAACACGCAACTAGACCAAGAAAATGATGGATGAAATAGGTTTATATTAAATATTAATCCATTTGTGTGGTTAATCCATTAGTGGTTTAATTGACTAAATTACTTATTTTAATTAATTATTCATTTTATGTAAGTTCTTAAAAGAAGGTTGTTGGTTCGAATCCCGCTCGTGACACTAACTTTTTCATCTCAACCAAGAATTTACATAAAAAGTATAATTAACTGAAATATGTTTACATTACTTGATTTATGTTTAAAATTTCGGTTTAATTATTAACGAGGAATTTCATCCTGGGAGGAAAAGGTTTGATTTGCTGGAAGATACTAGGTTAAGCCCTCGCATCCACTCGAAGCAGAAAACTGCGAACTGCGAAAATTGCGGGTGAGCTAATGGACATTGAAGGTAGCTTTTTATTCATACCATCCATCATTACAATTCACTAAGGCGATCGAAGTGGATGGAAAGCTTTCGTTTGTCGATTTAGTTGAGATGGGGAAATGAAAGAAATGTTGTATATGAAACCAACCATTTATGAAAGGGTGTAACATTTTTCATCCGTTCATCCATTACAGATGAAAATCAATATCCGTACAACCTGATAGACAGGGCATTAAATCTTCGATAAAAAACAACAACATGAAGGTGCAATCTATGTTGATGGATAATGTATATGCAAAGTCATTAATGAAAGGTTCATGTATAGCGGAATGAATGAAAATGCAAAACAATACCCACCTGTAAAAAATGTATCAACATATCGTGCAGAAACATCAAATAAATTAAAACGATTGTAGGATACGAAAATTAACAATATAAAAGCAGTATATAAATTGAATAACAATGTAAGAAAAACTTCTTCACAAATTGAAACGTACAGAACCTCTGCTAAAAAACCACTGACATTGTGTACTGTATAAAATGAACTAAATCCGACCAGTAAACTCCAGAGCGTGTTAGGCATCATAAATATAATTGTAACGATGATGGATTATCAAAGCATAAAGATAGCAGGAATTATAACTATTCAGAAAAACATATTCTTTATCGTGCCAACGTTTCGATCTTTTATTGAGATCATCTTCAAGGCTCAAAGTGTTTGTCTTCTGTGTAATTGTGCCATCCTTGCGTGTCGTGTTGAGAGTGCCCAGGCATGATAAAGAAAATGTTTTTCTGAAACCTACATCACACCCGACCGCATCTCACGATATCTGAATAACTATCGATTAACGGTCACTTATCTCTACACATTTCTACACGTAATTTATTAGCGTGAATGCAGATAATATTCCTAATTACCCTGATGAAATCATATAATCTGGGTAGGTGTGAAAAAAGTATCTTCTATTATTGTGATTTGATTGCACTCTAGGTTAGTGTGATTGATTTGTTGTTTCTCACGTAATTTATTAACCCGAATGGGAGCATTTATTCCCAAATACCCCGTTGTACGTATCGTGTTTTACCTTTTTTCCTTTGTATGTGTATGTCTGCAATCTTATCTACAATTTATGAAGATCTGGGGTACAGAGAGGTTAAAGATAAGTGGGTCAAAATTCAGTCTGTAAACATCTTAACTGGTCTGATCATAATGTGGCTGGAAATACAGGAATAGAAATTGTAGGATTAAAGTGCGAAAAATAAAATAAAACAGAAAGGGATAGAGATAGAAAGAGAGAGAGATGCAGTTAGATAGATAGATAGAGGGAGAGAGAGAGAGAGAGAGAGAGAGAGAGGGGGGGGGAGAGAGAGGCGCCTGAGGATGGCCAATGTAATTTATTGGCACTGAAACTAAAACTAGCCAAAAAAATATATTCCATGCTATTTTAGCAAAAGAACGGGATATCCTTCAAAGAATTAAAAAAACAATGATAATTCATTTTCAACTCATTTTAAAGGATAAAATGACAGTTACATTATTTGGCATTTTTTAAAGAGCAAGTCGTCCTGTTTTGTATTTGTTGTCGTTGCCAGTTCTCTCAAAACATGCTAAATTTTTTACAATTTTGGATAGTTGTTTAAATATTTTGTTAATTTTAACTTATTTAAATGAGTTCTCGTTCTTCCGGTGATATGAGTAAATGTTTACATTTCAATGATGTGGAGGTTTTCCTCAATATTTATCTGATGTTTTCCTAATTTGACTGAATAATGGAGTAAAGGTATTGCTAATGAAAAAAAACAACACAGTTTTACCTGTTTTAAAATTTTTGTTTGAAAAGGTTTTTCATAATGGAAGAAAAAAAAAGAAATAAAGGTTATTTCTAAATGTTTAGAAACAAGGCTAATCCTTCCCGTTATACTTTTAACGTCCTTGCCTACATCTTATTATAGTCGTCGTGAAAGTCTAAACTTAACTCAAAAGAAAGTTAACCTCGGCCTGTGAGCGGCAAAGGAAATAATAATAAGAGAGATTGTCGTTAAAGCACCGGCGGAGTTGTGGGAAGGGGACTTCGTCAACTACTTTTGCCTGAGACAACAAAAAAGGGGGAAAAATCTATATAAAACTGGGCAAAACCGGGCGTGAAGGAAATGAAACTAAGGACCGTCCAGGAGGACGCTAATTAAGTGAAGCTTGTTTCTTATTAGAAAGGCTAATAACAATTATTTCTGAGTTCAAAGTCAATTACTGGACCGTAAACTGTTAAGTTGGAAGCTTGTTAACAATAGCCTTGTCCACCGAGTGCAACTGGTTTGGGAAGTTTCCTAAATTTTCACTTGAATAACTTAAAAAACAAACAGTACAGAGCAATTTGTAAAAGGTTTTATAATATGTATAAAAAAATAATATATAATAATAATTATTATTAGTATTATTATTATTTGGAGATCGTGAGATGCGGTCTGGTGTGACGTAGGCTTTAGAAAAACATTTTCTTTATCTTTCGATCTTTATTGAGATCATCTTCAGGGCCTGGGATTTATAAACATTGTTTAAATTTTACAAATATATGTAGGATGTGGAAAAAATGTATACATGTATTTGTATAATTTAAACAATGTTTATAAATCCCAGGCCCTGAAGACGATCTCAATAAAGATCGAAACGTTGGCAAGATAAAGAAAATCATCTCACGATCTCCAAATAATCATTGGCTAACGGTCACTAAACACCAGACACATTACATTATTACTAAAACCAATAAGGTCATCACACTTGCTTCACTATTATCCTCTGTATATACAGCTAATATTACTTTCCATCCCTCATCCATTCGTATTCTATCCTCCAGCTTAAAATCAAACCAAAGATACCAGGCGCAGCTATATTCAATAGTACAATTGTTCAAAAATGTCTAATTAAATTTAAAACAACAAAAGTTCGAAACATAACTCTCCCTTCCGTCGCACTACACTCCCTCTACTTTAACATAACCTCACTCAACTTCAAACCCTTCCAAAGCGAAAATGTGATCTGCTAACTGGGGTGTTCCATACACGTTACTGAAATCGAATTTCCATACTCTATTCACAAAACCAACGATACCGATTGATTAATACTAGTAAACAACAGTTCGAAAAAACTTGAAATTTGGGGTTCAATCAAGCCTTCCAATCTCCGCAGAATCGAGACCCTACAATCTCGAATCCTCAGTTCCATAATTAACGCTCCATTTTATGTTTCAAATTACAACATCCCTAATAGCATAACTGTTCTAATCAAAGTTCTCATGAAAAATTCTACACTAACCGCCAAGCTCACTGTACAACAACTTCTCTGCAGAATTTTCAATAATCCTCTCAAACGTAACAAAAACAGTAGCACTGACCTCTGATTAAAATGAATTAATGATATAGGAATAACTATTTTTGAAGGGCTTCTTTACTGATTTTTTTCTTTCTATGTGCTGTGTTAATAATGTAACTTAATGAACTTCGCGCAGATTGTTGCTTAATGAAATAATGTATCTACAAACAAAATAATACAAAAATAATTATTAAAAATGTTGTTTTTTATCTACAGTTCGTACGATACGGGCCAAACGAGTACCCAGCTTCCGCGGATAACAATGGATTATTGTAATTTGCTCTGTATCCATAAACTCCGCTACAAGCAAAGCTCTTAATCGGCGGTATCGTTGTGTCCTTTGTACAGAAATATTTTTTTCTTATTCAATTATTTTCATTGAGCCAACGTATAATCAAATATTCCATATTGGTGGGTTTGGTGTAACAAATTCATAAAGCGAGATTAAAATCCTCCCCGTAATCAATGTAGATCTCGCGATTAGTCACCAAATGATGAATGGGAGATAATCGAGTTCACACTACTCTGCAGAAACGTCCTCATCCTTTAGTCTATTTGGCCAACACGTACTTTAGAATATAAATTCTATACAAAGTGGTCGAAGGCCAAATATTTGGCCAGCAGATACTTTGAAATATCTTCGGATTCTAGCACTGTCCTTTATACAACACTCGAGCGTTCCTTGGGTAGAAAATTTATTGTCTTAATGCTCTAAATCCGTTTCAATTACCAAACGTATACCACTCCGACCATACAAGACAGTTTATTCCTTAGAACAATTCAAAAATCACGAATAAAACTGAACCTATCAAAATCTAAGAACGGTCATCTTACGTCGAATTCCTCTCCTGCCACTCTATTATCACCTCACCAAAACCAACAGAATGGAAACCAACTGGACAACGTCGTTGAACGTTGAACCATAAAGTTATACCAAACCTTCCAATTTCTCCATAATCGAGACCGTATAATCACGAAACTATGTATTCATTGTCAACGCCATTTTTCTCATAGAGGGACAGTACCTCAATAATTTGAGGACCACGGGATCACAGGGTTGTACACCATGTAAGAAGCAACAGGTGCAATCTGAAAAGATGTCGCATTCGCGGACATGTCTTCTGGCATATTTCCTAGTCCACTCCCTACCCTTGAAAGGAAGGTGGTTTCCAGGCACAAAATAATTGTGTAGACTAGAGAGCGTGGCGCACTCTCTAAAGCACAAGCTGTATTTGTATTTCCCTGGGCGCATAATCTCCATAAGCACCCGCCGCGGGCTTATGGAAGATCGCACGAAAGAAGCGTAACGAATGGCAGGATGCGAAGTCTACGCTTTCGAATGCTTAAAGGGTTTGTTGGCTTGTGAGTAGACGCGGACCGCGGGTGCCTGATCAGTTACACAGAGGACCAGATTCTTTCTACACAGAGGGGGAGGTAGGCACGCTTAACCAAGTGAACTATATGAGTATAGCAAGAGTATTCCAACTTCCAAGCCCAGTAGCGCGTAAGGTGGGAATGGAATCGTAGTTGGTCGTGGTGAGGCCCGTAGCAGGTACTTGCAGAAGAACCTGGTGTTCGATGGTGCCTTCATTGGCTTCTTTCACCAAATTCAGTTCCGACGATAATCGGGCCCCTACACTCAGGGAGCTAGAGTTACCTTCTCTATCTAGACAGTATATCATGGTTAATCTGCTGATGCATGTCAGCACCAAGTGAACGTTTTTTCAATAGGTATGCGGCTCACGGTCGGATGATTAGATGTTGACCCACGCTTTCGGACTTCAAGCGGGAGAAGCCGCTTTATACTTGTTTATACTTGACGTGGGTTCTATACCAAATCTGACAAGATCAATTGAAAGCGGAGGTGTGTCGCTACTATCTTGAGAATATAAACATATAATAAGTCTATGGGCCAGATGCGCAAGTTAAAAAACCTCAATGTCCTTCTAATGACATTACGATCCCCGATTGGGAAATATATATAAATCACCGCTCTGTGCTCCAACCACACCATACATAACAATCTAAATGTCGCATTCATAATAGACGACGGAAATCAACTTACAGAAAGTTAAACGGAAGCTTCAAATCCCCACGATAGTTGCCCCGTGGCCAACTAGGGAGTGAGCGCGATTAATCAACAAATGCTATAACTGAATAGATGCACCACTCGTAAAATAATTCACTTGTGTACCTACCCTATGATCAATCTAAGTCATAGCGTACCTAGTGGAGATTGTTAATCAAACCAACAAAACATAAACAAATTATTGAAAAGTCGCAAAAACGAGAGAAAATTAAAAAAAAAATGGTGGGCTGAGATGGGAAGTTGGTCTCCGAGTGGATCGAAGTCACGCTCGAGTGGTAGAGCAGCGGCGTATTTAGCAGAAGGTCGTGGGTTCGAATCCCGCTCGTGACACTTACTTTTTATCTCAACCAATACCTTACGTCAGGATTAATAAACAAATTATCTTTGTTTTCATATCTGTTTCCAAATTTTTATTCGCCATTGCTGATAATTTTGTAGGCCCGAATACACTGTTTTAAAATGTGCTCGTTGGGAATGAGACCAAATATTATTTATTATTTATTAACTAAATTTTTTTGTTCTAATAATGGAAGCGGGGTTTGTAATCCCAGGCTCTACAGCTTTTCTGGCTTATTATACTATCCTAGTTCCGTGCAATCGACTAACCTCAGTAGAAAATTACATTACTTTTCAAAGGTCCGCAATAGTAAAGGTCACTTCAACCTTCGGGGCGCCGGTGGTTTTGAAAAAAGCCGATTTGGAAGAATGTTGGAGAGGTTCGAACCCTTGGACCTTTACTTTCCACTGATGACTGTCATATCAACGCATAATCCGTTGTGGCCACCCCCAACATAAATTTCTTAGTTTTCAACTTGTATTCTTATAATTTTTTATTAATAAAAAAAGAAGAAAAATATAAGTTGTTCACGGTTTTATATTAGACAACGATTAGTAGTGCGTGACTTTTGTTTTCATTTTGTCTCAATTCAGCCCTCAACAAATGAATCAGAATGTAGGGGACGGCAGAACGGACCGTCTTATAAATATATCTATTTAGGTGTTCCCCCCTCGTGCAATTTGTCTGGAAATGACAAGAGTCGGACAAATTAGAGTCGTGCGGCGAGATGAAGAGGACAAAGCAGTGTGTAAGCACAGCACGTTCGCTCCCCTTTGCCTGAGGGACAATCCTTCCCAAGACAAACAAATCCCCCGCCCCGCACGATGCAGAACCACCCCGAAACAGAAATGTTTTCCTTCGGCCCATCTTTCATGCAGGGTTAACCCCCAGAGGCCTTGACAGTCAACTTGATATACAATTATTCTTTCCATACAACCTCTTTTCAGGCCCTAGAGAATAGGGAAACGGGAATTTAATAAAGCCTTCATTTTATTCTGATGCTCCACACAAGTCCTAGAAGCTCGTAGATTATTTTAATATGTTTTTATTTTCCTTAGACATTCGAAAACGTCGTTCAAGTATTTTGTATTATTTTCAACATTGAAAAATAAAAATGATTACTCGCTATGTGCAGTATTTCGTTATTTTTTACTAGTCAGAATCAAATTTTATAAATTTGTACGAAGGAAGGATGAATCGACCTTCAGACAATCTAGAGTTAATTTGATTAATAATTAAATTATTAGTTATTTTTTTAACATGATTATTAAGTAGAGGGTTATCACTAGTAAGTTCGAGATAAAGGATGCGGTCATCAAAAAGAGCAAATTTTGTAACATTAACCATAGCTTTCAACCTTTATTGACGCCTTCATCAGAATAACAACGTTTATAATTAATAAATAATAAGTAACACAACATTCTTACTCGCGCAATATTAAAAGTAAAATGTAATGATCGGGGTTAAAACCAGCAATATATACANGTATATGTGTGTGTGTGTGTGTGTGTGTGTGTTGTGACCAAATGAGAGATGACCAATTGAGATTAAGAGAGTTTCTCCTTTGGTAAATATGACAGATAAGTTATAAAACGAATAAGCTTCTTTGGTGAGCTATCTAATAATTCAAAATTCTTTTCAAGTCAAGGCCACAATAAGGTGGCCAAGAAAATTTTCACAAAAATAAATATAATAATTTAATTAATCAAATTAACTACAAATTTTCAACTCGTTTTAAATATTTAATAAGAATGCGTTGTTTTTATTTTAAATAAAAGTTAAATTTATTAAATTAATTATATTTCGTAGTCCGATTGGCCAAATAACTTCTTTCAATTAATTAATGTTTATGTGAGGTATTGGTTGAAATGAAAAAGTTAGTGCCACGAGCGGGATTCGAACTCACGACCTTCGGCTGGGTTGTGGGTTCGAATCCCGCTCGTGTCACTAACTTTATCATTTCAACCAATACCTTACATAAAGATTAAAAACTGTATTATGTTTATTCAAGAAAAATTATACACACCGTGCTAGTAGTGTTAAGTGAGCTAGAATCGATAGGTTTTTCTATCTATTTAAACAGCAGACCAATCTCATCAAAGAGATTCTAATTTTTTGAGAATATTTAATCTCCCTCTAGGAGTAGAAGAAGTATAGTATTTGGTCAATGTTTTTAAGGATTGTCCTAATTGTTAAATGCCACTAAAAAGCCCCTATCTTCCATAGACTGATTATCTATGGTATTCGAGATATTTTACTTTTTAGATTACTTCCATCACTCAAAATTATATTTCATCAAATTCCAAAATTTCACTCTTTCTGTAAAATAGTGTTCTTAGGTATGTTAGCAAATAAAAAAATACCGTACAAGATAACCTTTTACGAATTTGTAAAACTCTCGTAAGTTTTTAAGTTCGTCTTTGTAAGTAAAATTTTAGTTCTGTAAGTACTGACAATTATGGTTTTTTCAGAAATGTTTCTCCTAACAATGAACTATAAACAAATCTATTTAATACCTCAAAAGATTGTGATTACCAACGTAAAATTATTGTTTATTTGCTAAAAATCGTATTTTCCATTTAGTTTTTAAAATTTCTAATAAAAAATAATAAATATAATGGAAAATCAACTGAATTAGACTCTTCGCTACAAAATCTGTTGTTGACGTTTGTTCACGGGACACCTGTGTAATGTGTATGTCGTTCTCACGAACATATCGTTGTTAATTTATAAAATTTAAAAGCTAGAGTATTTAAAAACAGGTTCGAGTAATTTTTTAAATTTATATTTGAGATACAGGTATCTATTTTACAATCGCCACTTTTTATTTTTATTTTCGATGATATTAATCAATTGGCATAAAATAAACATTTCGTTTAGAAATACCAAGTAAAGTAACTAAGTGTCAAAACAGTAATACTTGAAGGTACAAATTGAACACGAGCCAATTAAATCAAAATTAGTAAATTATAATTTTGAATGGTTAAACAATACAAAAAATTTCCAGGTTGAGTTTCTAACAATACCACAATGTTAGATAATAAAAACATTAACAGTCGCCTGTGAAAAGAAGATAATTCTTATTAAGAAAACCTTTTACCATTGGGTAAATAGAAATTCGAAAGAAAACTTTCTCTGAAAAATACCCATAAGTGATTCGAGGTGAGTGATTATGTCATGAATTCCCTTAAGCCTTTTTAACATGTAAAACAAGAATTCTAACAGGCTGGTATCCATAATTATTAGACGAACATAAAAACTAATTTCTCACTTACACAATAAGAATTTTTTCAAGGAACCAAAATCGCATAAGACTGTAAAAACTGATGACTATCTTGCAAAAGGAACTCATTTGTTTCACACCTTAAAATAAATCACGGTAACTTAGTAGAATGGTACCGAATTTTTCGATTTCCCCCCTATAAAGTTGTTCAAATAATCAGTGGTCAGGTTTGTTAAAAACTTGCAACTATATATTATATATTATATGTAATATNTTATGTTATATGTTATGTTATATGTTATGTTATATATTATATATGTTATATGTTGTATGTTGTATGTTATATGCTGTATGTTGTATGTTGTACGTTGTATGTTGTATGTTGAATGTTGAATGTTGAATGTTAAATGTTAAATGTTGAATGTTAAATGTTGAATGTTGTATGTTGAATGTTGAATTTTGAATTTTGAATGTTATATGTTATATGTTATATGTTATATGTCAAGCGGACCACGAAAAATAGTGAATTTGTTTGAAAAGTACAACTTGCCTTTCCTTGGACTTCTCCATACCCTAGGTCAACTTCTGTGACTGGCATAATTATGTCATTATTAATCTAACGAAAAAACAACATCACGACAAATGCCGGTCACATATCCAAGCATCTAGGCATCTCTCCCTTTACCAAGAAGTTCAAATTTCTCCTGTATTGTCCGACCTACATGAAGACAGTTTTGACGGCCTTTGTCTCAATGAGTTGCGACGGCTATTTAAGCTAAAATGTGAGGTTTTGCACCTAAACTCGGCTGTTTGGATTAAAGCAGAATTAGGAATCTCTTCTTTGTGAGTTCATAATTCTCTCCCTGGGTGAGATTCAATTATGTTTCACTCTCCCAAATGTTAACCTGTTACGATTTTGAGTGGTTCAAATTCGCGGCCCTTAATTCGTTACGCTAGGCATGCATGGAATTACAGATATGAGTTAATTAAGAAGTTTAATTTTTGATTTGCATTGAATAACCTGTTTTTCTTTTCGTTCTTTCTCATTTTAGTTATTTCTCTTTTTTTCCAATTTATTGCCGAGGCAATATTTATTATCTTACTTTATTCTGTGTTTTTTTTCTTTTGATTGTTTAATCGACCTCTGTCAGCCAGATCCAAGTTCCATGACCTATTATTATTATTATTAACTTTGCTAACAGACCATTGGCAATCGATCCTCAATTAGATTAAATAATGTATGTATTGTTTATACAGGGTGATTTTGACTTCTGCCCCTTTTTTTGGGGGGGAGTCGTTTTTGAAAAACCCACTAGAAAAAAAATTAACCTTTTGTCTAGTATCCCATCAACCAAAAATTTTTTATCTTATTCACCAGAATAGCAGGTTTCGCATGCGAACTGAACTATTGTATTTTAAATGGCGAGATACTTATCAATAGATATAAAGTGAAGTGCTGTTTTTACGCTAAATTCAACGTTGTAAACGATTTTTCATATTTGAATCAACTGTTGTTGTGTTAGTTAAGAAAAAAATCGTAACAATGTTTTTCGCAAAAACGTAATTTCAATCTTTTTCAATATCGTGTTGAGAGGGCACTCTCAACACGACACACAAGGATGGCACAATTACAAAGAAGACAAACACTTTGAGCCCTGAAGATGATCTCAATAAAAGATCGAAACGTTGGCACGATAAAGAAAATGTTTTTCTGAAACCTACATCACTCCCGACCGCATCTCACGATATCTGAATAACTAACTTTTTCAATATTTCATCAATACATTTACTTATCATTTCAATTGAGAGTAGTTACAGCAGCTAAAGAAAAATTTCACAACGATTTTCTCATATAACATGGACTAACAGAACGCTCTGGATATATAACTTTAAAGTGAACTTAGTCTCGCGTAAACTTCAGGTCCATTGGCCTATGAACAACTAATTTACTATCAGTTAGAATGAAAAATAAATAAATTAGATTTTTGTTGAATAAATTAGACATGATTCCGATCACAATACCAAAGAGCATTTAATTACTAGACGACCAGCAATGATAACAGCGACGTGCGCACTACACATTTCCTGATCGAATAAAAGAGATACACTGAAGATGCCGAAACCCGTCTGACAGAGTAGCCCAGGAAAAATAGGTAGACGAAAATTATTGGTAAAGACCAAATTTCCCGTTCATCCCCACGGAGTAAAACCGGAAAAATTCCACAATGATTCAATAGCTTTTGATCATTGTAAACTTTATGGTTTAAAAGGATAAAGAAATGTATATTTGTAAAACAATTTGTGGAACAGACAAAATTACTATTATGAGTTTTTCGATAATTCCTCACCGCCTTTACAGTACTTAAAATATATAGATTATAATTTTTTTAACGAGAGTTCGCAACAGCAGAGGTCATATAACCCTCAGTGTGCCGAAAGAAGCCCATTTGTTAGTATGTCGGTGGGTCTCACTTAATTGAAAAGTGTTATTCCTTGGCGCCATGTAGAAATCTAGTAGGAAGGACCACACTTGAGTGAAAGATATGTAAATAATAAAGATTGTATGTAAAGAATGAGTGAGAGTATGTCGAAGTTTATAATCTGCTATTGACAGCTCTTCGAGCCTCTGGGGGGAGATAAGACCGAGGACTGACCGCGGATTACCGAAACACCGAAGAGGTTGATTAGTCGTAACTTCAGTTCTGTACTGAACAAAAAGAACGTGATTTTCAATGATCAGGCCAATGCAGTACATATATACCCAAAGTTAAGTTTATAATGTAAATTTATAATTTGGGGTTAACAGGTCATTTACTGCAACTGTTTAGCCACTAAGCTTTGAATTGTCCGATATTAAATGAGAAAAACAAATATTGGCGTTGAAGTTCATATAGTATTACATTATAATTTATTTATTATTAAATTAAGTTCATTAAATATCTTTCATCGTCAAAAAGGCGTGGTTATACCACCCCGGCGTAAGCAGTAAAGTGTTGCGGGTTTAGAAAACCTCCAGCGCCGTTAATGGTTGCAAACGATGGATTTCTATGCAGAAAATAAAAATAAACAACCATTAACAGAACTTTTTAACATTATCATTCTAAAGGATTGTGTTCGCTAATGATCACAGTCTATGCCTCAACATTTTTTCTGTATATAACAGTTTATCTGTAAAGCTTTTCTTTTTAGTAGTTTTTCCGCTATTTATTTTATTTTATTTACGAGATTATTTCAATTATGACGTTACCTTTACCTTACAGTGATAAGCGCCTTGTCAACGTCTAAACCGTTAAGGCCACCGACACTCCTATAAATTATAGTTATAATGAAACATATATAAACAATTAAGATTACTTATTATATAACATTATATTATTGTTATAATAATATATTACAATTATTATACTTACATTTAGTCTTTAATTTCAATAATTATATAACATCGACGAGAATATTTTATACAATTTTGGAACACTCTTCACAGTTCTCTTTTTTATAAATCTTACGTTATGCAATTATTAACATATCTTAAATTCCTTATGTAGTCGTAGAGCAGGGAAACTTGGAAAACTATTATTGAATTATTTACCGTACAAATACTGTGAAGTTCAAGAAACTTACATTTTTCTCTTCTTATTCTGCACCTTTGAAATTGTTATTAGTCATATACCCGAAAATCATTTTATTCACTTCTTCATTCAAAAATATCAGCCTTGAAAACTTCTCCATCCCATTTTTTTCTTAATAAGGGGTCAGAACGGATCTCGATCGTAAATAATTAATGTGCTTCCATGGAAAGCGACATTTGGTGGATGGTTTGAGTTTTCCAAGTGCATTAATTAAATGGGAAGCGCTAAGAAAACAGACAGGTGGGGAAGACTAGAAAGGTTATGTTTTCATAATGTAATACAGTATTAAGAGGGGCCGTTCCAGGCAGCCGTCTCAATCCTACCTTTACTCGACCCGGTTGAATTGGGCCGGGGGAATTTTCAACGTTTTCATCCATCCATAGTTCAACTCGCGCGTTTATCCAAATAAAGTTTATCTAGAACATTGTTTTTTAGCATTTACGAGAACGTAGTTAGTAAAAATAAACAAACAGTCCTTAATTAGTAAACTGATAAATCATCACAGTTATCAAATATATATGCATATAGAAATATAGAAGATTATTTTTGTAATAAGAAAAATTATCCTTATTATATTATAAAAATTCAACCTACCTCGTGTGCACTGACAATGTCCATGGCCCTGTCCGGCATAGAAATAAGGGTTGCTCAATGTGCCCTAGTTAGTTTAAGAGTGGCATTCTTTGCCTCCGTCTAAAGACGTGTAATAATGCCACCCGAAATGAGAATTGTGCTTCAAACCTGTTCCGAATTTTGGAGAAAACGCGGCTTATTTATTGTATATGTCTTTTTGTATATATTGTCATCTAAATCGTTTAAGGGATAAATTTGAATAGACAACTAAGTTATTTTTCCAAACTTGTACGCCAGACGTAAAGACAATATAACGAGAAAGTAGAAAATAAAAAAAAGACTCACTTTGGGTACAAGCCATAAAAGAGAACATGGTAAGGTTCGTGTATTAAGGAAAAATAGAAAGCATATATAATAATGTAATTAATAAAGTCAGGTAGAAGTAAACAAATTTCTAAGGGTCAACTCTCGTTAAAATTGGTTGGCAGGCATCGTCCAGTTGTCAGGTGGGAAAACCGAATATTGCGTAAGAAGTCTAGTCACATGGCTAATATTGAGAGAAGTAAATGTATTTATTAGAGAGAATTTGTAGTGTGACAAAGCCAATGGTAGAATATTGAGTTGGGCTCCACATCGCCCATCACAATATCCACTACACCGTTTTTTTTATCGAAACGAGCTTTCAATATACCTATAGAAATAAATAAATACATATCTTGCTTTCCATAGAAGCACATCATAAATACATAATATATATTATATTTATTTTTTAATATACCTATATATATTTATAGATTTCATTAAGAAATAATTTTCTTATTTGATTATTTGCTTAATAAAATCTTGTATGTATTTTTATAGCATATCACTAAGGTCCTATTCTTTCAATAGAACTAAACTCCTGCTCAAAATTAACGCACCACCTTAATTTTTAAACAGAAATTCTTTTTAGAGAAATCCAGCTAAATCTCTTCATGTTTATTCTCTTTTTTATGCTTCACAATCCCACAAAAGTAAACAAGAATTGTTTACAATCGTGTTAATCCGCTTTGAAATGGATTTGGTAAGATACACAAGAGTTTCCTCCTGGTTTATTCCTCAGTTTCACTGCATCTGCTTAACAGACACCATTTCTTTTGGAAGTTTAAACTTTAATTTAGAACTNCCAGATACTGAGTAATTAAATTTGTGTTTGAACTTAAATGAAAATTTTTGACCTTTTCAGTCTTTTTTATGGAATATTTTTTAATAAAGTTTACCGTCCTTTTCTGCTTTTCATTTTCATTTGTAATGTTTTATTATTAATAACCTACAATACTAAAAATAAAAATAACGTTCAAAAAACACCTGAGAAAAACATATGGTGAAATATTGAAGTGGTGCGTTAATTTTGAGCAGGAGTTTAATATTCTGTCAAATATTACGTTTGAATTTTAGCCACTGGCTGTTGAATTATAGTCATTTCAATCAGATATTTCTGATAACAAGTTCTTAAAAATTGAAAAAATGTTAAAGGTCTCTAGAGGTGCTAAAGCGAAATTTCATATTAGTTTTAAAATAATTTACTTGAATTACTTGAAAAAAATTTCGGTTTTTAGAAACTTTTTGGTTATTAATATACTTTGATATATTTTACTATATTTTTACTGTAATCTATATAAACAATGCTGTGAAATGATATATTCATTTAGTTCATTTGAGCAAGAAGATTATTGTTTTTGGAGTTAGAAAATACTGCAAACAATTGAGACACACAGTAAGAGATGCCAACATATGTTCTGTATTAAAGTGAGATTGAAAATAATTAGCAAACAATCTGGTTTAATTTGATTACGACAAATAAATTTGTTAACAACCCTCCAAATGATTTATAGTAGACAGAAAATAAAATGATCTATTCACAGTGTTATTTTCTCTGTAGAAAAGTTAAAGAACTGATATTGGTTAGATTCACACATAGCATTACCATTTTTGTTACATATTGCAGTATTATTAAAGAAGAATTGGATTTTCTAAATAAATTCAAAAGGACGGATGAACGTTTCCTTGGCATAAGGCATTCGTTGTCGAAACTTTGAGAAATCTGTATTTGATATTTCATGAAACGTCAGTGAGGTAAGGCAATATTTGGATTCTGGGCACAATAAAAACATAAATTATTTCTACGTGCCCGTTTTCCGATACGTGTCTATTCGTCATTTTCGAGGAAGGTAAGTCAGAACTACAATCTATAAATTAATTTTTACTTTAATAAGAAATCTAAATTGTCCATGTATATAAAAATTATTAGAAATATAAAAAGATGTAATCATTGAAATTTCACGAGCGTTAAATATGCTGATTTTTGATTATGAATGTATTAAGAAAAGATTTGATTATAGTCATAACGATTATTTAGAGATCATTAGATGCGGTTGGGTGGGAGGTAGGTTTAGAAAAACATTTTCTTTCTCGTGCCAACGTTTCGATCATTATTCAGACCATCTTCAGAGCCTGGTAATTATAAACTTGGTTTAAATTATGCAAATACATGTCAGTTGTGAAAACTAATTTATTCAATGATATAAACAATATAGAAATTTTAGGTTTAATATGTGTGTATTTTCTGTGTAGATGTGTCATTGTTGTGAGTTGGGATGAGAGTGTTAGTAAGATATTAATGTTTGGTGTTTAGTGACCGTTATTTAATGATTATATGGAGATAGTGAGGTGCGGTCTGGTGTGACGTAGGTTTTAGAAAAACATTTTCTATATCGTGCCAATGTTTCGATCTCTATTGAGATCATCTTAAAGGCTCAAAGTGTTTGTTTTCCGTGTAGATGTGTCATTATTGTATGTCGATTTAAGAGTGGGCACCAACATAACACACATTAATGGCACATCTACACAGAAAACAAACACTTCGAGCCCTGAAGATGATCTTAATAAAAATCGAAACTTTGGCAGGAAAAAGAAAATGTTTTTCTAAAACTACGTCATACAAGACCACATCTCAAATTCACCAAATGAGATATTAATTTTTTTTTTTTTTTTATATACGTTCGATTTTGGAGGGGTGGAGAAGTAAGTAGGGATAGAAACCAATTTTTCTATGAGGAGTCGGCTTCTTTGAGGTGAAAAGGGGCGACAATGGGAAAAAAGGTAATGGTTTGTCATTCGGGCTTGAATGGACTTTCAGGATTATTGACGGGAATTATTACGAAAAAGAAAAAAAAATTATTGACGAATTAGACTATGTAGAATTGTTTGATGTGTGGGGTGTAATGATTGTTTTATATTAATTAATCTTTTCATGCAAGCCTTTGGTTGAAATGAAAAAGTTGGTTTACGAGTGAGATTCGAACCTACGACCTTCGGCTCAATACGCTTCTGCTCGAATTCGAAAAGGTTCGAACTTTTTCATTTCAACCAAAACTTTACATAAAAAGATTAATTAATTGAAAGAAGTAATTTGGTCAATAGATCACTGAATATAATAGATTGTTTTATATGTTGTATTATGTGTTTTGTGTTATATATATTTTAATGATATTGACACTAACTTTTTCATTTCAACCAAAACCTTACATAAAAAGATTAATTAATGGAAAGAAGTAATTTGGTCAATAGACAACAAAATATAATAGATTGTTTTATATGTATTTTGTGTTATATGTATTTCAATGATATTGAATTAATTTATTATGTTATTAGCGTTTAAATGGGTCTGTTATGTAATTGACGCTGTGTTTATCTCTCTAAGTAAACCATTTCTAAAAAGTTGTGTTTATGTTTGTTTTGTTCTGTGTTTAATATATTGAATTGTTGAAATCGAAGTTGTGTTGGTGTTAAAAATGGCGGGTAGCCAGTGCTGTAGAATTTTGTTTGAGTTTTTGGCAATCATAAATATGTTGTATTACTCTCTTATCCATATTCTGGGATGTAATTCCGATGTAAGTTGCCATCTATCTATACAATTGATTTTGTAAAGATCGAAACGTTGGCATGATTAAGAAAATGTTTTTCTAAAACCTAAATCAAACCAGAACGAATCTCACTATCATTAAACAATCATTAACTAACGGTCACTAAACACCGTATAAAAATAATTGTAAGCATTCCTTATGAGATTGCAGATGTCATATTCTCACTATTTTGGTTTGTACGATCAAAGTACACAATCATTATTACTAATTTTAGGATTATAATAACAAAGATTAAAGCCAAATTTAAAAAATTAATATTAGCCAGACACAAAGTTTTTTTTTTGTCATCTTGAGGTGAAAATGTGTCTACGGTATATTTTTAAAAGGATAATAATTTTTGAGGCGTTATCAAAGTAAAACCGCGACGCTGTTCTGGGTGTATAAGGTGATAAAAATGAGGTGAGGAGAGTTGTGAAGGGTAGATAAGGGCAGGAGTTGCCGCTATCGCAGGCCGTTATCGCACTGCTGCCCTTTCAGCCTCCGCTCCTATCGGCGGATCATGTGCCGATCCAAGCGGCTCCCACCGCCGATCCTATCTGTCACTCGAAAACAGATATTGTCCCGAAGAGACTAATCTGTTTCAAAGGCAGGTCGAATTAGAGGTAAATCACTGGTCAGAGTCGTGGTCGCACATTAATGGGATTAGATAACAGCATGGAAAATGTCTAGTGGAGCTTTATTGCTCATTTATACTTAGATTGAATGTAGTTATTAATAGAGAAACCTAAAAACGATATAATAAACAAAATGTGTACGCCTGAGTGTGATACCAACTTATTTCATATTTATAATTCGGCTTACGTTGATTTACTAGTTTAAAAAGCCAACCAATGCCCGTACAAACAAATCTGAACCTTACTAACAACAATTGTTGTACATGATTAAATTATCAATTTAACAAACCTATTCTATCAGTAAAAAAAACCGTATATTGTGCAAATATGAATTTATTTCTTTTTAACTTGCCAATTCACAGTTATTTGTGCTTCACTTTCAATTGCATCTGTACACTCCATACTTAATATTTTTCGTCGTTCTCTAAAATGTCTATTCTTTTTATTAAAACACGAACAGGAGGTGTTATTTGTTATGTGTCAATCGGCGTACTGCTACTGCGGCATTTTTTATGCTGGTCTAATTATCTTATTTTACCAAAAATATTTTACAAAAACTGGAGTAAAAGATAAACTTTATGCATGACTAGACGTTTCATAAATGTAATTAGTATTTCAATAAATTTTTATTAATTACATTGCCAAAATATTAACGGAAACAGTGGCACCTAAAGGGAAACTAAATACATCTAAATTATACATGTTTGGGAAAGTATTGTTACGTTTTCAAAACACTGGATTTTTTAATTTAAGAAATTAAACCAAGAACAATTAGGCTGGTTGGGTATTTCTGGAGATATGTGTGGTGTTTAGTGACCGTTAGGTAATGATTGTTTGGAGATCGTGAGATGCGGTCTGGTGAGATGTAGGTTTTAGAAAAACATTTGCTTTATCGTGCCAACGTTTCGATCTTTATTGAGATCATTTTCAGGGCATGGGATTTATAAACAATGTTTAAATTTTACAAATACATGTAGGATGTGAAAAAAATAATTCTGGAGATTATGGAGACAAAATCAAGAGTATTTTACAAGTTCAATGCTGCTCTGAGTTTTATCGATATTGTAATCAAACTTTTCTACCTATACTGTTGTTAAATTCTGTAATATTTGGATTCAGTTAAATATGGAGGAATAAATCAGAAATTAGCACTAATAACATGTCCATACTTCTCAAAAATGAATGACAATTTTCCTGAGAAGAGGACGACCAGGTTGGTGTGCCACGGTTTTGGACCAAATTTTTGGTGATTGTACACTCCAAAATCTCGGAGTCCTATTCACAACATTTGGTGGTTTGGTGCCCTGGTTTTGCAAAAGAAAATGAAAGTTCAAATTTTCCGGTTTTTAATTACGCCGTTCATCTTGCTCAAATCAACTATGTGATTACATCATTTTACAGCATTTTTCATGAAGATTGCAATACAAATATATTAAAAGCTAGCAAAGTTTATTAATAACCAAAAAAAAATTCTAAAACCCAATTTTTTTTTTAAGTAAACTGTCATAACTTTTTTTTAACTAATATGACATATCGTTTCACCACCTCTAGAGACCACTAAATAAAAATTTTTGTTTGAATTTAAATTTATCAAATTTTTTACTCTTAAAATATTTTAGATTTTTAAGAAGTCGTTATCCGGAATATCTTATTGAAATGGCTATAATTCAAACACACCATTTTAAAGAAAGAGAACGTTGCTCTTTAACGATATAAGTATCATAAAAATATTTGAAATATTTTTGTAAGAAAATACTCACAATAAGAAAATTATTTGCCAAAATCTAACCTCGTTTTTTTACAAAAAAAACAACATAATAGTTCGATTGTAATATTTGACAAGTTATAAAATGCGCTTGACAATTCCTTTAAAAAGAATGATCAATCATGGAAATCGGTCCCCTACGTTTTCAAAAAAAAAAAAAAAAATAATAATAATAATGTTAGAGCTCATATGAATGTCAGTCACGAAGAAGGTCGTAGAAATTATCGGTCAAATTAATTTACACTGATTTCTACGAAAGTACATGATACGCTAACCTGGTCCCCTTGTGGAAATATTTGGTTGGAATGATTTGTTATGCTGGACAGTCGGCTTGTAAGTTCCACAATTCTACTCGGTATGTCAAAAGGGACCAAAAGTGTGTCTTGCATAGTTATTTGAGTTGTGGAAGTAAAAACGCATCTATGTACTTATTCGTAGTTGTCTGAGACACACTTGGTTCTTTTTTTCTCATCCATCTTTGTCCTCCATTTTTTGCATTAGTCCATGAAAAACTAAAATTATTTTTGAATGCGAGAAACTGCATAGGATCCGGCCTAAACAACGAAATTGCGGTAGCATCCGCGCAGATGATATGATAGTATTGGGATAGTCAGCATATAGATAATAACAAGGGACCAAGAATGCTCCTTCGTGAGACGCAATTTCGCATCGGTGCTCGTGAGAGTGGGCACACAAGGATGGCACAATTACGCAAAAAAACATTTTGAGCCCTAAGCATGTTCTCAATAAAGATCGAAACGTTGGCACGATAAAGAAAATGTTTTTCTAAAACCTACGTCACACAAGACTGCAACTCACGATCTTCGAATAATCATCGACTAACGTTCACTAATCACCACACACGTAAAAATAAATGAAATACCTGATGCACAAATAAGGTAACAAATAAATTATTGTAGTTTAATAACGGCAAACTCCAAAAGCAATCTTATACAAATATTCGTGATACAGTTCCCTGTTCTACTGGAAAGAAAGTAACTTTTCCTGACAAAAATGTGTCTTTGCTAAACCCAACAAGACTTTTTTGATCACGTCACACACTAATTCAAAACACCCTCCTTTAAAACATTTGGTGTTCACACATCTATTAGGTTGATTGTTCAAAGACAAAATAGGTCAAAGAGGCGATTTTTATGCCCGACGGCTTAAAGCCAGTTTGTTTGTGAAACCGCGGCTCGGCAGTTAGGTCTAGGCTATTAGTGGCTACTCACCGCGCATTTAAATGTATGAAAATGACGATTATTATTCAGAACGGAGAGCCGTTTTTTTCTCCTGCTTCTCTTCCCCACGCTCATCGTTAGCCGACCGGACATTGGTTTCCTAGTTGAATATAAGCCATATGTCAGATGGCCGACGCATTTGGTATTCTGTTTCAATTTCGACTGTTTATCCACCTAAATTCATACATTTAAACCTTTTTCTTCTGTACACAAGATTTATAAATGTTTTCAGTTTAATCAAAAAACAATACCTTTATTACAACCAATACCTTACATAAAGATTAATTAATTGAAAGAAGTTATTTGGTCAATCGGACCGCGAACTTTGATGGATTTTATAAATTAAATGAAGTATATGTTTTCATTTGGCCATTTCATTTGTGTCCGAGAATCGAATAAACTACACGACATTTAAAAAATGGCAAAAAGGAAGGTGGCAATTTGATAGGTGAGTTGAGATGGGAAGTTGGTCAAGTGGTAGAGCAGCGGCGTATTTAGTCGAAGGTCGTTGATTCGAATCCCGCTCGTGACACTGGCTTTTTTATTTCAACCAATAACTTACATACAGATTAATTAATTGATAGAAGTTATTTGGTCAGTCGGCCCACGAAATCGAATGGATTTAATCAAAAACTTGACATAATTATTTTATGAAATGATTTACTTTTTGTTTTCTTCTCTCATCCAGGACAACCTAGTAACCAAGAGATTATTGTGCATGTTGACGTAATGAGGTTAGTACAACATAATTATTAATTCGGTGTTATAAATTTTAAATTTAATCAATTCCCTCATACTTTTTTGGTCGATTGTCTTTTCTTCCATTAAATTTAATGTCTTAATTAATTCAATTAATTTCCCTCAATTCATTCACAAATTTTTTGAACTCATTGATACAATTTTCGGTCAGATCGTCTTTTTAACTGACCAACTTTCTACCATCTAGAAGGTTTATTTCATAATGATTGTAGAATCAAAATGGTAGAAAGTTGGTCAGCTGAAATGTGTGAAGAGTATATCATTGAGATCGAAAAATTTGTCAATCCAATAAATTTTGAGACATTGTAATTAAGTAACAGATATTAAATTTAAAGGAAGAAATGTCAATCGACCAAAAGGAAGAAAGAATTGATTAAATTTCAAATTTTTAACACCATATGAAAAGTTTCCTGTTTGGTCGGTTGTCTTTTCTTCCATTAATTTTAATGTTTTAATTAATTAAATTAATTACAGTGGGATATTGTATTGTATTCATTGGATTGACAATTTTTTTTAACCCACTGATACAGTTTTCGATCGTATCGTCTTTTTAGCTGACCAAAATTACAATTTATACTTTTCTTTCATAATGATTGTGTAGAATATTGGCCTTCAAAAAGGTAGAAAGTTGTTCAGCTGAAAATACTATCTGATTGAAGAGTGTAACATTGAGTTTAAAAAATTTGTCAATGCAATAAATTTTGAGACATTGTAATTAAGTTGCAGATATTAAATTTATAGGAAGAAATGTCAATCGAACAAAATAGGAAGTGGGAATTGATTAAATTTCAAATTTATAACACCGACTTAATAATTATGTAGTAATAACCTCATTACGTGAACATGCACGATAAACCCTTGGTTACTAGGGTGTGCTGGATCAGAGAAGAAAACAATGATTAAATTTAAAATTTATAACACCGTATGAAAACTTTGTTTGAAGACATATAGATGTGCGGATGAGAACTTTGAATTAAAATGCCCTAAAATTTTCCCAATTATCCTAAGCTGATTCCTAAATCAGTTCGGTTTAAAAGCGCAAACTGTTCTTCGCTGCCCCGGATTAATTTAGAAAAATATGAAATTTGGTCGTTCTGATCATTTTCGTCTATCTTTGCCGAGCTGGTCTGTCAGACTCGTCATTATCTTCACAAACGAAGAAAAAAAGGCATTCCGAATAAAAACGTTAACGACCGAATTTCAAGTTTATTACAGAACAAGCTCGCAGTTCGCGAAATGTAAAGTTTACATATAAACAAAGAAAAATATGCATAAAATATAATTGGTAACGGGCAAAGAAAGTTTTGATCCTCAAACGTCTTTCTCTATAGCCGCTATTTAATTATATATTTAACCGGGCAAAATCACAAAAAATCTCAAAGTAACATTTAATTATGCAAAAAAATACTTTCTTTTAAAGGAGCATTTAAAATGTAGATAAAAAGAAATAATTGTAAAAACGCGTGCGTATATTTTACAAAAAAACAATTACTTGCATATCGTTAAAAGTTTTGTATAAATTATAATTTGGTAAATGCGTAACCTTAAATTTAAATATTTAAAAAAAAATGAACGATATTACAATCGAGTAATTTTTCTGAAGAGAAGGGAGCCAAGAAATCAAATATAATACTTAAACAAGCCGAGCAAAAAAATTAAGGGTTGGGAAACTTGTCCAAATCGCATTAGCGGAGGTAAATCGATTGTCATTAGGGTTTTATCAGGTCCAATCGTTCCCCTTGAGCATCGTTTTAACAACGGGTTCACTATCTTTTATCCGTCCGTTTTGAATCAAGTACCCATTCATGATTTGGTGACTAATCTGGAGATCTAAAATGTTAACGGGACTGTTTTCATCTCTCTTTACGAACGTGTTGCAGCCTTCCAATCTAGAATATTTCAGTATACGTTGGCTCAATCAAAATGACTGAATAAGTAATAAATACTTCCTTACTAAGAACCCAACGATAACATCTGTTTGGTGCTTAGCTAGTCTGTAGGGTTTATTGAGCTGAAAACAAATTATTATAATTCATTGCTATCTGCGGAAGCTTAGGTTTTCGTTTGATACGAATCATAAGGAATCGTACAGCTAAAAACAAAGCTCAGACAATAAACCAACTTTTTTAATTTTGTGTTGTATTTAGTGACCGTTATTAATGATTATGTTATTAACACTCTCAACACAACACACAACCGTGACACTTTTACACAGAAAACACACGCTTTGAGACCTGAAGATCTAAATATAGTTGGAACAAATCAGGAGGGAAGTTGTTGTAGAGCGAGATTGGTGGTTAGTTAGAATTTTCCATGCAAATTTCATTATAACAGTTATGTTATTACGGATGCTACAATTTGAAACATAAACTGGAGCGTTAACGACGAAGTCAGAATATGAGATTGTGGATCTCAATTCTGCGGAGATTGGCAGGTTTGTTTGTACCCCAAATTTTGATGCCGAATGCCCATATGGGTTTCAGTATTCTAGAACTGTTGTTGACTAGTATTAATCGATCGGTATCGTTGGATGGGAATAAAGTATGGGATTTGAGGTCGGATTAACAAAACTTGTCTTCGACAGCCCATATTGGCAGATGACATTTTCGGTTTGGAGGGGAGTGCGGTTATATTAGATTAGAGGGAACGTCGTGCGACGGAGAATGGAGGATATGTTTTGAATTTTGTTTGTTTAATTTGATTAGACATTTTGATCCATTTTTCTATTGAATATAGACGTGTCTGTTAAGTTCTGCGAGATAAAAGTTTGAGAATGGACTGTCATTAGCGGTCATTGCATAATGTGGTCGGGATGGGAAGGGATATTAGCTGTATAGAGCCTGAAGGCCCTATTGATTTCAGTGTTGACTTGAATGTGAGTCAGGGAGAATTTAATTCATTGACGATGTATGTAGTTAAGTAGTCGGTATCATCGGTTCAGTCCAGTCATTTTACGTCATGAATAGGTATACAAGGAAATTCGATTGTCTAGATACACCCCAAGGATTCGAATGACGTTTTTGATCGGAAGGGGGTTTAGGTTATGATAGATAGCAGGTATGTACACGACGGAACGACAGAGTGTGATGACTATGTTTTTATTTCTTTTGTTGGGTTTGATTCATTTTTTGAACAGTAGTTCAATGGGATACCGCCGGGATACCGGGAAACCTCTCATGTGTTCGGAGGGTAAGGCTGTAGTGTTATCAGTGTATGCTAGGGCAGAGAAACATCGGAAGGGAAATTACTTATACATTCAGTACAGTAACAGATTGAGGTTGTTACTTTGTTGGACGTCCGCGTCTGCCTTGTAATAAGTAGAGTAATCGGATCCAATCCATACTATAAAATATCTGTCGGTCAGGTAAGATTTAAGAATGAGGGAGTGTGAGAGGATACGATTCAGTTTAAACCAAAGTGCCAAGCATGATCGAAAGACTTTTGAACATAAAAAAATTCTTCTGAACAACATTCCTTTTACTGCGGAGGAAATCCAAAACTCGGTGATAACTGGATTTGAATCAGCAACGAAACAGAAACCGATCGAGGAGAGTACCTAGGGGAGGGAAGCTTGCGTCCAATATGCACAAAGAAAAGCGAGATTATACGACCCCTACTCAAAAGAACATGTAGGTTAGATAGGATTTAAGAATGAGGAAGTGTGCTTTGGCTAGAATGTTCTGAAGTTTCCAGGGCTAACTGAAGTGCTTGATCAAAAGGCTGTAATATAAAAGGTTTTGGCATATAGAAAGTATCCCTTTTCAAAAGCGAATGTAATGATAACCACAAATGGATGGCACTGTTAAAGATGAAATCTTGATGACAAAATCCAAATTTATCGTCGGCTATTATATGAGATATTCAAAGATGGAATATTTACAAAGTATGTTTTCAAAGAGTTTACCAAGAATCGGCCGTAAACTGGTAGGTGGTAGAAATTTGGAAGGTGTTGTGATTTGTTTGGTTTAGGAATTGAATGAACTCTAGAAACTTCTATATCGTCAGAAATGGGGTACTACGGACAGTAGCAATATTAAGGGCAGGTAGAAAAGCTATGACTTTTGTTGAAAGTTCAAGAAGTGAGATAATGAGGGTAAGTGGAGTGTTGGATTTTTAATTAAACATTTCACGTCAGAAATAGAAAGAGGATTAGGAAGGACGGTTAAAGAAAAGGGAAGTAGAGAACATTGTGTACATATTTAAAAATTAAAATTATATTTTTATATAATTTGATGTAAAACTTAACTTTGAAGATAACTTAATATATCTAAAATCATAGGTAAAAAAGTATGATCAAAGATATTCATTGCATTTAATTCAAAATCGTTCGTACCAAGGAGGACTGATTTGTGTCACCCTCTCTATTTTCTTTTATTTAAACGAGCCTTGGTCTGTAAAATTTGAAGAACCCCATAATTATCAGTACATCTTTGATCAGTAACCGGAATATTCGTTGATTACTCCCAACATTTTCCCTTACTTTTATTTTAGCTTTTGAATTCTTTATTATCCGTCATGTTGAAATTAAATTAAAAACCCAATCAGTTGATTTTTAAGTGGATCACACGAAAGAGGTTAGATGTGGATAAATTAAAATGAAACGAGGAAGTAGGGGCTTCGGATAAACGAGTGGATGTGGCAGCCGTAAAACAAAGATTAATGATGACCAAGTGCACTTGCCGACTCTTCAGTTTCCAAGGCGCACACGGACACTCAGAAACATGAACCTTTAATCAATTACAAACCTTGAATAAGGCGGTAAAATAAATTCCGGCGTGAGTTAATTTTGCAATAATACAAAATCGAACCGGTTCCTGGCTCGCCCTTGTTTTATAAAAGAGGTTTCAATTCTTAAGCACAATGGGAAGAGGCTGAAACTGCCATGCCATAGGGGATGTTTGGATTGAATGTGCATAATGTAAAGGCCGGCAGAATTGAGCAGCAAATCTGGCAGGAAACATAGTCAGACATTAATGGTTCCTTTGTGTGGTTTTAACCCGTTGCCAACTGCAAACCGGGAGTTAGTTTTTTAATACAGTTGTTGATAGTTGATTCAAAATGATTAGAATTATAAACTTGTATCACATTTCAATTTAATTACATAAAGGTTTGTACATACCTTTTGATTCGGCAAATTGAATGGATGCCAAAAATCAAGCTTACATATTTTAGTATTTTATGTATTTGTTTCGATCACCAAAGTTTAAAAAAAAACGAAGACAATAGAAGGATAGTTACTTATAAGTTTAAGTTATAGACCAACATATTTTATATCTGAAGAGTATTAATCTTTATGTAAGGGGTTGGTTGAGAAAAAAAGTCCGTGACACGAGCGGAATTCGAACCCATGTCCTTCGGCTAAATACGCCGCTGCTATACCACTTGAACTATCGTGACTTCGATCCAGTCGGACACCAACTTCCCATCTCAATCTACCTTTCGAATTTTCCCTCCTTTTTGCCGTTTTTCAAATATCGTATAATCAGGTATCGATTCTCGGCGACATAGAACTGGCCACGGAGAGCTTTCGTGAAGAGATACTTCAGATATACTTAGTGTATACTTATATACTTAATGTTACGAAATTATACTTCGTTTTACTTATTAAATCTATTATATTTCGTGGTCTGTTGAGAAAATTACTTTTTTCAATTATTTAATCTTTTTATGTATGATTTTGGTTGAAATGGAAAAAGTTAGTGCCAAGAGCGAGATTCGAACTCATGACCTTCGGCTAAATACGCCGCTGCTCTACCACTTGAGTTATCGTGAATTGAGAAACCAACCGTCAATAGACTACGAAACATTTTTTAATTAAACAGAGCTTAAATTATCATTGTCCTTTATATTCCCGAACCTTGAGGCAACATCCAAGGGATAAATGAACACGAAACAACATTTCTGAATATAGGCCAATGAATCCGAAATTTTCAAAATAAAACAATAATTTATGCCACGAAGAATTCGGGTATCCTTTCTAGTCGATCTAGACCGTACGATGTCTTAGATCCGCGTTTTATCTTTTGTTTGGAATTATGTAAAGAATTTGATAATCGTTCTTTAGACGTTTTATGTACTATTTTGTTCTGGGATCAAAAATATTATTTACGTATGGTAAGTAGGTTCCCACTGATGAGAGACTTTTTTGAAATTATAAGGTATACTTTTCATCAAGGAATGCGATTCTAGAACAAGGTTTTGTAAGATTTTTTTACTTAAGGCACTATTTTGGTAGAGTGCTTTCTATAAGAGCTAAATGCAAATATACATACACCTGGCAACAATGTTTTCGAACTTCGACTCTGCATCGAAAACGGTTTGTACATTCAATGAAAAGTATCCTTTCTCGCTGCGATAAAGTTCTGCTTGATTACCATCTAAAAATTAAACAGAAAAACTAAAAATGGAACAAATATATTTGCTATTTATTTTATACCTGAAGATTGTACATGAACATGAGAGCACCTATGCACTTTGGAAATTTGCTAATTTTGTACTTTTCAGCACAGACAGAAAATGAATAAATTCTCGTCTCAATGATGCAAGAGCCGGGGAAACTCTGCTAACCATTCTACATACAGTAGATTTATGCAATCCAGTAAAATCATCATAAACTGTCAAAAATGATCCGGTTGCATAAACTCGGAGGGTAGTTCATCAGTTCGGGGGAGATATCACGATTTCTGAAAACATAACGTATCAGTCAAGACCAAAAAAAAAATCATTGCTATTGAAAGCTAATAGTTAATAGGGCTTCCCGGTAGTACGAAGAGTTACTGAATTTCTTCACTGCATTTTTTGTCATACTGAATCTATTATCGAATTCATCGTTATCCATTCGTGAAAATGTTCCTGTCTGGTTCTAAAAACCCTTCCTTTTTTAACATGTAAAGCTACTAACTCAAGGAAATCTTCATCATCTGTTATTTCCTCTATATAACTAGGTTAAAATTCACACATTTTGATCTTTGTCAATATACGGCTAAGCAACACGCAGGTTATAGTATGAAATGAACGTTGTTCAGCTCTTAACTCAGTTTAACCGAGCTCGACGGCGGTTCAGAATTGATCGATGTTCATCGCCTGATCTCGGATCAATAGAGATTGAAAAACGCCGATTTTTTTGTTGAACTCCGTTCAGTACTGAACCGAGGTTAAATGAAGTTGGTGCAACGAGCCTTAAAAGTGATTTTAAAAAATTGTCCATAGTTGTGTTTTTTATTGCTCAACATTTGGGGACTTGTTCCTAATAGTTAAAAAAGCGATCTACAATTGGTTTAAACCAAATTATCAAAATATAAATAGGACAGAATGATGAATCTATTGGGTTAAATAATTATTCTTTTTATCTAAGGTCTTAGTTAACGTGAAAAAGTTTGTGTCACGAATAGGATTCGAACCCTCGAACTTCGGTCAATATGCCACTGCCGTAACCTAACTTGAGCTATCGTGACTTAAGAATCTGACATGAAGTTACTGTAGCTCAAGAGGTAAGAGCAGCAGCGTACAGAGCCGAAGGTAGTGGGTTCGAATCCCGCTCGTGACACTGTCCTTTTCACCTCAACGAAGAACTTAGAAAAGAATAATTAATTGAAATAATTAATAAGTCAATTATGACCGTTAAACATAGATGAATCTATTAAGGTTTAATAAAACATAGTAACTTATATTATTGTACCCTGATTGAAAACCGGTTTCCTTAGCTATGAGGTAATTTAAAAAGTTTTAAAACGAACAAAAAAAAGAACACATAGGTGATAGGTATTTGTCTTCAATGGAAGCAAAGCGAATTTAGGAGAGAGTTCACAAATTAATTCAGATTCTTCCTAATTGGTTCCACTTGAGATTGTAGGAGCTTCATAGGTTTTTCCCTTTAATTTTAGGGTTCCGACCTCTCTCAGAAGGGTCATTGACTGACAATGCTTACAATCTTTGGATAAACCAACTGAAAAGCGCCCTCTTTTCAGACACGGGCGAGCAGTCGTATTGTGTTTTTCCAAATCCTTTAACAAGCTCCAATTATATTTGAGATAGAAAGATATCCCGATTCATCAAAGTCTTATGTCGATTATTGAATTAATTTGGCTCCGTCTTATTTAAATTTCTCAAATTTGCTTTTTATAAGCATGATAATCATCACTAACTCTCTCGGAAAAAATGGCTCTCTATATTGCTCAGTATGGTTTCTTTTTGCAAAACATAATCACTGATAGAAAAATTACGGTTTTTTAACTCTGTGGCTCGAGAAAATATCTATTTTTTGTCCTACAAGATGATGGCCATACTATTTAACGATAAAAAAATAATTAGGAGGAAATAATCTGAACATCCGGTAAAATAAGATTTAAAGTAGTTAAAACTACATTCTATTGCAATATATTGACGATGTTAACTCAATTAAGACAGAACAAAATTTACCAGCCTGGAAAATGTGAGCTTAATAAAGATTAGGTATTCGACAGCGAATTCACTTTTAATCAGAGCTAGTCATAATAATTAGTTAGTGAGTTTTTATAATGACGATGAATGCTAATTTACAATTCAATTCTATAATTTTAATACAATAGAGATAAGTTTTATCACGATCTTAAGTAAATATTTATCTTAATTAAAATATATTCTTTAAATAAATTAATATTTTTTGTAAGTTAGCAAATTATGGTTGTATGTATCAAAGGATTGCTAAATCAGTTTCAAGATTAGTACAACACTTATTGTCAAGTAGATCGCTCGCATTGCTGCTTGGATTGGTGAAGGATCTGTTGTATACACCCATCAACTTTGTTATAGACAGGTATGGAAGGTCGAGCTAAGTCTCTTCCTGCATAAATGTTTAAGTAGCACTCTCCCGCATCCGTGTACTTAATCCAAGTTTAACTGACTTACGGGCCCTTATCAGGGACTCCGTTAGGTTCTCTAATAAAATCGATCAGAAGATCGGCAAAGGGGCCGGAAGTTTATAACGTTTACGTCCTCCTCGGGAGGGGGTTATTCTCCAACTGCTATGAATATCAAAATTCACCCCGGAAAGGAGGGAGGCGTAATGGATAGTAAGCTTTCGCACTAAATACAAACTTCCTCCGTTAATCTTGGACGTTTTCCAGGGATAAACGTAATCCACCAACAAGATGTAATAAAATAGGGGTAGGAAGATTTCAAACAAGGAATAGGCTTAGATTGTTCACAAACAAAAGATTTCATTAAAGAACGTATTTAAAAAAATAATTTGACGTCTCGCTGAATGGCTTGTACAGATTACAAATTATTTTTAAAAATAAGCAAGGGTGAATCGAACAGATTTAAGAACATCTTTAAAGGTCAATACGCATTTATGCAAGAGTGCATTATTAACAAATTTTATTTTAAACGTGTGTGTGGTGTATAGTGACCGTTACTTGATGGTTATTTGGAGGTCCTGAAATGTGGTCTGGTGTGACATAGGTCTTAGAAAATCATTTTCTTTGTCGTGCCAACGTTTCGATCTTTATTGAGATCATTTTCAGGACGCGAAGCGTTTGTTTTTCGTGTAGATGTGTCATTCTTGTCTGTCATGTTGAGAGTGCCCACTGTGTATTTATTTTAAACAATAAGACGTTTATGTTTTATTATTATTATTTGTCAAAAACATTATTACCTATCTCAATGTTTTTCTTTTCTGTTGATGCGAGTCGGTGAATACATGTTGAACAGGCACTGGGTCCGACTACACTTCAGGATTTGATGTTATTCAATCGTATTTCGATTTTGCTCCAATGGAAAAAATTTAAAATATAAAATATAAAAAAATTAAGCTGTTTCAGAGTCGGTGCGGCAACGATGAGCAGATCTCGATTGATAGAAGCTTGTGTGACCCAAAGAAGCAATCTTGGTCTTATTATGTATACAATTTATACTGCTCACATAACTATACAAGCCAGTGCCATGGTTACTACCTGCTCGTATAATACCACATTTTTCTTCAAACACGAATCTTATACTCTTGAGTTGATGAAAGACTGGTGCTAAAAGCGAAGACAAAAAGGAAAGAAGAAAATTACCTAATATATTGAAAAAATCGTCTTTCACACGGTTGTATATCTACATCAAGGAACTACTGACTTCCACTCAAGTCATATAATTAAGATAATATCCAAACATTACCCCACTCAAGTCCTAAGAGACAACCACTTCACAAAAGACTTACACACCTGCGAAGACTATTAAAACCAAATAAATTCCGTTTAGACCGTCTAAACTCGACAAACTTTACATAGAAAATTACTGTGCCCATTTTGAACATACTGAGTAAACTGTCGGGTTCTGCCATGACATCGTATATCTAGCGCAGGGGTGCTCAAACTTGAACTGCTGGCGATCTACCTCAATATTTTTAGACTACTTACGATCGACTCTGAGAGGCTGCAAGTGTGTGTGATGCAGGGTTGTCGTACATACACGATACACCCTACCTACCTAGGTAGGGTGTACCGTAGCATATATAGATATTAGCTTTCTGCACAATATAGATACATTATTTTAGTCAAGGTTTGGGTTAGGTTTAGTTAGGTTCTTCTCTACAATATCAATGAAAAAACTCATAGTTATTCAAAATTGCGAGTTTATTTGGTTGTTACAAAACAAAAGAGTTACATATGGTGTTAAACTTAACTAAGGAGTGGCTTTGGATGTTGAAGCGTGGCACTGCATGTCCTGCTAGATTCTAGCGTATCCAATCCTTCTGTCCAAAAGCCATTAGACAAATTGTCAACCATACTTACGACGTCACTAACTTTACGATCCACAATGATCTATACCGACGAATTGAATCACTTCGGCTTCCAAGAGTTCCACGTAAGCAATTGTTCAATCCTAATTCTGTCTCTTTACCTCTCTGCACAATCCCATCCCAAGAATCCGCTAAGCCGGGTTTAATGATTGTGGCCTAGAGAACTTATTGCCCTCTAATGCCTCACATTGACTGCCATTGTACCCTGTTTTCTCTTTTCTAGCATCCTTCGACACCTATTAACATATAATTATATAATATGTATATTGAATGTACAGATAACAAACAAATCATTATTATATGTTCAGAGCATCAGATCAGGTATTTAGATGGCTTCAAAACAAACGAAGGAATCGGATTTGGCGTTTTATGTACAAGCCCAAAACATGAGCAATCAAACTCATTAGAAAAGTACTCTTGTCTTTCAAGAAGAAATACTTGCCATCAATGCTTCTGTCCCTGGCCAAAAATTCTCATAAGATCTGAGGCCTGCCGAGCACCCATTAAAGCTATGGCATCTAAAAGAATCACATCAAAATTGGCCTGTGAATGCAACCAAAATCAACAAAACCTGGGGAAACACAACAACCTGATGAGATCTTGGGTGCCAGGATACAGGGGCATTTTGGGTAATGAGAAAGCAGATATTCTGGCCCGAGGAGGATCTCCTAGACCAATTTTATCGCTGATTGCATTACCACTTAAGTGAAGACCTTTAAAAAAAATAAAGAGTCATCAAAGATATATTTCACTTAGGCGACCTGTTTCTTCTAAGCAGACACAATAAAATTTATCCAAGCTGTATAAAACAAAGAAAAAGAGAAAAATAAGACCGATTACTAGACGACAGGAAACAATTTATACTACACTTTTATAATCATCATTATCATGGTATTTGGATATGTTAAAAGAACTCAAGAACCGCCAAGACTAGAAAATAAAACATATTAATTTTACGTATGTATTTGAAATTTTTCTATATTAAACAACGAAAATGCGAAAAAAAATATACAACCGAAATGGAGATTAAAATCACAAAATAGTTTTTATTTTATGATGTTAACACTGGCAATAGTAATTTACTTGTAATTATCATCTCACAAACGGTTCCACATAGTAGGCCAAATATTTGTTTAGCAATACGAATGCAAATTTCCGTTTGCCATTAGACGCAAAATGAGAAAGTTAAACAAAACAAAAAGTTCCAGTAACATTTTTATGTTGGATATTTTTAAAGTATATTAAATTTACAAAACAATGTAAGCTTTGTTATTTAAATTTTGAAGTTTGTAAAATAACCATATTTAAAAAACGCAAATGGAAAAGAAAAATAATTGTTAAAAAAAATTAGACATTAAAAAATTTATATAAAAAAAGATAAAAAAAATTATGTCGGCGAATGTTAGCGTCGAAGTTTAGTACTTTCCCCTTGGAGTTTATGTTTCAATGAATATTAAGTGAGAATGTAATAGTAATCTCTGTCGAGCGAAATAGGGGCTACAAGTTTTATAGCTTATTATCCGTGAAATGTTTGGCTAATGTGCAAGGGACTAAGTGGACATAATTAACACTGGCTGAACCTCCTGGGGTGTGGCCGGACCGCCCTAATCAAATGCGGGCCCAAAACATCCCCTGCACTATTTGCCTTTCCCATAAATATTTATCGCCTTCCTGTTTTTGTTGTTTCCATTTTAAACTGGTGTTATGATTATTTTTGTGAAAATTTCACCCTGGCCGATGGCAAAATCATACCTGATGCAATGTCTATCATCAATAAGAGCCACGCCACGCGCAGCAACCTCAGCACTAAGTGGAATTTGAATTCTAAATATTGAAATTAAGAAAACAAAGATAAAATTAAACAGTTTATTTCTTCAGAATTCAAATGAGCCTGAATAAACATTATAAATTCCGTTAAAAAAAAAATTGAAAAATCTTTATCATTGTTTTGAATAAAGGATGAAGTGCGTTTACCTCTAATTGATATTCCGAATTTAAACCATAGCATGAACTAATATTTACTAATAAAAACAATGAGACAAATTAAGGACAGATTTTTTTTATCAACAAAATGAAGAAAATCAATTGGGTGGAATTTTTTTCCCGTCAGTGTATATTATCAGTATACACTTTGATGGAACAAAAAATTAAATTCTAATATTATTTATAGTCAAATCCATAAAAAATCAATCACAACTAATGAACCCATATGCAATTTATACATTGAGGTCAAAATATTTTATAATATAAAAAGGTAAATAAACTCCGTAAACACTGGCATTGTACAATTGCTTCGCAAAATTCAGGCTTTAATTAAGAGTTAAACGCCTCAAATGTATTTTTCGATGCGAAATGGCAAAAATTGTAAATTAGTTTATGCAAAATATACGTTTCTATTCCTACGTGAAAATGTGTTACAACTTGAAAATGTAGATGTCTGTTTTGGCATTCCAACAGTGCTCGACTCCGGTGCAGGAGAAAGAGGTGGCAATGAAACGCTTGCGACGAGAGAAGCGATTAAACGAATTGATTCCAGTTGTGCTCCATTACTGTTCCTCCACGACCATTTATACACTTCATCCCCTGTACAGCCCATTATTCAAGGGAAGCTCTCTGTGTTACACCCCTACTACTTTCCTTAAAACAGTATTTCTAGGAATAATGAGCGATTTCAAAACTCAACAGTTTTAAATTATGCCGTTGTGCTGTAAAAGAAAGTGTTATCCATCGGTAGGTCGTAATAATTTTATATTATTACAATTACTATATCCTGCTTTAATCTATTGATTTTTTTAGTCGTATTTGTTAGTAATTTCGAGAAATTTTAAATCTTATAAAACGATTTTTATTTTACACTTGTATATCTGGATCCACCAAAACATGGACTGTTATCATTAGCTGATCTAATCTTATCATCGCCAACGAGATCTCACTGAAAGTCAAATTACCAGAAGATATTCCGTTAATCAGGCCATATGCAATAATTACATAATTTTTTTACAAGTAAATTAAACCATATACCTTAATAGTTTACTCCCACTTGGTTATGATAAAGTTTTATATCGATGTCAACTTCTTTTTTTTTGAAATTTACAAAAACCCCTAATGAAAAAACTCCAACAATAACATATTAAGAAAAAAAGCGGTAAAATTTTCCTATGGTAAAATCGTAAAGTTAGTAGCTATACTTGAAAGGGTTGCCTTATCAACTGAGACAAGAATAAATCCTCCGGGTAGCCAATAATGCTTCAATCTCGCCCGGGAAAAAACAATGTCTTGGGTAAACGATTTATGCAAACTTGCAAATATTATCGTCAAAAACGAATATATTTTGTTACGATTTATACCTGGTAAGTTTTGTTAAGTTTAATTATTAACAGAAACTATTAAAATATATTTTTTTTGGAGTATACAAACGTTGGATAACCGTTTTATGAAATTTTATATGGTGATACAAGGTCAACAAATATCTACTTTGTTTTCCTAGTTTCAGGAGTACATATAATAAAATTAGGTATTAGCAACAAAAAAATCCAGTCGTGTATTTCAGTAGATTCCTCGAATTTTCTCACTCAGAGTTTAATAATTTTCGTGGATTTTTAAAGTAACATAAAGTATTTTTTTAACAAAAAACAAAGTTGAGTTCCTTTGGCACTCCCCAAAACCCCTGAAATTTGGAGAAAATAAAACCAAACATATTTTCCTCCAATTTGTCGATTTAAAATTGTTTCAGTCTTTTACAATCTCAAAAATCTGATTTCTTTAAAACAACTTGACCTATCGAAAAATGTTCTACAGAGGTTTAAAATATTAACTCTACACGGAATGAAAGAAGCCGATTGTAATACGTAGATTTTTATTTAATCCAGTACAGTTATGAATTTTTCAAAGGTAAAACGTTTGTGTAATTTTGATGATTTCATCTTTTTATCCGTTCCTAATGATATAAAACATATTAACTCAGAATCGGGACATTAAACCTCATAACGACGGTAATAACGCCCAATTTGGATATAATCCAGAGCTTTTTAAAGTATGACTGCACTACGTATATTCTTTAACGGCTCTTAGGCAGCAATGTGTCGAAACAGTATTGATTTAAGGTTGGTAAATATTTTAAATTTACAATTTTTGCAAATGGATAGGGCTAGGGATAGAGATAGTAAAAGGAAGTAAATGTAAAATTTAAATTTAAATAAAAATAAAAGCCATTGTACATTCCATTTATAATCTAATTGTATCAAATTTTAATTATAAAAAATATATATTTATTTTTCAAAATGATTACTAATTATTTTAAAAAATATATATTTATTTTTCAAAATGATTACTAATTATTTTAGGTCAGGGATTTTAACACTAATTTGACTTCAAGTGCTAGTTTTAAAACCAAAAATTTCAACCTAGTTCACTCTTGTTTTACAGGAGTGAATAGGATTTTTGCGGAGATTGTTTCGGATGGAAGAATCACTGAGAAGCCCAGGTGTAAGTACGCATTTCAAAAAGCTTTTGTTTTGTAAATTGGGAAATGCGAGTGCCGCCGGCCGCTTTATTGTTGCTTTAGCTAACCAAAGCAGGGGTAGAGCTGTATTTAAAGTTTACACGTAGCCTATAATTGTTCCGGTAAAAGCTCACCATCGACAAAACATGCTTTTTGAAGCTTATAGTTAATAATTACTGAAAATTCAAGAACACAAGCTATACATTATTGTTTCACGTTGTTCTGGTTTTGAAATAAGTGGAGCGGATTTTTTCTACACGAGATAGGCATTATTAGTTACTAACCAAAAATTCTTAATAAAATATTTTAATTATTTAATCAGTGTTGATGATGACAAGTGAATGCTATGAAGCTGTGGTTTGGTACTACAGAGCCAATACAGCTTTCTCTTTTGGTGTACTTTTGCTAGTTCCTTATTTCAGTTAAATTGATTTAATCTTTATTTTATGTACTGTACACTTATTGCTTAATATCGCTGAATTGATTTTTCCAGGGTCATCAAGGAACCCTAGATTATGTCTTATGTGTTGGAGTTTTTCATCGCCGCATAAACTAAAGATTTGATGTGTTGGAAAATTTTGGCGAGGATTGTTTAATCCGGACGTTTACTGTGGATGATATTTTTGAAATTCGTTCACTTTTCCTTTGGTTGATTGTGAGATTAAACAACAGGCAGATATAATATACAACAAGATAAGTATATTGATTTAATGGTCACACTGTGCATGCAAGTACATACATCATCCTAGGAGTGTTGTTATTTTATGACAAATGATTTAAAAGCTGTTACTATTGATGGTGATGATGATGACGCAAGTCTAGAAAAAGTGTGGATTTTATGTTCTTCAAGTACTGCATCCTTCTGGCTTATTGTCTAGATCAGTGCAATCAATTGGCTAAGTACATATGAGGCCATTGATTGTAGTTGCTACAATTGTTTTACCGGGTCTTTCTTTTTTTTGGGCTATATCTGAGAGGTTGGTCGTTTTGTATTCAATGATGAAATGGGTGGCTCCTTTTTCCTCCATATTGCATAACCAGCTCATGGGTTCATCATTGAAGATACCTTTGTTGGGCAGCGTTTTCTCAGATGCTAGTGACCGATTTTTACGCATATCCCCCCTGAGTTTAACCCTCTCTAGCTGTAGCAATGATTTAGCCAGTTTTCGTGAGGATTCGTTGCTTGGTCTGGCACTTGTGGAGATTTTCCATTTTTCCTTTAGTTTTTGTTGGATTCTGAGGTAGAATAGATTAAAAGATTTTCTATTTGTGTTGTCATCCCAAGTTAGCTCCAGGGATTTTATATAGTCTGGCAGATTTTCCATTAGTTTGACAGTAGATGTATGCTAGAGTGCGCGTGATCGTGTAGCTGCCGGAAAATCTCGGAGACATATGCACAGTCAGCTGAAGACGATCTGTTGCATATTAGCATGCGTGATCACATTATTAGCAAACAAAGGAACCCGCTTTAATATCTCACCAGAAATTAGTTGCTTACGTTCGGCGTCCTTATTTTGTGCTGTGTTCTTAAAAAATTTCTAGATAGTGGCAGGGAGTGAAAGTTACTATGCCACTACATTACATCCAAAGATTGTTCATGCAGATCGCAGTTTGAAGAATTTAACCTGTTAAATCAAATTTCTAGCTTTAATCAAAAGATTTCTATAAGTTAAATTGTTTATTTAAAGAGAAGGTATGTAAACGTTAATCCAACATGCATCGTTCGAATAATTTATTTTTTCTCAATAATATAAATCTAAATGTTTTTATAATATAATATAAATTCTTCATAAAAAATCATTCGTCTGAATACAAAGCAACTACACTTAACGATTATGTATGCTCATCGCGGTTTGGAGGGGCATCCTGAATCTGAGTTGCTTCCTGAGCGGAGGCAAGCGGTCGATTCTATCAAACAATGTTACCAACTCGACAGGGTAAATGCAACTTTGGCGGAAAAAAGGTCTTCATTAATGAACAGCCGTTCTCACTCATAAGGACAAAAGCTCCAAATTTCATTAGTGACATAACAAACAATGCTAGAAAGTTTTCGTCTAATTTTGCAGTACTTTGAGAACAACTCAAAATGTTTGGTTTGTTCAGAGTGTTTATTTAACCAACTACAAATAATTGTTAAGTTAAAAAATTTATTTTAACAAAAACCAAATTACGAATTAGTTATTTTGGCCGATAGCTATAGAAAAAGTTACTACTATTGCAGAGTATATAAAGAAGTGGCAACTGAAGTTTAATTTCAACAAATCAAAAATAGTGATTTTCAAAAATGAAGGTGTAATAGAAAAAAATAGTAGTGGTCCTTTGAAAGGTATACACCCGAAATTATTAAAGCATATAAGTTCCTGAGAATACTGCTTACTTCTGAACTCAAACCATAAAACATTTTGCAAACAGAAATTTGAAAGTCCAGAAATCCAATTTGGGCTTTTATTTTTGAAAACAATTAAATTTGCTTAAATCCAAATTTATGGTATTTAAGTCATTAATACATTCACTAGTATGTTAAGAAGCTTAAATATGAAGTGATAATCTGGTTAGCACAATTAAACAAACTTTACGATTCTTAAAATTAAAAAAAATACGATCAATTTGGTTTGCCTGTCCTTGCTTTCTTCTATCCAATTTCAGTCGTGGTCCGTCGGGGCGTAGGCAGAATAAACCAATAAAGTTTTTTTTTCATATTTCCTTCTACACCGCTAACATGGTAAAAACATGAACATTTTGTACTAGGTAATAAAAAATATCGGAAAGAGATCTGTTTATAGACATTATGCCATGTTTCAACCTATATACGCCACCATCAAGGCTTGAGTTTATAACAAAATTATATTAGACAAAATTTCAAAAGTATGATATTAACGTTAAATTATTACTTACTTTACAAAATAATGTATACATTTAATGTCATCTACAAATAACTAAAGTTTTTTTGAAAACACTATATATGTTTACAAATTATACATAATTCTTAATGAGTCAATTAATTAATAGAATAGCGATGCTTCAGTGACAGCAGAAGTTTTAAGTTATATTAATTAATAGTTTATTGCAGTTTTTTAAATCAGATATCTCACCAATACGTTTTTCTGACACTAGGACGGGTTTATTCTAATCACTTTATCAATTGCTTGCCTCAATTTTTATCAAATTTAAAATCGTGCAATACACCATACTAGAAGATATTGAATCTATCTCTACAGTTATTAGGCTTTAAATGTACATTGACAAGCAAAAAATTCCACCCAATTGATTTTTTCCCTTTTCTCGATAAAAGAAAATTCTTCCCTTAATTTGCCACATTGTCGTTATCAATAAATATTTGGTACAGTACAAACATATCTGCAACAGCATTACATCAGGGTCTTAGCCTCGCCAAGCCGTTCTCCAGACTTGAACCCCATCGAACATTTATGGTAAAAATGAGCTAGATTATCGACCTGCTGGACACGAAGTCTTTTCGGAGGATCTACGGAAGAGGTCACACACAGAAAAAACTTCCTTTCTGTTTGCGCCGAGCTTTTGACAGATTTTATACTGTCATCTTCAGGGCTTAAACCTTAGTGGGGAAATAAACGACATGGTATTTTGGGCACAGAATATATTACGTTTTTTGGGGCTCAGCATCTCATAAAAGTCTAAAAACTAGTAAAATCTTCCTTTCTTTGTTTTCAGGTACATGCAATCACAGTGCGTTTCTTATATATATATACAATTAAGTTATCTTACATTTAAATTACTATACAATAAGATCACAGATCAAAAACAGAAAAACAAACCCTCTTCGACGGCCTCGTCTAACTCTCGTCGAAGAGGGTTTGTTTTTCTGTTTTTGATCTGTGATCTTATTGTATAGTAATTTAAATTTAAGATAAGTTAATTGTATATATATTTATATGCACATAAGAAACGCTCTGTGATCGCATGTACCTGAAAACAAAGAAAGGAAGATTTTACTAGTTTTTAGACTTTTATGAGATGCTGAGCCCCAAAAAACGTAATATATTCTGTGCCCAAAATACCATGTCGTTTATTTCCCCACTAAGGTTTAAGCCCTGAAGATGACAGTATAAAATCTGTCAAAAGCTCGGCGCAAACAGAAAGGAAGTTTTTTCTGTGTATGACCTCTTCCGTAGATCCTCCGAAAAGACGTCATTTATGGTAAAATACCAAAAAACAAATAAGACCACGTCCATCACTTCCTGATACACTCCACGATCTTGAATGGACACTTCATGAAAAATGGGCTTGCTAAGCTCCAGCAAAGAGATCTTTCCAGCTAGGTAGAAAGTATGCCGAGGCATGTTTGAAATGTAATTATGGCAAGAGGAGGAACTACGCGACATTGAAATGTTAATTAAAAATATAAAACAAAATTGTATCTGTTTTTCCTTTTTATCTTTTTTATTTTTATTTATTGTTTATTTTCCTAAGCAATTTACATTTTGTTTACTTTTTGAGACAAAGGCTCAATTATAAAACGTTAAAAACGTGAAACTGATTAATAGATTAATATAAAATAAATACAAATCAAGTTATATTACAACAGGGTGGAATTTCTTGCCTGTCAGTGTATATGCAATTTTGCTTTTGCTAGCCTTCTATCCAGTGGACTTTCTTGATCCAATATGATTGGATTATTTCATTTATTTTAACACAATGCTGGTCCATTCGCATACTTAGGGGCTGGTTTGCCAGACGTATATACAGTATGACAGTTGTTACATTCAACTCCACAACTTAATTATTGACACAATAACTAATTTTTATAAATTGTTAATATATGAAATTAANTATTAATCATTTATAAAAATTAGTTAATGACGCTAATGAAACTAATAGAACTTTTTAGAAAAACCTTTTAGAAATAACCTACAGATGACATTAAATATATACCATTATTGTTGTTAAATATAATAAAAGTAACGTAAGTAGTAATCTAACATTAATATCATTGACAATTAATTAAGGCTTTTAGTTGAGATGAAAAAAGTCAATGGCACGAGTGGGATTCGAACCCACGATCTTCAGCTAGATACGCCGCTGCTCTACCTCTTGAGCTAGCGTGACCTCGATCCACTCGGATATCAACTTCCTATCTCAACCCCACCTTATGAGTTTTCCCTCATTTTGCCATTTGGTCAAATCACTTTTTTATATAAAATTATATTTAGTTACCTGTAATTATTAATTAGTCACTAAGTTATAATAAATCTGTACTGTTTAAATTTCAGATTGTTAAAACTCAAAACTGTTTGTTTCAGGACACGACGCTTTGTTAATTAACGGATGCATTACTGAATCTAAAATTCGATTAATTAACTAAATTTAAACAAGAAATCTGCATTTCTCGACTAAACCCAATTAGTTCAGACAGCATTAGTTAATCTTTTATAAAGGCTAAAATATCTCAGCGACGAGTGACAAATTGATTTTCCATTAATCTGCGTACTGACTCTGAAACGAAACCCAAATTGAGTGCTTTTTTTGAACATATAAATATGTATGTATGCTGACGGCTAAATAATAACGGCTTTTATTTTCGTTAAAGGAAGACTCGTGTAGGAGTAACATAAATAAACGCAGTCGTAATTGTCACTTCTTGTACTATCAACACTGAGGTACTGACATTCGTTAAATCCAAAATATACAGTTGTAAAATAACTTAAACTGATAGTTGTTTTGTAATAAACATACCTTTATAAATGTTTACTAAATCGAAGAATATGAATAATATACATTTCGAGAATTATATGTCGATGTCAATTTTTAACAATGTTTATGAAGTACATGGCATTATCAATTATGCTATGTTAAAGGTCATATTATAAATGAAACAGAAACCTTCAAAAGTTTACTTGCACTTTTTCATAAAAACAATAAATCAATGAAATACTAGCTTTACAACCCGGTGTTGCCCAGGGAGACGATGAAAAGTGTTATTTTTCTTTTCTGTAATTCCTGATGCCTATTTTTAGTTATATGCCCATCTTATTGTCTCTAAATAATAAAATAAATCAATGGAGTTACATAAATAATTAATAGTTAGACAATAAATATTTTTGTCTAACTTTAACTAATAAAAACCAAGAGTGAACGAATCGTCGATATCAGAACCGTATTTTTCGTTTTAACTGTTAATACGCATACGGACATTCACATTTACTTATACAGATAAGAAATGGAAATTTTGGTTTTGTAAGAATGAAACCGCGTTCAGGAATGTACAAGGACGTTGAATGATGTTAGAAGGGTTGGAGTTGTGCTAATCCCGGAGCGTAATTAATGCAAGTGAACTGACACAAGTTGATTCCAGCATTTCATTCAGAGTGATGTGTTAATGTCTGCTGTCTGACACGAGGCTGACCAGAACATAAATAATGTCAAGCGAGGAGGGCGTGCACGGACGTCCTTCTAATTGGCCCGGCTCCCGGTGCAATCCCTTCTACGGTCACATCTGCGACTCGTCCTCTTCAAGACATATTGACGTTGAACAATGTTGGCCTAGGAACAATAAAGTGTCCTTTTGAAGAGCATGTAAGGGCATGAATGGTCTAGTCCAATTCAATTACGACGGCATATTCTCCTGTCTGCGGTGAGTACGAAGCGGCTTTTGTTCGCATTGTCCCCGAGGAATCCAATAAGCAGTGAGCCGGCCGCAAGGGAGAAAATATCTTAAAAATTTAATTCTAAAAACAGATTAAAAATTCTAAGGAAAAATAAAATTTTCCTTATTTTAAGAGAAAGGAGAAAGATATAATATCTTTCATTCCGCCAGGTGAATATTAATTTAGTAATTTGTATTTAAAATGTTGTTTTTAACATATTTTAAACAATAAATAATATATTTACAAAGGCAATTCATCTTGTAACGCTAAATCAATTAAGTTTCAGGTTGTAGATGTAGGTGTACAAAACTAGAATTTACAGTTTCATTCAAATTACATTATTTAAATATTTTAAGATAAATAACCGATAACAAATTGGTTCACACAAAAATATAATTATCACAATGTGGTGATTTTATTTAAATATGATTTTTACTTTGTAATTTTCATTATTACCATATATACCATATTACTTTGTAATTTTCATTAACGTTCTATAAATAAATTAGTTAAAATTAAGTTACTATTTATATGCAATTACTATTTAAAATGCTATGACGTCTTTTTCCACGTTTTCCAAAGTTATTATCATGACTTTATATTTCACTGAAATGAATTCAAGTAAGAAATTGAAGTCGTTGAAAAGAAAATTATTTTGACGCTGTTATTTTTCGAGAAATTGCACGTATAAATCTTTCCCTATAGAAAATTACACTTTTTCCATTTTTCATTTTATTATTATTTGTATGCGTAGAAAAGTTTAAATAATTTTTTTAATGATATATCAGTATTGCCTGAATATTTTGCCAGTATTGAGCAAACGATTTCAAGGTCAAATGGTCTTGTTTAGTGAATTTCTTCAATGTTTTGAATAGGAATTTTTAAGAAGTTTTATGTTCGACATCCCCCAGACTTTATTACATATAATTAATTACTCACTTCTCAGAAACATTAGGCTTGGGAATAGAGTTTGAACTACATAAAAGCAAATAATAATGCCTAAAGCCGAAGGTCGTAGGTTCGAATCCCACTCGTGTTACTAACTTTTTTAGTTCAACCAAGACATTACATAAAAATATTAATTAATTGAAAGAAATAATTTAGTCAATTAAACCAATAAACATAAATTGAGAATGCCTAAAGTTTATAGTGACATAATTTAAAAATTAACTGAATAAATATAAAAAATCTGTATCTGTACAAATTTATAAATACAAACAAGACCCACTAACAAGTGTAGATTTTTATTTATTTCTTCATTTTTTTAAATTTTCTTATAGGAGAATGTATAGTGTTATTTCATTTTTTTTTGCACATTTTCAGATTGGTAATGCACGTTTTGAAGGTTTTTGCTGCACGAAAATCTGGCTTTTACTAAATAGTCCAAAATAATAATTTACTTTGTTTAAACAATCTATGTCGAGGATTTATGATGAAACCAATTTTTTTTTCAATTATCATTTAAATTAGTCAAAAAACTTATTTACTTTAAACTATTGAAAAAACTTAAAAAAAAACCAATTATTTAACACATTGGTATTTCTGATGTTCTAATTTTGATGCTTCAATACTGCTCTAGTACTGTCTATTGTTTTATCCATTTCTTATTATGGTAAGAAAAATTGATTCAATTAGGGTACACTTGTTCTTTTTATTAATAATTCAATACGTAAGAACTACTCAACTCATATGCTTACTAACTAAAACAAATATACACAAAATAAACGTATATGAAAAAATATATTTATTTACTTGTACAATTTCCTAAATAATATATTATAATTTTGACAGTATAGTAATTTGGATTTTTACGATTTTTATTGTTTAACTTGTTCTCTAAAGCATTAGCTTGGGTGTAGGTCAGGAGATGTAAGGAAAAGGTCCCGGTTTCGAAACCAGCGGCCCTGCATTCGAACACGACATACTTACAAATGGGCTGTTTTTCAAAAACACCGGCTCCTCGAGTGTTCATGTAGCCTCTAGTTGAAATACTCTCGTAAATAAAATAAAATGAATGGCGGAGAAACTACTAAAAAGAAAATATTTACAGATAAACTGTTATTTACATATAAAAATGTTGAGGCTCAGACTGTGATGATTAACGAACACAATCCTTTACAATAATAATTTTACAGAGTTCGATGAAATGATATTTCATTTTTATTTTCTGCATAGAAAACCATCGTTTGCAACCATTCACGGCGCTAGATGTATTCTAAACCCGCAACGCTTTACTGCTTACGCCGGGGTGGTATAACCACGCCTTTTTGACGATGAAAGATATTTAATGACTTAATTTAATAATAAATAAATGGTAATGTCATACTATATGAACTTCGACGTCAATATTTGTTTTTCTCATCTAATACCCGACGATTCAAAGCTTAGTGGTGAAACTGTTCTAGTAAATCTCCTGTTAACCCAAAATTATCAATTTACATTATAAGTTCACTAATTTCGTGGCCCGCTTGACCAATTAATACTTTACAATTAAATAAGGTTTTTAGTTGAGATGAAAAAAAGTTAATGGCACGAGGGGGATTCGAACCCACGACCTTCGGCTAGATACGCCTCTGCTCTACCACCTGAGCTATCGTGACCTCGATCCACTCGGACATCAACTGGATCGAGGTCACGATAGCTCAGGTGGTAGAGCAGCGGCGTATCTAGCCGAAGGTCGTGGGTTTGAATCCCCCTCCTGCCATTAACTTTTTTTCATCTCAACTAAAACCTTACATTATGAGGTTAACTTTGGCATATATCTACTGAATTGAGCTGATCACTGAAAACCACGTTCTTTGGGTTCAGTACAGAACTGAAGTTACGACTAATCAACCTCTTCTGTTTCGGTAATCCGCGGTCTGTGTTCGGTCTTATATGCCCCCAGAAGTTCCACGATCTGTCAACAGCAATTTGTAAAATTAGACATACTCTCATTCATTTATAAATAAAATCTTTGCTATTTACATGCATATTTTTGCTTTCACTCAAATATGCTCCTTTCTACTATATTTCTACGTGGCGCCAAGGAATGATACTTTTCAGTCAAGTGGGACGCGGGTTAAGATTAAATAAGTTTTCATGTGTCAGCCTCACATAGACTATGATATATTTGGTGATCATCACCTTGTTAAGCTCACATCTTCCGATAGATACCCAATGACCTTGCTCTTAGTTAAATAGTTAGTAATTAGTAGTAATGTTAACTTTGCATTGATTTTCTCTTCGTTACATTTACATGATTATTTATCGCTAAGAATCCAATCCTTCTTACACGACATTTGAAAATGGCAAAAAGTGGGAAAATTCGCACGGTTGTAGGTTGAGATGGAGAGTTGGTGTACTAGTTGTCGTAGACAGTTTTGTATGATAATGTTAAAAGTATCCACACTAGATTGGATGTTGGAGGTTGGTTGGATTCGATTCGGGTTAGAAGACAGAAGTGCGATATCATCATTTGTGGTAAGGTGAGGTTGAGAAGTACAAGAAAATCATCAGTGTAAATAACATATAAAAACCTAATTGTTAAAAACAATCATATAAAAACCTGTGTATACTTTTTTCGACCAGTAATTTTACTTATTTTACAATAACATCAAAATGTATTTTCAAACAAAACTGATCATTTTATTGTGTTATGTACTAAATTTGAAATAGTAAATGTCTTGAGAGGTTTTTTTATTTAATAGTAACCATCAGCAAAACTAGAGTCGTTAATGATGTGTAATGGGTCATTAAAGTTTTCAATTTTTTGTGTGGTGTAATTATTTTTACAACACCCCATCGTTATCCTTTTTTTCCTCATTAATCTAGGTTTTCCTTCGTTGTTATAAATTATTACTAAATAATAATAAATTAATTTCGTTCTGTTCAACGTTCTTGTAAATTGAACCTTTGATTTTTCTTTATATTCAATTGTAATTAACACGTATTATAAAGTTGTCTTTTTGTTTAACAATTTGATGTGTGAAATATTTTGCCGGTTGGAAAGTGTTTGAGCCATAATATTAAACTGCAAACATATGTAATTTTCATGTTTATAGTTTCATATATATTCAATTATTTAATTTTTTAGGAATAGAAGAATTAATAAGATTAAATCAATATTCTCACTATTTGAAAACCACAGGGCTATTGTGTTTGAATTCAATTTGTTTTCTCATTTCTAAATTTATGTACATAAAAAAATGTATTTTTGCAATAGCATGTTTTTATATTATCCAGCGGGTTTATTACTGAAACAAAACGACATTGTTATAATAAATTACAGATTACTTGGTAAAATAATGTAACGGTAAAATTGGTAATTGCTGTTAATTGTGTTTACTATTTTTTTATTCCATGTATTTATGTGTGCATTTGTTAATCTATTTGAAATACCTATTTTAATTGTCGTTCTAAATGAACAAAAAGAGTGAACCATTGCAATCCCAGGATTATTTTTACAAAAACGGAGACCTATTCAGTCCCATTAAGGTTTTATTGATTTACAACCCATTGTTCCTAAATTCGACGTTTTGCAATGAAAGTCCATTATCGTATAAATATTTAATAACACACATGCGTTTTAATGGTTTTCGTCGATGTAGAAATTTGTTTTTGTTATGTCCGACGGGTGGAAAAACAGGTGTTAGTAAGCAAGATTCGGGGCCACCAGAAAATTTCCTGATTGGTGAACGCCTAGTTTTTCTCCCCTTATTTTGGGAGCTTCATTGTCATCGTTATCAGAGCTGTCAACCCTTTTAAAAGGTCCTCACAATCAACCCTGATAAAAGGTCGTCCTAAATAGGCTGTTTTTTTTTCTTTTATCTTTTTTCGACGCTTTGCTAGAAAACAAATACAGAAAATGAGAGTAATTAATGCTATTATTTGGTGTTTTATTAGAATTACTTCTGTATTGTATGTAATATCTAGATTGAAATTTAACGAACGATCCATTCAATAATTAAGTTGCATATTGGATGCATAATATGTTAAACATATTACCTCCCAATTGAATCCTTCTTTTGTAAAATAAATTAAATATATATGACACCATTATTTTATTTACATTTATTATTATTACTAATTTTTAAGGGCGTTTTTATGGCTAAGGTCATTTCACGCCTTAACATCCCAAACCTTCTATCTTAGTTTAGCATTAGGGACATCCCTTCTGAGTGCTATAAAGCTCTGACTCAAAACATTCACTCGTACACTAATTTGTCCTATTGCCATTCAAGCCATTCATTTTTAAAAAAAATTAGAATTCTGAATTTTTGTTCCATAATTTAAACCAAAAAAGCCGACGCCTTATATAAAAATGTCTTTTCTATACCGACTTCCCTCCCTTCCTCTTCAAAATCCAACGTATATAAACATAAATCAGCAAACTCTCACTGGCACGCAAGAATGGCACAATTACACAGAAGACAAACACTTTGAGTGAGTAGAAATACTTTGATTGAATATAAAAAATATATTTTCCATTGTATAAATTCACGTTTCCACATCTAAATGTATTTGTTAAATGTAAACAATGTTTGTAAATCCCAGGTCCTGAAGATGATCTCAATAAAGATAGAAACGTTGGCACGATAAAGAAAATGGTTTACTGAAACCTACATCACACCAGACCGCATCTTACGTTTTCTGAATAATTATCGATTAACGGTCACTAATCACCACATATAATTTAAACTTTTCCCATAGGCTTGTATGGCTAATAATAATAATAATGGAGTCATACTGGCAACAGTCTCAGCATGAGTGTAGGCTCAACCTTATGCTTTTATTCTTCCATTCATATATGATAAATAAACTAATTCTACATAACAATAATAAGAAACAAAACACAATAACACTTCTTTTTATTTACCATTTTTTGAGGGAGCTATATTTCTCATTTAAATTGCAATTTTGGGCATTGCAGTTTATTACCCCGCAATTTGTATTTTCTTCCATTTCATTTTTCCGCTCCGGCAGCCTCAAAACTTTCTGAAAAAAAAGAAATCTTTCACGCACAACTCTCAGTCAAACATTAGCACGCAAACATTCAATAGTGTAACAATTTGGGAATTGGCCTAAATCTCATTATAAATTCCAATAAATTTGAGAAAGCTGAAAAATGCTCTTCGAAAAAAACACTGGGGAACCTGTAGATCCTATAAATCACACGAAAGGTTGAGCCTTTGCCTAAAGGGTTGCAAAGTGAGACAGTCGACCAAAATATGTTTTACTGTCAGAATGATATCGAGGACAAGTTGGAAGGTTGTTGCCTATTAAAAGCCTAATATGGATTAGCCTGATGTGACCTATTCGCAATCTAGAGCGAATCACAAGTTCTTTTCTCTCAAGTTCCTCAGTTGGCCATTTATGTACAACTGGCTTAATTTCTTTCATGCTATCTCTACAGACATTCTATCTTGCCGCCCACTTTCGTTTGATAATGTTTTTAACATAAACGACTATATCATCTGAGCGGAGAGAAATTTGATCTGTTCTTTGTGTATGGTTTACAGCGTTCCTTGCCTGTTGATTAGCATTTTCATTTCCAGAAATGCCGAACCCAAACGAATACCACATGTTAAATGTTCTGATTTCATAGAGATATTTGTGAATTTCTAAGATGTATGGGTCAACCGAGAAATTATTCTTGATTGCTTCGAGACCACTTTTCGAATCAGATAAAATAATGGGATTACAAATTCCTTGCGATTCCTTTATAATGCTCAATGATCTTCTGATTGCATGAATTTATTTACATTTATTAACCATATTATTTTGGTGTTATTAATAATTTGCTTATTACACTAGTACTGCATAACAATTTTGTCATTAACTATTTACAAGGGAAGGTCTGTAGGAAGTGAGACCAGTTGGTTGGAGGTTGACTGAGTGTACAATGAAATGTGAGGTTGTTGGTTTGACTTTGTTAAGGTAAAGCATGATTTTTGTGTTGCATGCATTGTTTGTAGCCTTTTAAACATAAGTTTTAAAAAATTGTACATTATATTATAAATATGTTAACCAAAATCTTGTGATAATTTCCAGAATTATTTAAATTTAAAATTTCATTTTTTAGGTTGCAGCTCTCCAACAGCTGGACAAATCCGTCGTACAGACCTAATTTATTTGTTAACGTCTTATTCTCAACTACATTTTTTAAGATATTATCAGAGAAAACTTGTTTTATGCGGATTTATGCGGAGTGGTTTAAATTTAGTTTAAAGATAGAAAAATTGGGATAAAGGTTGGTAATTTAAAAAATTACGATCGTTCTATTTTTTCCAATCGAGCATTTTCCGGACCTGTAGCCTACTATATTTCTCAGGTTCCTAGTTTAAATAGGCTCATTTTTGTTTTATTTTGGGGGTTTTAGGGTATTGTTGTTGTAAGGGAGAGGTAAGGATTATCGCTTAGTATAATGTTATACACGGTGTCCTTTTTAGATGGCCTGGCCGAATTTCTCTTACACCGATGACGCTATCAACACAACCAAAATAGGTTATTTTTTAGACAAGTTTCAGTTACATCAGGCCCAGTCCTACGTCAAAATTTCAAATACGACCCTATACATCCTGACACAACATTTTAAGGGAGTGGTGCAATCGAATGCAAAACAATGGTGCAATCGAATTATACATAGGTAAAAAAAACGTAATTGAATAATATGATGTCGTAGAAATATTCAGCCTAATTTAAAAGTTAATTTTAATATAAATATAAACTTGGCATTTGTTTTTTAAGATGGCGTATTTCGCCAGATAGAAGAGGGAAACAAATTCTAGAAGGATTCTGTTGATCCAAGAAGCAATCGTGACTTCTGATGAGTCTCTCGAAACCTTCGAGGGCCCTCGAAATTTCCAGGTCGCTCCTCTAATCCTGTCAAGTTGAAAAGAGGTTAATTGAGACAGTTGAAACTGTAAGTGGATGTAGACTTGTTAGCCCGTTCTGTTTCTGCCAGTTTCATGTGTGCCTTACATTGGCATTGTTGCCACTCGGGATCCCACCGTGTAACAAGTCTAAGCCTAGTTAGTAGACCTTCCCTCCTTTAATAATGTAAAGCACTCCCTTAGACAGAAAAGCTTTCTGACGATGGACCCTAGACATAATACTCAAACCGTAATATTTTCTTTTTCTTTTTTCAAAGTAAAATATTTACAATTTAAAATGGGAATTTATTAGAACAAATTAACAGTTTACCTATGGATATGTTATGGGATTTATTACTTAATGATGCTTAGCAAATTAATGATAGTATTTAAACCAAAAGATGTTAAAATAGTGTGTTCTTCTTTTTAAAATTTTCAGAATAAATATATTTTAGAGGGTTAGTGGTCGTGGATGACAATTATATTATATGGTCTTTTATAAATGGTCTGTTCTAAAGATCTAGCTGTTGGCAACACTCGAAGCTCCATCTCGTTAGTTGGACAATTAAGACTGAGGTGGTCTGCCCTCGGTCTGCCAACAACCTTGGTGGGTGATTCTTGAAGCCTACCGGTAATTTATTGTAAATTACCAAAGCTGGAATTGCCGTTTGTCTGCGAAAAGTGATAAGTTCAACTTTTAGATTTGAGCTTAGATCAATCAATATATAAATCCATCAAAAGAGTTTTGAGTAATAACTTTTTATACGTAATTATTCGTAGCCTATACAGAAGTGTATATATTACAAATGTGATTAATGTACGTTGTTCTCCTTACACGGTCACAGCACTACCACTAATGTCGGCATTGCACCCGGAGGCGACATGCTTTGAGATGCCAGCCAATGCTAACACACAGTGTGAGGGATTAAGGGGCAGGAGGTCTCGAGGCCAGCGTCGATTAAGGGGACATGGCGGGTTCTTGGGATGGGAATGGGTAGAGAGGGCTCGTCGAGCTGTTGGATTAGGCTCGAGAGGTTGGCGTGAAATTTTAGGAATCGGAAACCGATCAGTTCGTTGTCAAAAGGAATGTTGAGGTCGTTGTGAATAGTAAGGTAGTAAGGAGATTTGACGATTTGTCTGAGGACTTTTGTCTGGAAGGGTTGGATGCATTGAATGTTCGATAGTTTGGCAGAAACCAACAGTTCTACTCCCTATGTTCAAATTGCTCGTTGTAAAGTCCTGTATGAGTCTTCGTGATCCGTTTGACCAAATATTATCTTTCAATTAATTAAGGTTTTTAGTTGAGATAAAAAAGTCAGTGCCACGAGCGGGATTCGAACCCACGACCTTCGGCTAGAATCGCCTCTACTCTACCACTTGAGCTGCCGTGACTTCGATCCACTCGGACACCAACCTCTCTTCTCAACCCCACTTTTTTTTATTTTCCCTCCTTTTTGCCATTTTTTAAATGTCGTGTAATCTATTTGATTCTCGGCGACAAATGAAATGGCCACGGAGAACTTTAGTGAAGATACAGTTAATTTTAACTTATTAAATTCACTAGTTTTCTTGACCAATTAATATCTTTCAATAAATTAAGGTTTTTAGTTGAGATAAAAAAGAGATATTGAAGGTAGCTTGGGAAGTATTCGAGTTATAGGACGGAATTGAGTTATCGTCCGTATAGGTTGTGATGATGGTACTGGTGAATGCAATATGTCAGCAGTACAGAACATGTAAAATATGGCGTCAAGAATGCTACCTTGTCTAATCTCCAAGTACTTATGGCCGCATCTCACTCTGGAGCAGCTGTCGGTTAGTTTGGATTTCGGGATAAGATCATAAGGAGCGGTAGTTTAGTTGAGTTTATACAGCATGCCCGGGTGACAGATTCTATAAAAAGCTTATTTAAGATTTATAAAAAGCTTAGATGTCTAAGAACGCACCAAAATAATAATACTATTTATTCTCGAGAGCAGAGGAGAGGAGTTGGGAGCTCGAAATTTTGTTGGACCTTATAACATGAGACAATATTTTTAATAAGTCAGTTTACATTAAATGTTGCTTAATAACCTTAAATAAATGCACGAAATATTTATCCTCACATAATCCGACATTGGCCACTAATCAAATGTTATTGATATATGCGATATAATTAGTCTTAGGCCTTCAGTACTATAAATTTACAATAAAAGGCAATCAGAAATGAGGCCTTTTAGTACCAAATTAAACGACACGTGGTTCGACGATTTTAATTACATCTGAGTAGCTATTGACTCTGATGTCTAAGTGGTATCTTGTTATTGCAATTCCACTAATTAATAGTATAATACGTAGTATCCTTGTTTAACAGGACCATTAAGTCATTTGAAAAGGGAATGAGTGGACTGCGAAACTTTTAATTATCAAAGTTCACAGAAAGAAAACTACTTGCATTGTAAGCAAAGAAAAACGTCATTAAAGTCAATAGAACAAAATAAAATCATAATAACTTTATGGTCTTGTGTATTATGAGATCTTATTATATTTTCAAAAACAATAATATTTCTTTATCAATGTATATATATTATTATTGTTTGTTATCAATTGTGGGCTGGAAAACGTCAATTGGACATTGCCTACTATCTTCCCATAAAACATAAATTATGCAGCTTTCTTTAATTCTCGTATGTTTTTCATTGTGTCTCATATTTTTCTACTGTTTTCGTAGCTCGTTAACCTGTTACTGTGACATCATGTAATCAAATAACTAAAGAAGTAATAAGAAGGCAAACACACAACACGTTTGTTTTTACTCTCTTTCGCCTTCCAGTGAAAAACCGAGCCGTATATGCGTGAAGTATACCCACGAATGTCCGGTAAAACATCAGACACCCCTCCAATGACTGAGAGAAATTTTTTGTCACATTTACTCCTCGAAAAATAGTCAATATTTGTCTAGCCGGGTTAGAAGCCTCCATGCACATTAATAAATTTAATTTACACTCCTGGCATTACAGCTCACTCCAGACTACTATTCATTCGTGTGACATTAAGAAAATAGATTGGAATGGGCCGTGTTCTAATGCTGCTTCCTCAGCCACTTTGTCTGCTTCCTCGTACAGACTATACATAAATTTCTATCTAGCATTAATTATTTTTTTATCGATCTCATGTGGCAACGGTGATGCAGAAGGTAAAACGGCTTTTTTTATTAAACCAGCAATGTAAAAAGACCAATCGATTACCACACAAAATCCCACTTCGTTCAAAGAAAGGATAAGTTTATTTACGATCCGTGTAAAACAAGGTGGTTAATTCTCGGTGAGCCGAGACAAATTGAGTCGTACAATTTTGATGGCGGTTGCCATCGGGGAGCCTCATTTACTTCGTACACAGCTCCTGTAACACAATTAACTGAATGATTCTTTTTTATATCACTCCAACAATGCAATTTGGCGGTCATGATAATAATTTGATTGCTACACAGACCGACAAGAGTTATAATTGCCGTGGCCGGAATGGATACAAAAGGAAATACAGCTGTTTCACAACGTGAGATTTTTCGTTTATCCTTGTAATCCTTAAGGTACAAATTGAAATTTTCTGATCTAAAGATAACACAAAAACGTGACAGTATTTATGAAAAGGGACATTAATTGGCATCATGTCCCTCAGGTCTGCACGACCAGATTAATAGTACTGACTCATTTTTGTTTAAATGTTTCTAATATTAAATTTATTGGTTTGTTCATCAAGGACTCTTACATAAAATTCTAAAAAAATTCAAAAAGTGTTAATGTAGAAAATAAAACCATCTTCATACATACATGTTATCAAATTAAAGATTGACGGAATACCAACAATTCATTTAATATATAGTTTGTGAGGTATTTTTCTGAATTTTGAATATTCACATCTTACGTATAAATACCAATAAAGCAATAAACGTAATTTCAATAATGGAATATGGCGCTGATAAATCGGGAGAACATTTTAGATTAGATTCATTAGAGTTCGTGGTCCGATTGACCGAATAACTTTTTTCAATTAATTAATCTGTACGTAAGGTTGAGATAAAAATACCAGTGTCACGAGCGGGATTCGAACCCACGGTCTTCGGCTAAATACGCCGTTGCTCTACCACTTTTTTCTCAACGAGTTCCTTACGTAAATATTAATTAATTTTAAAAAAATTTAGGTTAGTTTACAAAAATTTATAATTTTACACTAACAGCTGTACACCTCAATGTTATATCTAGCCTCTTCACGTTCATAGCTTTCTTTAAATATGTCACAGCGATAAAAATTATAATTATCCTCTAAAATCTTTTCAAAAGACTAGCGATTTCATACAGTTTTGATAGGTAGCCAAATTTAGGAAACACTTGGAAAATAAAATCGCTACAACCTATTATAAAGATGGAATTGTAAAAGAAATGATCGATTAGCTACATGAATCAGTTTCAAATGCACAAATACCACTGAGCTGAAATTATTAAAAGCATCAAAATTAAAAAGTCGCCTGAGCATGATAAAATAACTACTACAGTATGGAAACAAGCTATAATGATAGATGATAAAAAAAAAAGATTAATCGAAGTTTATAGATCTACAAGGCTATTACCTATATTATCAACACCTAAATATATTCATTTTTTATATAAATACATTTATAATTAATTTATAATCATTATAACCTATAATTTATTATAACTTTTTTACGAGGGTTCGCAACAGCAGAAGTTATATCAACCCTCAGGGTGCCGGTGTTTTTTGAAAAAAAGCCCATTTGTAAGTATGTCGGGTTCGAATGTAGGCTGCTGGATTCGTACCTGGGACCTTTACCTTACAATGATGAGCGCCGTGTCAACGCCTAAACCGCTGCGGCCACCGATGCCCCCGAATTATACTTCAAATTTATAATTATTTCAAAAGTCGGGTTGGGTTCCCAAATACTCGCGGCATTTCTTGCCTCTCAGCATGGAAACAAGGAAGGTAGACTTCAATTAAATGGAACCCATCCAGCAACAATGTATATGTTATAGTGTTTCTTATGTATTCAAGTATTGATAATATAGTTAGTAGGCTAGAATAGAAAAAAAATTTCTATTGTAAAGCTGCTATAAAAAAGGTTTGTGAATAAGACTATTTTTATGGAGGATTTTGTTTACTGCAGTAATTATTTTATCGTGACCAGGTGATTTTATTTTATTTTAAAGCTTTTACTAATTTCAATTCAGGAGTTAGTACTGCATTTGGAACTAGTTCATGTAAATAATCCATTATTTCTTTTCCATTCCTTCTATTTCCATTTTCCAAGTCTTTCGTAAATTATTCTATTTTATCCATACCAGATGCAATTATTTAATCGAGTTTAGACAGCGTATGATAATTTGTTTCTTTAATAGATGTTTGGTTGTACTTCCGGAATGTGTTGTCACCAGAGTCCCGAATGATAGCTTTGATTTTTATTATTTGATATTTACCAATTTCTTGTTTCACGTTGTGAGTAAATTTATTAAATTCCACATAAGGTTGGGTTTCGTGCGTTGGCATTGGCGTCTGCTTTTTATTTATTAACATTATAGCTTATTACGATTAAAACCCACAAAATTTCGAAATATAGTTCGGTCATGTCATATTGTTTTGATTTGTCTATCTTGTTTTGATTTGCCAACTTCAGTAGCCAGTCTGTATATAAAGAATCAAAAATAAGCAGACCAAAATGATAAATTAGGTCAACGACCAGCGTAATTAGTCTCGAAGATACAATATTTGTAAATTTTTTATTAGGTTCATAATTTATGATTATTATTGAACAAGTTTTTTGTCATTAATAGCCATCCTTACGTTGTTTGACGTATTAAAATTCCGTTTAAATTAGCATTTGTGCCGTTAGAAAAGTTTTATTTTCCGAGTACAAATGGGTCCCTGGTCCGAAGATAATCTTTTACCGGTGTTTATAAAGAAACGCGGATACAAGTTAAATCCTTTATTTTCCTCTTTGGCACTCGTTTCTTTTCTTACTCTCCCAGCCTTCAGAGACTTAAGGTGAGTGCATTAGGGGATTGTGCTAGGGTTCTCCCCCAGCGAGAAGAATAAAGTGGTCCGTTAGATACACCTCCCTTGACTGACACACGCCTACCAGCCATTTTTTCTGAGAAAGTCCCGACGGGGACCCGGAATCACAATCAGATCTGAAAAGGAAAAGAGAATAAAAAACGTCATCAGCCTTTATCGAAGTCAAGTTTCTGTCACAATTTTAAATATAAAACGATATGAATTATATTATACATAACTTCTGTTTTGTATTAGTTGTTGAAGTATATATATAATTTATTGTAGTTTAAGTTTTAATTTGCACTTATGGTTGGTTTTAAGAAATACGGATCATGTCAGATAGTAACCCATAATTAAAATGAGTCTACTTTATAGATCCATTAGAGTTCGCGGTCCGATTGACCAAATAACTTCTTTCAATTAATTAATCTTTATGTAAGGTATTGGTTGAGATAAAATTCGAAAGATGGGTTGAGATGGGAAGTTGGTGTCCGAGTGAATCGAAGTCACTACAGGTCAAGTGGTAGAGCATCAGCGTATTTAGTTGAAAGTCGTGGGTTCGAATCCCGCTCGTGACACTGACTTTTTTATATAAACAATACCTTATATAAAGACTACTTCATAAAGCTAATACCGGCTCTACCTTTATACTGGCAAATGTTATTTTACAGAATGCATAAATTAAAACACAGTTACTTTAGAAACCACAATTGAAATTAGCAATGTTTGGTGTTTGTTAATGCATAAGGGTTAGTTTTAGAAATTGAACTCAGTCAAGTGTAATTTTACACTTAATTAAGTGTGCTATCGTATGTCTAAAGAACTGAGGAATAATAGATTGTAAATACAGTAGGATGCTGTAAAACCGTGTTTTCTCATTGATTAAGACGGATGAAAACAGATGGAAGATATTGAAACTAATATATTTTTATTAATCAGGAAAATAATTGACTTTTGTATAATGTGAATTTAGCTCAAAATCCGAAAAAATTAACTTTAGATGTGCCAGTGAAAGAGATAAAGAAACTGAGGATGCACAATGATAACTTACTAGAGCAGAGGATCTAGATTTGAAAAGTATGAATCTATATAGTTGGTATTTTTATGCTGTTTACACGAAAGTCTATTTGATTTTAATTTTAATCAAGAGAATTTAGTATGAAAACAAATAAAAGTTTCTCTTCCTTAAAAACTGTCATTTGCCCATGAAAGACGGTTTTGTTGGGATTGATTTGACCTATCATACTCCTTGAAAATAGAATGTACCGAATTTACCAAGATTTTGTAGTTTTTGAGAAACTCGACAATCCAGAACAATATTTTCACAGATTATTGAACTTTTGAAATTCTTAAAAGATCTTACGATATTTATTATTGTTAGGTATTAATAATACTGGTCAACTGGTTTTTAAAATTCGCAGTGCAGTCTTAAGCATATTGTGGAAAAATAGTTTAGTTGGTTGACCTTTTTGTGAATTCCATTTTTTGACAATTTTTCAAATTTATATCTACATATCCGTCATGTTTTTCTTTACCCTTTTGCTGAACATACGATTTTAGAACTGTATTGAAGCTCTGATTTATAAATTTGATTTTTGCTGTTTGTTATTCTTGTAATTTTATGTACTCATTCTTTAGGCAACTTCATAAGGTTTGAGCTATGCAAATGAACTTTTCCAGCCCTCATGTTTTACACGAGAAAATGTCGATGGTTAATTTCTTTAACCAAAGGGCAAAAGCCCGCGGTTCTCGTATAATTTTGCTGCTTCACATTGACTCAGTGTTGAAATGTGCACCAGTGATGTGCACCTGTGATGTGCATCTGTGACAGTATCTGTGATGTTCATCTGTGACAGTATCTGTATCTCTCCTTCTCTCTCTCTCTCTCTCTCTCTCTCTCTCTCTCTCTCTCTCTCTCTCTCTCTCTCTCTCTCTCTCTCTTTTCTGTGTACCTGAGTATGTGCGCGCCCTGTGTTTGTAAGCACAATCTAAGGAAATTTTTTTTATACCTCAACGAACTTATGTGACTTTAAATTTCATTGCGATTGTGAAAAACGTTCATATTATTGAAAAGTGGCATTTCAAAACATAATTTCCAGTCTTATTTTTTTATGGTATCATGCCAAATGGTTTTCTGCTTGTCTGAGATTTTAACAAATGTAAGTTATTTGATTTGTCATGAAGAGGTTTTTTCTTGAAAACTTAATGTTCCGTTTAGTTTTGAAGTTGAAAAAGACACGTTTAGGTCATTTTTTGTTGGTTTTTCATAAACTACATCTGAACAACAAATTGGTCTTTCCACCCTATCAAATGAATTTAAACAATAATGTATTTAGAAAAATTCTGTGAATAAAGCTAGGCGGCGGGTCCAATTTATTCGAAAAAAGCCCAGCATATCAGACAAACAGCTTTGACAGGGTGTGTGTTTGCTGTCAAGGTTAACAATCAGAATTTATGTACGCCATAACTTATACCACTTGAGCTTCTCGACGCTACCCGGGCCACGTAGAGGTCCATATCTCTTTATCCCTTTTTCTTCTGCTCTTGCTCCGCACCAATCCGACGATAATTAAATTTATTTCGTTATACTCGTATCAAAAAAGATGAGGGTGAAAAAAGGGTTGGTTCAGTTTTTATTATGAAAATAAACAACACTACCTGAAATATGTATATATTTTCTTATCACGGCATGGGTATAAATTTACACTTCGCCTTTGAACATTGATAAACAACATCTTACAGTAACAAAGACCGTCGACTTAATGTTAGTTAATAACGTTTTCACTATTTTAGTCATTTTCTTTGAAATAAAAGAATTAAGTAGGATTGTATAGGGAGCTCATGAAGGCCTGTGATGTTTGTTGTTATATTCTTGATTCAAGATCTAGTCTGAAATCTATAGGGAACCAATTGGGGAAATTCTAAGTAGCGCTCAGGTATTACTACGTAAATAAGTTTAATGAATTCAGAAAAACTAATGAAAAATACCCATCGTGCAGACACTTGGAGTTAATTGAAACTGTTATATAAGTAAATTAGGAATGAAAAAATTTAAAATGATTATCAAAGCATGGGGGGGATTGTTAAATCGGAGTACCCTGTCTTTTACAGCCGCCAGGTAATTGTGCCTGTTGGGTTTCCGCCATGGTGAAAAATAAAATCTCTATAATTGTTTTGACAACACGTGAAAAATTTTCTAATATAAGAAAAGACGTTTTTGGCAAATTTAATTTATTGGGTCACGAGGCACCAGAGCTGTTAATTGTTAGAAACTGTCATGCATTGTTTAATTTATTTATGCTTTGAAAATTAGACAAAAACTTTGTACTTAATAGTTTTGTAAATTATAAAATTATAACTTACTTGAAAGTAAAATTTAAAAAACTGACCAATGTATAATCTAATGACACCATTGTTATCAACGTAAAGTAAACTTTAAAATTTTGTGTCAGGGCGTAAAGGGCTGAATTTAAAATTTTGAAGTTGAAAGTACCAATGTAATTTTCAAAAAAAGGTAACAATTTGAATCTAGAATAACAAATATTAACCACGTTTTTTTACTAGAATCATTGATTCAAAGAAAATTCGGCAGGATCATCTAAAATTTACGTTCTGTATAATAACAATTACAATATATTCAATATGTAAGGTATTGGTTGAGATAAGAAAGTCAGTGTCACCATCGGGATTCGAACCCACGTCGTGACACTGCCTTTTTATCTGAAAGAAAAACCTTAATTTATTGAATGATATTAATTTGTCAAGCGGACCGCGAAAACTAATGAACTTGTATACTTTATTGTTATTATTATTAATTCACTACTTTCGTGGTCCGATTGATCAATTAATACAAGACAATTAATTAAGGTTTTCAGTTAAGGTCAAAAAGTCAATGGCACGAGCGGGATTCGAACCCACGATCTTCGGCTAGATACGCCGGTGCTCTACCACTTGAGTTATCGTGACCTCGATCCACTCGGACATCAACTTCCTACCTCAACCTCACCTTATGAGTTTTCCCTCCTTTTGCCATTTTTCAAATGTCGTGTTATCGGTTTTGATACTCGACAACAATTGAAATGGCGACGGAAAGCTTTAGTGAAGTGTACTTCCTTTTTTTTAAATCATTAAATCACTACTTTCGTGGTCCGCTTGACCAATTAATACATGACAATTAATTAAGGCTTTTAGTTGAGATGAAAAAAGCTAATGGCACGAGCGGGATTCGAACCAATGATCTTCGGCTAGATACGCCGCTGCTCTACTACTTGAGCTATCGTGACCTCGATCCACTCGGACATCAACTTCCTACCTCAACCTCACCTTATGAGTTTTCACTCCTTTTGCCATTTTTCAAATGTCGTGTAATCGGTTTTGATTCTCGACGACAATTGAAATGGCGACGGAGAGCTTTAGTGAAGTGTACTTCATTTTTTTTAAACCATTAAATCACTACTTTCGTGGTCCGCTTGACCAATTAATACATGACAATTAATTAAGGCTTTTAGTTGAGATGAAAAAAGCTAACGGCACGAGCGGGATTCGAACCCATGATCTTCGGCTAGATACGCCGCTGCTCTACTACTTGAGCTATGGTGACCTCGATCTACTCGGACATCAACTTCCTATCTCAACCCCACCTTATGAGTTTTCCCTCCTTTTTTCCCCTTTTTTCCCCTCCGAAGATCGTGGGTTCGAATCCCGCTCTTGCCATTAGCTTTCTTCATCTCAACTAAAAGCCTCAATTAATTGTCAGTTATTATTATTATTTTTAACTAAAAAAAATTATCTCGTAAATCGTTTAGTGCATATTTGTGTTTCAATGCATAGTTTACAACGTTCAGACTCGTGTTGCTGCCGTGATCAAGTTGTATATTTTAAATTTAATTGTAAAAATATATCATTTATTTATATATTCGTACATACTGTGTTATAAAAATGAGCATAATCGAATGATTGTAAAAACACCCCTCTCAAAATAAACAATGCTTAGATCAATTTTTTACTATGTGAAAATTGGAATTTGTACCTTTGTTACGTTTTATTGCACGTTTCTAGGTTGAAATGCACGTTTTAAGGTTATATTGCTCGCAAATTCGGTCTTTACTTTATGTATTTCTTGCAACTATATTTTCTTTGATTAAATATAAATAAGTACAATTTGAACGTAAACTTTTTTAAAATCTAAGTGCGATTATATTTTGATAATGTTAATCCGAAGTCTTATATAACAAGGTTAAATAAGTTTTAAATAGAAATTGCTTTGATACTAATTGATTGAGACCATTGGCAATTTTTGAACAACAAGTTAAAGGGGGAGGGGGAGCAAATTATCTTAGAGTAAATCGGAAAACTCCGCCTCAAATTACTTCCTTTATCTGGCCTCCTCTCAAAGAACTAAGTAAAACTAAATCCGGCTGGAATGTGTTGGCCGGTGTGATAATGGGAAAGACAAAGTGAAAGAGAACAAAGAGGGATAAGGATGGAGAGAGTGGAAGCTAATTGCTCTAATCGACTCGGTTGCGTGATGAACTGGAAAGTAGATGAGATGAGGTGTAAAATTACATTAAAATTAAATATCTTTGATATCAGTTACTATAATTGTAAAAGTCACAAATTATCGAGCATATTAATTTCTGTCAATATTAGAGAAAACGTACGAAACCAGTGTCGTTTAGATATATTTGTCTGTTGTGTGTGACTAACGGGACAACTAAGCCCAGGTTGGAACAGAGTGTCGTGTCGGGTTGTACTAAATGAATTCGACCCTTTCCAGCTTCCCTCAAAACTTATTTACTACAGACGTGTACCGGCACCTGGCTAGTCCTTATACACGACAACTCCGGGGACTTAGCGGTTAACCACCTCATTAGAACAATGTTCCTACAACTTCCAAGTGTCTGTCCGTAGTTTTAAAGAACTTTAAACACAATTTGCTCCTTCACACCACACATTAATCATGAAAGTTCTTTATACCTACTTTTAATGAGTTCATAATATATTTACTGTTTGATGTTTCGTAAAAACATGTACAGAACACGATATATTGAAAGTTATGAAAATATTTTTCTGTAAAACAGACTTGAATTTGTAATTTTGTCTGAAAATTGAAAAAAGTATAGTCTTTATCATTCAATACTTATATATGACTGTAATTCATACATAATTAACCAAATTTCTTATATTTTACTTTTTATTCTTCTACTTTCCAAAACGGAATAATAACCCGTGATAAATCAGAGAGGGGTTTATAACAAAATAAAATTAACTGTTTTCAAATGCTAATATTATTTTAATCAAATACCGATGATATTCATCTCAGGTTATTTTCATAACCGGAAAGTAGAAGTGAAGAGGCAACGATTCGGAATAAATAGAGATAGTCCAAGAATGAAATTAAACTTGTCACCTGTGAGTGATGAGGTGAATAATCGATCGGCGAATTTTATACCCGAGTCAGTCAATCATTGTAAAGTTTATTGCCGTAGAGTATACTTTTTTTGCTTATTTCGCAAAAATAAATTGAATAACTAACCGTAATATTTAAAAAAATATCTTAACTTAAAGTTTATGAAAATCCAGTAGTTATAGTAAGTACAGATAAGCAATTATAACAGTTGACATTGTGTTTTTTTTTTTTTTTTTTCAATTGTGCATAGATTCACAGGCCACAGATATTTTAATATACTTTCTATTTGATTTCAGTTTGTTTTCACAAAAGCGCCAATTATTTTCATTTGTTGTTTGTGTATGTTTGCTTTTTTTAGTTTGGTTCAAGGAAGCAGCTGGCAGACAGCTAGACCATTTCAGCCCCGAAGTCATCAGTTCTGAAATTTTAAATTATTCTCTCACTTACCCCAGAATATATTCTTTCTTTTTGTTCAATTAGAAAGATGAAATACTCGATATTCCTCCAACACGTCCATAAATAATCAAATGGAGGGTTGATGGATTAATCAACATTTTACCATTAGTCCTCTCGTAAACAACAAATACATTTAATCTCAATGTACAAAAAAGAGAACATAAAACGAAATTTCTTTCAGTAGTGTATAAAGCAGCCCTGTTTTCTCCAAAAACAACAGACGGCCCAAATAATTGCTGCTGTACTCAAACACTATACTCATATTGGGTAGTATTCCTGCACCCTCGCTGACTACTTTAAATTATGTGGAATACATTGAGCAAGTTATTTTACATGCCGGTCTTATTCTCGGGCTTTATCTTACAATTAAGCGTCCTTATTAAAGTCTTATTAAAATCAAGCGTGAACTTTGCATGGCCTGTTTTTAATTTGGCGAGCTGTAAAGACAAACAAACACACCTCATTTGATAGAATATTTCTCCTTGACTGGACCTTTTAATTTGCTGAAATCCTTAACGCTAAAAGGACAATTTATTAATGATGCCTGAGGCATTTGGAGCTCACAGCGGCAGCTGAAATCATCCAAAGCGGGGTAATAATGATGATGGATATGACGAAGGCCTTGTGTTATGTAGAAACTAAACCCTGCTAGAACGCGTTATCATTGGCTGGAACCAGAGAACCTGTTCGCATGATTACCTTTCGAAGTATCAGCCCAATTAGCATTCTATGTTAGCAGAATCTCTTCCCCTGATACCCTGCTAATACATGTTCTCGCTAACTAAAAAATAAAATATCATTTTGTACATCCGCAGGACGCAAAGATACATAAAAGAGGCGCATGAGTGTGGTCCTGCGATGCCTGTTTATCGAGTGTTTCAGCGATTCCTTCCTGCCCTACATGAACACTTCATGCCCATCTCGAATCTATATTTGTATTTTGTCTTTAATTGAGACAACATGGTTAAAACAACCTATTCAAATTTACTCGGTTATCAGTGAAAATCGTAACGCCTCTCCCATCTTGGAAATCTGTGACAGATCCTTCAATCCGTTCCAGAAGCCGACTGTAAAACTGCAGCCCTAAAATCGAAATTTGTCTTCTTTTATACTATTCGATCCTTTCTTTCTTATCCTTCCTTACCATCTTTAAATGTAGAGGTATCGTGAAATTTTTTACAAGCGCTTCTTTTAATAACGATCTGAAGAACGTGTTCAAGCCAAAGTGAGAAATTTTTATCTTGTTAGTTGTTTTTGTATGCATGGAAGTGCATGGAAAGTAAGTGGTGAGTGGACGTGTGTGTTCGTATAAAAAAATTAGTCTGACAATTAGACTTTTGAGAGAACGTTTCATGGTTGATTGAATTAGTTGTTAACTTGGGATGGATTATGCAAAAAGTTATAGACCAACATATTTTATATCTGAAGAGTATTAATCTTTATGTAAGGAATTGTTTGAGATAAAAAAGTCAGTGTCACGAGCGGGATTCGAAACCACGAACTTCGGCTAAATACGCCGATGCTCTACCACTTGAGCACTACCACTAACCTCCTATCTCAACCTACAACCTTTCAAATTTTCCCGCCTTTTTGCGATTTTTCAAATGTCGTGTAATCTATTTGATTCTTGGCAACAAAAGAAATGGCCACGGAGAGCTTTAGTGAAGACATTCTTCATTTAACTTATTAAATTCACTAGATTTCGTGGTCGGAATGACCAAATAACATGTCAATTAATTAATCTTTACGTAATGTATTGGTTGAGATAAAAATCAGTGTCACGAGCAGATTCTAAGCTCAAATGGTAGAGCATTAGCCGAAGGTCGTGGGTTCGGATCCTGCTCGAGACCCTGACTTTTTTATCTCAACCAATACCTTACATAAAGATTAATTAATTGAAAGATGTTATTTGGTCGATCGGACCACGAAATCTAGTGAATTCTTAAGAGTATATTTTTTTATTAGAACCATAAAATTTCACCTCCATATAAAATTTAAATTCTATGGATGTACCAATTTTCGTGATATTAGAGAGCTTTAGTGAAATGTACTTCATTTTTAAATCATTAATTCACTACTTTCGTGCTCCGCTTGACCAATTGATACATGATAATTAATTAAGGCTCTTAGTTGAGATGAAGAAAAGCTAATGGCACGAGAGGGATTTGAACCCACGACCTTCGGCTAGATACGCCGCTTCTCAGGTGGTAACCTGAGCTATCGTGACCTCGATCCACTCGGACATCAATTCCCCATCTCAACCCTTATGAGTTTTCCCTCCTTTTGCCATTTTTCACTTTCATTTTTTTTTGTATAATATTGTTTTTTAAGTTAGTAGGATAATGGTTTTCTACTAACATTGTATATAAAGTTTTTAAATTATTTTTATGGAATTTATTATCTCTAATATTTAACATTTTTCGTTACTACATTAGATTTTTATTGAAATGGATGTGATGACAAATAATTCAGTATTCTGTGGGTTTTTTTATAAATTTTATTTATTTTAACAAACAAATATAATTGTATGCAGTGAGCCGAGGACAATACCTTTATTCACCATTCTGGGGAAAAATAAAAAAAACCTTACGAATTATATTTACTACTGTGATTCGAATAAATAAGGCTATGTATAAGTACCTAGTTTATATATATATTTATATACACATGCACATATATTCATAACTTAAAATAGGTAACGTAAATACATGAACAAATAATAAAAAATATTAAAACAAATAAAATAAATTAATTAGTTAAGTGGTGGGTTTTTTATAAATGTCAACGATGTAACTTGGTGCTCTATATACATATAATAACTATAGGGGCGACAAGTCAAAGGGATAACTTGAAAGGATTTTCACGTAATTTCTTGTATAGGCTTTGCTGTGTTTGGACGGACAATGAAGATTTCCGTTCTAAAAGTTTTCGTGTTTGACCTCGTCTTTTCTTTAGTAGTTGTTTAGTATGTCTTTTAAGGGGATTCGACGTCAGTCTACGTACATCAGTCCAGTAAGTACTTTTTTGGATTCAACTGGAGGGCAAGACTGTTTTTGAAATCCAATAAACTATATATTTTCCGGTCTTTGATATGCTCATGATGTTCTTGGATTGTGGGGTTGCTTACATATTATACACGTTAGAAGAGAATTGCGGTGCCACTCGTGTAACGTGTGTTAATTATGGTGTTGGTATGCATAGTAAAGTCAGCAGTATGTTATAGATGATGGGACCAAGAATGATCCCTTGTGTATAATTGACGATATACGTTCATAGAATTGTCCCAACGGATGTATTATTATAAACAACAACGAGTACGTTCTCCCTTTTACAATTGTTTATTTTATTATTTAACGTACTTTCTAGAGTAAATGTATGGTACTTTAGTCTATTGACACAGTTAAAATTTATCGCCCTATAAATTGAACACAATATGCTATGTGTATTCGTTCAATGTTCACTTTCTCACCTCAGAAATTTGCCTCGACAATTGATTAAAATTAAACACACGTTTGCGTCTTTTAAAAATTTATTTGTGCAAATGAGTTGTAAAAAAGGAGAAGTTTTTCTCCTCTGTACTGTAGATTTAGCGCTTTTGAATTCAAGATTTAGGAGTACAGCTAAGAATTCCGGTTGCTGCGTTTAATTAAATAAATTAGGATACAAAAAGCCTCCCCTGTTCATGATAAAATGCGAAGACCAAGGATTCTTTAATTTACAAATAAGAAGGCTGTTACTTTTCCAGCGGAGCACTGGATAATTAGCTAAGTGAGATGGCAGAAATAAATTACTACTCCGAAACCACCAGGACTCGGCAGTAAAGAATGCTTAGTTTCAGTTATTAATGCTTTGTCAGCCAACTATTTTTTAATTTTCTGCGTTTAAACTTTCACAGTGACTTTTGTCATCAACATTTTTAAACAATACACCAGCAGCAGAAGGCGCTTTTTTAATTTTGGTTTTTCGTCTTAATCTGATAATGCAAAAATGTTGGTAAATATTCTGTTGGGAAATTCGAATGAGTTATTATTTCTAAATAGTAGATTTCTTAATCATTCTAAATAACTTTACTAACAGAAAGATTTACTTACTTCCAAATTATTGAAACTGCAAGATGACTTACTCCTCGTCATCTTGAATGGCCCGAAACGTTTCTGACTAACGAAATCAGTACCACACATTAACTTCATCTTGCAGATCTCATGAAAAATTCTCATAGAATTATTTATGGTTTTGCACTTTTCTACTTTTATTCTTTATTATCGGCATTTTAAACCGGATTTTCACTCTTGTAGTTTCAATGCTCCAAAGCTTTTTCTAATTCATATTTTCATTTTTAATGATAAATTGTAACAATATAGTTGTCGAGTCAGTACTTTATAGTATTTTTGAATCGTCAGAAGCATTTTGTCGTTTTCCCATCCTCAGTAGAGGCTTTTGCGACAAAAGGAATGGGGTAAACAAATAGCACATAGACTAGAAACCGAACACGTCCGATAAACTTAACTAGAAAGATAGATCGGAAACGATCAGACGGCAGCTTCATCATTCCATAGACACCTTGAGAAATTTTATAAATAATTGATGATTTCAAACTTAATTTTTAATACTTTGGTTTTTCCTATTCTCCAAAGCAGTTTTATCAATTAACCCAAGCTTCACCTAAAGTCCATATGTTATATGTTTATTGAATTATTGTTTTTTTATTTGTATTTTTATTAATAATATTTTCATGATGATTTGAACTGGAAAAAAATGAATTTTGTGTTAAGTGACAATCCTGGTCAGACATTAGGCACATCATAGGGTATGGCACCCGGGATTTCTGTGGAAGCTCAATCTACCCTATTCCTGTTACTAAAATTATAGCTTACAGTTCGTCAGTTCCAAACTCTCCAAAACTCTCCCTTCTCCACCATTTATCCGATTCTCTCTGCTTTTCACAGAAGAGCGAGAACTCTCCCCTACTCTACAGAATCTAAACCGTTGATCTACCTACTCACCCTAACACTTTCACTTTTTCCTTTGCCGATGACACATCAAAATTCAGCTCCGATAAAGACCCTGTTACGTAATTTACAAAATCACTTATACAACTCGAATCTTGGCGACGCCAATAAACAATCAAGGTTTGTGAAACTAAATCTAAATACATTGTTTTCACTCTTAACAAAAAACACTCCCTCCTTTATATTTCATTAATCTTCCCACCATAAGCGTTCCAACTTAACAGACTATAAACCCTACCATCTGAAATGGTTAGAACCATGTTTAATGCTCCCTTTTACCCAGTGCCCAATTTCGTTACACAAATTTTCATTCTAAATTACCCCATTACTCAAACTCCTTAATCCTCGAATTATCTTTCTCAACATTATCCGCCAATCCCCGTCGGGGACTGAAACGACGTTGGCCACGGGACGGCTTAGTTGCCTAACTTCGGCAATGGATAGTTACCAACTTCTCCACTCTGTTGGTGAACCAACGCCTCCCATCATCGTACGGATGCCGTTTATGCCTTACATGTCCATTTGTGTGTACGTGCATACAACGTTGTGTTCATGGTCATACAATACAGGGTGTCTTTCTCTTGAATTTCTCTTGAACCAATGACCTATAAGAAAAAACAACAAAAAATACGAGTTTAATATTTTTTTGTTTAGTTTCGAATTTTTACCTATTTTTGGAGAACAATTGTACAGGGTAATTGTGGCCCGTCAACTTCCAAATTTCAACTATAACCTATATCACCTGGCACATTATTTTAGGACATTTTTTACGCTGAAAACAATGGTGAAATCGGATTTTATATTGGTCAAAAAATGACAAAGTTATGGCAAAATGTTTGACTAGAAACTTAAAAAAACCGTATTTCGTTTGTTTCGTTGTTAATTCCGAGGTCCTATGCTTGATGTGACGATTCAAATAACGTCTACCCTAGAAAGAATTGGTGCGGTGGGGGCATTCATCAAGCTGGAGAGTCATTCTTTGTCGTTTTTGCAGAGGAAGATCATCTAATAATGTTGGTAAAACCTCCTTCAAAAAATGTTGAACTGAACTCCATTTACATTATTTTCGCAGAAATAAGGGCCAATTAATTTATTTCCGTGAAGTCTACAACAAACATTGATACTGTGAACCATCTGATGATGACAAGAGTACAAATTCTTGGATTTTCAATTTTGAAATAAACCCACGTTCGAAAATTTCAACGGTTTAGCATGCTATTAGAGGTGCACTTGGATTCATCAGTCTATAGGATGTGTGGAAGAAGTTTTATTCGGCCTCTCAAATCTTTATTTGAGCAAGGAACGCCTAATCAGAGTCTCCATGTCCCTGGACAAGATGAGAGCGATACTCGTTAAACTGTAAATCTGGTGTACATCTCTAATTTTATTTGTTGTAAAACCTAAAGCCCTTCCAACATTTTGGAGAGACGAATTTTTCAAACAAATACTAAAATATTCAGCTCCCTTCGAAATTATCCTGCCTGTTTCTTTTTACCATAACTTCGTCATTTTTTGACCAACGGAAAATCCGATTATACCATTGTTATCAGCGTAAAGTATCCATTAAAATTTTGAGTCAGGATTTATAGGATTATATTTGAAATTTTGACGTTGAACTGAGCCTGATTTACCCTGTACAATTTTTTTTCCAAATATAGTAACAATTTGAATCTTGAATAAAAAATATTAAACACGTATTATTTATAGCATCATTGATTCAAAGAAAATTTAGCAGGGCCATCTAAAATGGACGCACTGTATAATGACAATTTCAATAAACTCAATATGTATTTAAAGTACAGTTGTAAATAAATAATTAAATTTAAAAAAATTATGTACAAATTGTCTGCACTACCTTAACACCTGAACTCGTTCGCTGGATTTTCACAATGGGTCAAATCGAGCGGACCATGATGTAATTATGAGCATGCACAAAAATAAACAAAGACCGTCAGCTGTGTAAAGAATCCTTCATTCTGATCCTGCGAATGCGCCTCCTATTTATGCAAATACGAGGAAAGGCTTAGCGAAACGGTGGCCGGGCCTATCTCAATGTCTTTCTGCACAATGGCCTGGGCTTTGTGTCGGCACTCTAATCGACACCAGCCCTCAGTAATGTTTTCCCATGCCCAACCCGTCTTTTTTTCACCCTGTTAGGAGAACACGAGAGTTATGACCCCTTTTCACCCCCTTGTCGATCTTGGTATAAGTGAAAAATTTCAATATTTTATTTCAGAGAGAGGACAAATTCGCGTTTATAATCGTTTACTTTGAACTGGCGTTATTATTCTAAGAGAAAGAAACATTGAACTTTATAGGACATTATCGAATTCTCAAGAAAATTCCATATCTCCTGAACAAAAGACATTCAGGTCTTTGAGGACTTTCTTATGAGGAAAAGAAAAAAATGAGGCAATAAATTGAAAAAGAAAGTGTATTATTACCATGTCACTATAATGTGAAAACTTATTTCGTTTCTAATAGAAGCAGCAAAGGAGATTACAGTTAGAAGCACAATCATCTCATTTAACGTGTAACTGATTGTTGATATTTAAAGTTAAGTTCAAAAATATCACGACAATTTAAATTGTCACATTTTATTCTTTTTTTAATCAGTTACGAGTAAAATTGAAATAATCGAACTGACAATGAAATCCCATATCTCGAGAATCAAAGGCATCGTTGAGGATTTTCCAATTGTCAAAAAAAGAAAAACTAGGGCATTAAATTTGAAAAGGAAGTTTATTACCAGGTCGGCATAATGTGTCAACTAATTATATTTCTAATAGAAGCAACAAAGGTGATTACAGTTAGAAACTCACTTAATTTGACAATAAAACAGGCAGGGCAAAAATAAAAAGTTGTGTCTCTTCTAAACCTTACGACTTGTGTATTTATATTTGTAATTTTAATAAAATTTTATTTACATTTTGTAAAAATTTGAAAAAATGATTTGTAGACATTTTTAGGTACTTATTTTCAATATCCCTAAGAAACTCTAAACGCATTCGAAGAGAAAAAAAGAAACAAAATAATATTAAAATGACCTGTTGGTACTGACGAAACGTTTGATAAAATTATCGAATTCTCAAGTAAATTCCATATCTCCTGAACAAAGGCATCTTTGAGGATTTTCAGTTTGTAAGGAAAAAAAAAAAGGCATTAAATTGGAAAAGGAAGTTTATTACCAAGTCGACATAATGTGTAAACTTATTACATTTCTAACAGGAGCAGCAAAGGTAATTACAGTTAGAAACACACTTAATTTGACAATAAAACGGGCAGAGTAAAAATAAAAAGATGTGTCTGTTCTTAACCATACGACTTGTATCTTTACATTTGTAATTTTAACAAATTTTTATTTACATTTTGTACATGATTTTAGCTATTTATTTCAATATCTCTAAAAAATCTAAACGCATTACAAGAGAAAAAAATAAACAAAATAATATTAAAATGACCTATTGCTACTGATGGAACTTTAGATGTTATTTATTCAGAAATCGTGAGATGCGGTCTGGTGTGATGTAGGTTTCAGAAAAACCTTTTCTTTATCGTGCCAACGTTTCGATCTTTATTGATGATTGAATATAAAAAAATATATTGTGCATTGTATAAATTCACTTTTTCACATCCTAAATGTATTTGTTAAATGTAAACAATGTTTGTAAATCCCAGGCCCTGAAGATGATCTCAATAAAGATCAAAACGTTGACACGATAAAGAAAATGTTTTTCTGAAACATACATCCCACCAGACCGCATCTCACGATTTCTGAATAATTATCGATTAACCGTCACTAATCACCACACATTTAGAAGTTATGCTTGTTTCATTTGAGCAAATGAAGATTAAATTTAATAATTTTTAAAAATATTTCCAGTGCTAGGACATTTGTTTATGAAACCCGCGTCAGATGCCGTAAAACCTGAAAAAAATGTTGAGTAAATGTAATTTAAAAAAAATTTTTACTCTTATTATAGTTTCTTAGCATTAATGAAAGGGATATTTTTTCCGAAAGCTCAAGAAAGGAACTGATATTGAGTTTCTTATATAAGCTGAAGTAACTTCAATAAATTTAAGGAACTGATGATGAGTGTTTCGTTTAAGCTAATATAACATTTAAAAAATTAATTCAATGAAAGATGTTTGTAAAAATTGCCAAATTCCATTATTTTAGTGTATTTCGTAAGTAAAATTATATATCATTCGCGTCTTCTTTCTGTGAAACAACACATTTTCTACAATGGTATTATTCCAAGTGGTTTTGAGTAAAGCAAATTATGAAAAAATGTAATTTAAACATAGTGCTAGAAGCCGACATGTAGCTGTAAAAATAAAATTGGATGGTCCTACGTTGTCAGTTTTCAGCATACTAAATCTTTCTTCACTCCCTTCTTTTCTTTTAAACTCCATCCCCATATCTATCTAATAAACAACAGAGCTTCCTCTAGTTATTACATTGAGAGCGGAAAACATTTTTAAAACAATTTTATTGGTGGACAGTGTATAAATTTTGGCTAGAGGGTGAAGAGACTGGAGGAAGGCCCCTAAGGAGTGGAAATGAATGAGAGTCGTAAATATAGGGTTTCCAGTTGTTAACGTATAAAATTCACTTGAGAAACAATTACCCACAACGCTTGCCGGGGCATTATGTTCTGGGAATTTTTTATGTATGCCCTCTTCCCGCCCCTTGTAATTTATACAGGGCCCGGGTGGCAATATATCTAAAAGACAACACGTCGGCCGACTTGTGAATAGGGGCCGGAGAAAAACTAGAAGCGAATTTATGAAAAGGGTTCCGCGGGAGCCACTCGTGTAATATATAATAAGCGGGTGGTGCGAAGGTTGAAAAGAATTTAATTAGAGGAGCCTTGTTGTCGGAGCCCAACAATGGACGAGAGTGGTGGAGGGACATGGCCCATTGTTCTCCAATCAGCCAGATCACCGGTCATTCTACAGCAAAGTATTTTTCAGTGTATCGGAAATTAACAAAAAAATCCATTGTGACTCGCTAGAAACGATCCGATAATACATCGAGAGCGGAAGGGATTTTTAAATCAATTATAATAGTTCAAATCGGTCGTCCAAACTCAATTACAATATTAAGCTATCAATCTGTAATCCTTTTTAAAAAAGATAGTTCCCACTCACAGTAAGGGCACACCAATATCAAATCTACACTCAGTATTAACAATTCTTTAGAATTGATTAAAGAATTAAATAACAACATTATACCCAACAACTGTGTTTTAGTGTCATTTGACGTTACTGATTTATTCAGAAATATGCCCGTTGAAGAATGTACTAAACTCATAAAACAAAAACTTACAGAGAATTCTACTAACGAATTTATAAGAAATGATATGATATACGTCTTAAAGATATGCCTACAATCTAATTATTGTAAATTCAATAATAAATTTAACAATTATTTAGAAATCGTGTGATGTAGGTTTCAGAAAAACATTTTCTTTATCCACCCACTATTACGAATAATAATACATTAAGTCTATCGAATACAAACAAACCAGCACACATTTATATGCCATGTATCCAAGGCCTATCACATAAATTAAACACATTTCTCTCGTCAGATAACTTTAAAACATCTTTCAAAAATTATAAAACAATTCAAACACTTTTTTCCAAAATTAAAGATCCCACACCAATAACAAATAAATCTGACGTAATCTACAAAATCAACTGTTTAAACTGACCGGCAACTTACATCGGCCTTACATCCCAATATTTGGACAAGAGAGCAAAATCACCAAAATCCTACAGCACTCGCTACCCACCATCTTGAACACCAATTTTGAATTCAAAAATCCAAAAGTATTACACACAGAACAAAACAAACATAAACGTAATTTCTTAGAAATGGTTTATATCAACAGAGATAAACACAGCATCAATTACAGAACAGATACATGTAAACTCAGTCGCAGCTACGCCAATATCATTGTCATCACATTACATTCCACACATCAAATATTTTTCACATAGTCTAATTTCCCAACAATTTAACTTTCCTTTTGCTATTTATCCCTTTCTATATAATCCTGAAAGGATATTCTGGCCGAACCATTACCAACACATTTCTTTCCCTTCGTCGGCTCTTTTCACCTCAAAGAAGCCGGCGCCTTATACAAAAATGTCTTTTCTATACCGACTTCCTTCCCCCCCTTCAAAATCCAACGTATATAAACACAAAATAGCAAAATCTCACTGGCACTCTCGACACGACACGCAAGAACAGCACAATTACACAGAAGACAAACACTTTGAGTGAGTAGAAATACTTTGATTGAATATATAAAAAAAATATTTGGCATTGTATAAATTCACTATTCCACATCCAAAATGTAATTATTATATGTAAACAATGTTTGTAAATCCCAGGCCCTGAAGATGATAAGGATCGAAACGTTGGCACGATAAGAAAATATTTTTCTGAAACCTACATCCCACCAGACCGCATCTCACGATTTCTAAATAAATATCGATTAACGGTCACTAATCACCACACATTTCTACACGGGAAATAAATTTAACGAAATGAAAGTGTTACAAATGTGGTCTCCATTATCCACACTTTGTGCCGAAATATTCATAGATAATTTCGAACATAATCTTTTGAAATCCAATAACAATATAATTAAATCTGTTCATTTTCGGAAACGCTATGTAGACGATATTTTATGCATATGGTCGGGGACATTAGAGGATCTCAAAGAATTTCTCCCACTAATTAATTCTCCACACGGTAATATAAATTTTACATTGGAAATTAACAAAGATGAACTTTTTAGATCTAAAATTGTCCGTAATAAACAACCTAGTTGAAATAGACGTATATAGCAAACCCACGACTACAGACACCAGCAAATTCTTTCAATCCATGGTCCCAAAAGGCTGCTGGTTTCATTTGGCTCATAGACAGTGTGTTAAAATTCCAGTAACACCTGCTAACTATAAAATATTATTAGAAACTATTAAAGCCTTAGCAAAAAACAATGGGTATCTAGAAATATTTTTTGATAGGTTGGTAGTTAAAAGAATAAAAAAATTAACTTTAAAAGAATCAACAATAAGACTCAGGCACCCAACCATAAATGAATCATTTCCGTTGTTTGCCATACATTGGTGAAATATCAGAAAAAGTCAGTAAAATTTTTAAACAAAAAGGTTTTAGGACAGCTTTTAGAAGTACGGGTTCACTTAAAAACATCCTCTCAAAACCGAAAGAAAAAGCAGACAACTTGGTAAAAAGCGGGGTTTACCAACTTAATTGAAATGATTGCGACATTAAATACATAGGAAAGAGCGTAAGAGAAATAAAAACGAGAGTTAAAAAGCACTTGTTTAAATCGAACAAATTTACTGAATTTAAAGACCATCTAAAAGAAACAAAACATAATTTCAATTCAAATGTAAAAACAACAGTGTTACATAGTTTAAATAATGGGAGAGAACTAGATTGGTTGAGAAATTTGAAATTAAAAAATGTAAAATTGAATGTAGATAAATGCATTAATAATATAATAGATTTTGATCTACCTTCCATTTTAAATATGTACATAAATAATATTAAACGTACAAATAATTAAATTAATTATTTTAATTGTTATTAATTTTATCATAATTTAATAAACTATTATTAAGGTATTATTCTATTTTTTTATATTTTATCGTTAATTACTAATTTATACTTACTGTGAGTAGGAACTGTCTTTTTAAAAAGGATTGAACACCGCACTCAATCCATCATTCATCATTTCTATCTCTCTGTATGTTTTATGACGGCTTCAATTGCTATCTAAAAATTTACCAGATATTCTGCAGCCTTGCTAATAAAAATATAATCCATGTTTTACTCCGATTCGTCAATTTCTATAGAATTTTAAACATCACATTATCTTGTTGACTAAATATTTCTTTATGATAGATTTGGCTTGATATTTTATTCAATCAAAAATGTCAATTTTTAATTGATTTAAATAATAAAGATAGCTTAGAAAGACAAAAAATACATTACTTACTTTACTTATTACTGTTCTATAAATCAATAGAAGATTTTAGACGAAAAAATAATACGTTTATTTTTGTTATACAAACCCTCCCATCAAATAAATTTCGAGCTTTGCAGTATCAATTTTCCTTCAATCTACTCTTCTTTCTCTTCGAGCAGACAACCACGTCCGTTATTTGGGGTTTAACATCGAAAAACGACTTCCATGACTAAGAACTCTCCACAAGACTAAAACGAATTGAATAACAAGCAATATAAACTACTCTGAAGAGCGTTTTTCAGAACAAACCTCTTATTTGAAAAAATAAACGCTAACAATTCAGACCACTTATTTTATACACTTGGATAATCTGTGGGGTTACCATTTAAACTGTATAATAAAAATTTTTTGTATAATAAAAACTAAATAAATAAAACATCCTGTATAGTATAAAAATTTAAAAAAAACATAGTAAAAACTAATAGGTAGGTGGGTTTAATCGTTATTCAAAAAAATTGTAAATATTTGTGTAACGTCTACGAAATTTAAAATAAATTATAATATTGTAAATGCAAATATTATTATTTAAAATATTAACTACACCTTTACAATTATCAATACATCATCGTCTTTTTACTCTTACAGCAAACAATGACGTCCGTGATTTGGGACTTTCTATCGAAAAAATACCTGACTAAGAACCCATTAACTTGATTAAAACGAATAGAACAACAAAGGATATAAACTACTGTGATGAGCATTTGTCAGATCAAAACTATTATTTGAAAAAAATAAAGTTGATATTCAATTCAAACCACTTATTTTATATCATTGGAAAATTTATGGTGTTACCATTTAAACAACAGTTTTTTGTATAATAATAAATAAATAAAATATATTGTATAATTTAAAAAATAATAAAAACTGTATATAATAAAAAATTAACAGGTGGGTGGGTTTAACGGGGATTTCAAAAATATTGCAAATATGGAATTTAAAATAAATTATAATATTATAAATGCAAATATTATTATTTAAAATATTAACTACACGTTTAAAATTATAAATATATCATCGTTAATCGTTTGTGCTGAAGTGTTCTTTTATGGTTGCACTTAGTGAAAGGGATGTTTCAAGGGTGCGTTTCTAGACCTGGGATAAGCTGTTATGTTATCTAGTCTTTCTCTGAAAATTCCAGGGTTTTCCGTTCAATTATTTCATGAATAATTAGTATTATTATACAATCATAAACACTTAATTGTCCGACATGTATTTTTAAATACGAATCGGAACATCCTTTTCTCATATCCACTATACCGAAGCGGGTGTTCCGCAAGGCTGTAGTCTTGACCTCATGGTATATTAAATATGTACTCAGCAGGCATTTTTGTGCCATTACTCCTCACATTTGCATATTATAGTATCATAATTTTTACAAACTTAGTCACAGTAGTGGTCCTCAGACCACCTTTAGGATCATATTTTCATTTGGAAGAATAGCTCTAATAATAAGATAAACGAATACGACTCAAACGAAACAAAATCCAGGTAAACAGCCTTCACTCTTTACATCTCGTCTCCTCCAATCTACTACAAATCTTTTCCTCTCCCAGAAACCAATGTTGTCGGCTCTCGGTGGACATTGAATGGGCAAAATACTTTAAAACCTCACATTCCAGTTAAAACAACAGAACTAAACAGATGATTTAACCCCAAATTAGCTTATTACTACAACCAATCTGGTCGTGAGGAAGTCATCTGTGTAGTTCATCCAAGTGTTCCAACCTCAAACAATCCCGTCACTCTAGTCAAAATTCCTTCGAACCATTGCCCAATTTTTCCATTTAATCTTACTATTCACGCAAATCTTCAAATGTAATTTGTCCTCGTAACCGTAATATTTCTATACAGACGACTCCATAAAATGTTTTTACCTTATTGCAAATACGATAATTATTTGGTACAACACTTTTCATCTCGATCTTTACCCGACAATCCTCTAAGACGGTTAAAACACCAAAAGCATCGAGACTTCCACCGTTTTGAGGAAAGTGAATAGTGCTGTAATTAGAGTATAATTAATTAATTACTTTTTCAGTTTTATAAATTATAATGTGTGGTGTTTATTGTTTTTTGTGTAAATGGCCCTCTCAACACAACACATCTGCACAGAAAACAAACCCTTTGGGCCCTGAAGATGATTTCAATAAAGATCTAAACGTTGGCTTGACAAAGAAAATGTTTTTCTGAACCTACGTCACACCAGACCGCATCTCACGATCTCCAGATAATCATAAATTATAATGCTATATTACAAAATTCATAAAGACAACGTAGTTGGTTATACGCAATTCCCTTAGGTGTTCTTTTTGTAAGTAGTAGTAGTTTTAGAATTTAAAGTAAGTTATTTGACAACGAACTACATGCTCATGAATTGGGACCAATTATCGCTAAAATATAAGATTATATTTATCTTAATATCAAAATGTTTCAACTTTCTTTGTGTGTGGTTTTCCACCTTTTTGTAAAACTTAGATCTTGTTGCAGAAATTTTAGCAAAGTTTATCATTTGGCATAAATAGCATGCCCCAATATTTATGTCTGTAATTCATTGTTTTTATAATAAAAAAGTTTGATTTTCATCAGCTTACCTTTATGAAATATGGAGGTCGGAGTGGCCTAGCGGTTACGGCGTCCGACTCGTATTTGTCACGTTAGCCATTCTGAGTTCGAGTCCCGACAGAGCCCATGAATTTTTAATTAAGAAAAGAATAAAAGAAAGTAAAGTTTTTGAGCCCCGGCCGATATGTGAACGTTAAGGCCTCCTGAACGACAGGAATTGCTGTAAAGTTGTTCAAAGCTTTCAAGAAAATATGAAAATTAATTTTTAAGTTCCGATGTAGCTTGATTTTGAAATGGCAAAACTTCAATAAAAATTACATAATTCAGACTTGCGTTTAGCGCTGTTGATGGGGTTGAGAGCTCAAGCTCAGATGATTAGGCATCCGTTGAAAAATGATTAGACTCAGCTAAGCTGTACCCGTTTAAGAAATGAGATATATGAATTTAATTAAGCCGGCCACCGTTCAGTCGCACGCCTACACCTAATGAATAATACATGGAAGTGAAGAAATGAAGAGTAATTAAGGGTGGGTGAGGGCCTTTTCCAAGGGCCGTAAAAAAGATTATAAATCTGATATATGAAACGTCGCGTCTGGCAAGTATTTAATTAATTCCTTCAAAATCCGCCTTGATCCTAAAATCACTTAAGTGTTGCCGGTACAACAATGTAAACAAAATATAACATATTGTTATGGAATTTTTATCTACTTCTGTGTTAAGTACAAATTAATTAAGGTTTTGGTCAAAAGTCAGTGTCACAATGGGGATTCGAACCCACGTACCTTCAGCTAAATACGCCGCTGCTCTATCACTTGGGCTATCGTGACTTCGATCCACTCAGACACCAACTTCCCCCCTCAACCCACCCTTCGAACGTTCCCTTGAAATGGGAAGTTAGTGTCCGTGGATCGAAGGTCGTGGGTTCGAACCCCGCTTGTGACACTGACTTTTTTACCTCGACCAAAATCTTAATTAATTGAAAAGAATTTATTTGATCAAGCAGGTCACAAAACCAAGAGCAAGATAAAGCAGATCATGAAAAATGTATTATAATATTATATACACCGGTCAAACGATCAAGTTGGTAGTTTATATAAAAATGGCTATATCCAACGTTAACAGGGTTCAGTTTTTCTCAAGTATTTTTTTTATTTCATGATTACACGTACAAAATAAAATGTGTTTACCTCTATCATTCGAGTAACATTGTTTATTCTCATTTAATTTCGTGGTCTGATTAACTAAATAAAAACTAACTTCTTTTAATTGATTAATCTTTTCATGTAAGGTATTGGTTGAAATGAAAAACATTGTCACGAGCGAGATTCGAACTCACGAGATGGGGAGTTGGAGTCCGAGTGGATCGAAGTCACGATAGCTCAAGGGGTTAGAGCAGCGGCGTATTTTGCAGAAGGTCGTGTGTTTAACCCCAACCTTACGTAAAAATATTAATTAATTGAACTGGTTTTTCTGTTTTGTCTCTTTGTTCCTAAAGCGATTTTTATCAGGCATCGGTACATCACCATTAGTCTCTAGTGAAAAATCATGTTTGTTTTCCAAAACGTATAGCCCTGGTTAAGTATATCGCCATGAATTTTGCTTTTAGTCTTCCTAGTGTATTTCTGTTAATTATTTTTCTTAGTGACCGGTAATTTCGTGAACCTTGAGCAATGTTTATCCTATTGGACGTGCTTAAATCTTTGATTTAACTTTATTGGACTATCAGTTGTTTTGTCAAAATGTATACATATATACTCTACTTTACAGGCCACAAACGCCTTTTATCTTTCAAACTTACGAAGAGCTCTACAGACGTGGCATCATAAATTTCAATCAGACTTCTTCTGGTGATATTAGGTCAAAAATGGAAGACTTTCTTGAGGATGAATTGTCAGGGAAAAACTTTTAGATGCGTAATTATTTTTTCAAAACTAATGTCTGCTTCTTTAATTTCAACCAGAGTTGTTCGCGTATTTAACGATTATGAAAAAACATTTTTATTTTCTTATTTTTTTAAGTTTTGTATAAAGAATTATTATGGAAGATTGTAACAAAAGTGATTAGATGAAAGAAATGTCATACATAATAGAAGACACATCCAATAAAATGGGTAAGAATATAATTTTCAAAAAAATTCGGATTTTTATAAACATCCTTTACATCCTACATATACTTTTTTATATTTAAAAAAACATCCATTTTTGGGCTGGTTTATTCCAATATATTTTGTTCTCCAGTGTACAGTTAAAATATCATACCTCTTTAGATTTTATCCAAAAATCAAGGTTACGACAACCATTGGGAAGCTGGTTTGTTTTAGTTAAAGCCTACAACAGTTTACATTGTATAAGTAAGAAAAGTCAGGAGGAAGTCAACACAATCAAGTCGGACGTATTAATTTATATCTCTGAAACTAAATTATTTTTGGTGACGTGTGCAATTGGACGTAGTTTAAAAAAATAACCAAAATTCATCAGAAAAACATATGAAACGACTCCAACGGAAATATCGGTTTGGAGAAAGGTATGGATAACACGTAATTACATATATTTGGCTAAGGTAAATGATGCCAAATAAAACATTTGATGGGATTTTAAGAATAAAACCTATTTGACAAACAAAAAAAGACAATCCTTAAGAAAAATATATGTTCCTAATGATTGTAATTACGTTGAATTGGTGGACAGGAATTTCCACAGGCAGAATCCTTTCTCTCTCTCTCTCTCTCTCTCACTCTCTCTCCCTCTCTCTGTCTCTTTCTGTCCCTCTATCTCGCTCTCTCTCCCTCTCTCTCTCTTTCTGTGTTTGGGAGTGTGTGTGTGTGTGTGTGTGTGTGTTTGTGTGCGCGTGCGTGTTTATCAATACACCCTAAGGTAATTTTTATATACCTCTACAAACTTATTACCTTAAGACTTTAAATTTAACTGTGTTTTTTAAGCAATTGCATATTATTGGATAGTAAAATTTTAAATTATAATTTCTTCTATCTTATATTATTTTTTTATTTTTGTGGTATCATTCCAAATGGACTTCACAATATGTATTTTGTCTGACAATATTTATCATAAATTGATATTTCCGAATTTTTCGAAATGACACATGCAAGTGCAACTTTTGTAATATATGCTTGGAAGTATTTTTGTTTTTTATTTATTTATTTTATTTTTTACTCATTTTTCTTCGCAAATTTTTCTTCGGGTTCCCAACAGCAGAGGTTATTCAACCCTCGGGGTGCGGGTGTTTTTGAAAAAAGCCCATTGTAAGTATGTCGTAACATATATACCAAAAGTTAAGCTTATAATGTAAATTGATAATTTTGGGTTAACAGGTCATTTACTGGAACTGTTTCACCACTAGGCTTTGAATCATCCGATATTAAATGAGAAAAACAAATATTGATGTCGAAGTTCATATAGTATGACATTATCATTTATTTATTATTAAATTAAATTAATTAAATATCTTTCATCGTCAAAAAGGCGTGGTTATACCACCCCGGCGTAAGGGGGAAGGCGTTGTGGGTTTAGAAAACCTCTAGCGCCGTGAATGATGGTTTTCTGTGTTGAAAATAAAAATAAACTATCATTAACAGAACTTTGTAACATTATTATTGTAAAGAGTTGTGTTCGTTAATCATCACAGTCTGTGTGTCAAAATTTTTTTCTGTATATAACAGTTTATCTGTAAAGCTTTTCTTTTTAGTAGTTTCTCTGGTATTTATTTTATTTTATTTACGAGAATATTTCAGCTACGAGGTTACAAGAACACTCGGGGTGCTGGTGTTTTTGAAAAAATGGCAATTGGTAAGTATGTCGGGTTCGAATCCAGCTGCCGTGCCTGCGAACCCGGGACCTGTACCTTACAGTGATGAGCGCCGTGTCAACGCGTAAACCGTTGCGGCCACCGACGACGCCCCCTTTTATTTTTTATTATAAATTTTCCAACTATATGTACCGTTATTTTTGTGTAAAATGGCATTCTGAGGAAATCGCTACAAACAGCAACAAAAACTTGGTAGTGAAAGCAGTTGTCTTTCTTTCGTGGCGTCATCCTTGATCTAAATCCTTTCAAAATATGAAAAAAATATATAAATATTTTTTAAAAAATAAAATATTCCAAATTTTGTAATAAAAACAATAATTTTCAAATATGAAAAGTTTTACTATTTAACTTACCAACTATGCAAGTTAGCATAATCAGTAATTAATACGTACTTTAATAAACCTATCACTTAATAAAATTAGTGAAATTAACAAATGAACAAAAATGACACCTGAGAGAGAATATGGAATATTAATGACTGATTGAGATCGTATGAAAATAACATTTATGTAAAGTAGAATGGTCTAATTATTTTAAAAAACAGGATTCTAGTTCTTGGCTTTGAACCTTTGTTCAAAACATATTCCTCAACTTGTCAACAATTAAAAATAAGGTACAATTAGAATACAAACATTATGATCAAAAGATTCAGAGCTAATAAGGGCATCTAGCTTTAACATGAGTGATAAAATCTCTGAATAGGTTTCCTACTAGCAGTTGATTTTCTATCCTTCGCCACAAATTTTGGGAGGATTTTTCTTTCTAATCCATTACAATTCGTGTTCCGATTGAGCAATTACATTTTTTCAATTGATTACACTCTGTGAAAGGTATTGGTTGAGATAAAAAAGTCAGCTTCACGAGCGGGATTCGAACCCACGATCTTCGGCTAAATACGCCGCTGCTCTACCACTTCAGCTATAGTGACTTCCATCCGCTCGGACACTCACTTCCCACCTCAACCTCACCTCTCGAATTTTCCCTCCTTTTTGCCATTTTTCAAATTTTTTATCTCAACCAACACCTTTCGTAAAGATTAATTAATTGAAAAAAGTTAATTGGTCAATCGGATCACGAACTGAAATTGATTTAATAATTAAACTGAAGTATATCTTCACGAAAGCTTTCCGAAAGCTTCCTTTTCATTTGTCGCCGAGAATCAAATAGATTACAAGACATTTGAAAAAATGTCATGTGATCTAAAAATGTCATGAAATTTCATAAAATCAATTAATTGAAAAAAGATCTTTCCAATGTTCTACTAAAAACGGAGATGAAATTAAAATAAAACTGACTCAATATTCCATTACCTCCTTTAGTGTATGGTCTTGGACTGAGTTGAATGCCAAAATTTAAGGTGGAGCAGTAATATACCCTATAGTTCTACTTTAGTCCTATCAACCCGAATATTGAACTTGTGATTTGTCTATTTGTTTTCCGAACCAAATATAAAATAATGATTTAAAGCCGCTTTCATGTGTAATTGTATATAAAAAACGTGGAAAAAGTCCCTTTTGTGGTCGTTGTGCCTCTTGAACACAAGTTGACGACGTGCCGTTTCAACAGACTATCATATATGTAAAAAATATCTATAAATTTAACGTTATATATGTATTAAACCTATTATATTTCGTGGTCCTATAAACCAAATAACTTTTTTCAATTAATTAATTTTTATGTAAAATGTTGGTTGAAATGAAAAAGCAAGTGCCACTAGCGGGATTCGAACCCACGACATTTGGTTCAATACAACACTGCTCTAACCATAGCTCAAGTGGTTAGAGTTGGTTCAACCAACACTTTACGTAAAGAATAATTAGTTAAATATGTATTTTAATGAATAAGGAAAGTATGTCGATGCTATTTTCATCGAAAAAAAAAAATAAATTCCAATAAATTTTATGGGTATGTCTGCTTAAGGTTTTTATTGTTTTAAGTATTTTTAGTAGCATATAGAATTTTTTCAGTTGTGTTAGAAGCATCAAAAGAGGCGCCGAGGTTTTTACTTAGATCTTTTTACATGATATTTTTTTTCCCTAGGTGTTCTTAAATAAACAACAAACTTTATCGGCAAATATTCTAATTCGACATGTCAGCGTTATTATAGTGCCACCCGAGGCGCAAGCCGAGGCCAAAAGTTGTCAAAATCAACGCCGGAGAGGAAGCAAGTTAGCACGTCATAGTTAATTGATGTGGAGTCTCAAGTTAGTCTGTTAATTAGCGGTACGTGAAAATGTTGGGCCAACTTTTTACCCCGGGGCGCCCGTCCCCGTCTGACAAAGCTGTTTCAGTTAAGGAGGGAACCGAGATTACCCACAGCAAACATAGGTTAATCTGATGGATATCCTGCCCTCCTGAGTTTGCGCTAGGGAAGTGATTTATGATATTTATCACAGCCTCTTTGAACTTTGACAGGTTCTAAATATGTAGTTAATTTGTTGCCTAAATTTGTAGTTTAAGGTTATTTTCAATAAGGTTACTAACTATAAACAAGAAAACAACAACATATGTTATAGACTTACAACTATTTTTGACGTTTGTTTTTTAAAAATTTATTTCATTAATATAGATAGTCTCTTGTCGGAACCATGCTCAAGAAAAGACGAAGGACGAGCGAGCCAACCATATGGAGATAGTTTACAGGTTGCTAACTTAAATTTGCTGACATTCTGAGCACATTGATTACCACCCGGTTAATTTTCGTAAATAATGTAGTTGTGTAATATTGGTTGTATTCTGAATATTGTATATAGAAAAAAATTGTTTTTATTTGAAATATTAAACTTTGTTGGATTGAGATAGTTTTTGTGACTTGTGTTTTATTGAGAATAAATTAGTTATTTTCTTAGAATCGTACTTAGATTAAATACGTTTATAAGAATATTACGTAATTATGGATAATTACGATTGATTAAGAACGCCGTAGCTGTTAACATTAGAATAGTCCGAGAATATGTTACATGAAATTCATTTCAGAATACATAATTTTTAATTAACTTAAATTTCTCCAAGTCTTTATTCTTTTTTTTTCTGGAGCCCCTAGTTCCTATCCTATCATTATTCCCTTACTTTGCCATAGCCGCTTTTCAATATTAAATAATTAACTGTCACCAAATACTAAATCGGTAAATTGAGTTTACGTTTTGTTTATTTATATTTATATATAGTTTAATACTCATTTTTAACATTATACAATTTATCCATATTTGCTTAGTGGTCTTAATTTGACCGTATTAATTATTTCAGTAAATTATTTTATTTATCTAAGGTTTTTTCACCTTAACCGTAAAGCTTAGATCAAAATAATAATTAATTTTTCACATGGTTTACCATTTTTTAAAAGAAGATGTAAATAAAATTGTCTCTGAAAATATAATGATGTACTATTATTTAAAACTAATTATTATTCTTTTTATGTAAAGGCTTGGGTGAGATAAAAAAATCAGTGTCACGAGCGAGATTCGAAACCACGACCTTCTGCCAAATACGCCGTTACTCTACCACTTGAGCTATCGTGATCTATCAATCTAATCGAAAGATGTAACTTGGTCTTACCACTAAAATGTAAATGGATTATTTAAAATGTGAACGTTATGCTATCTATAACGCTTCACAGGCTTGTACAAAAAAAATAAAGCCTTATGCAATCCTTAAATAATGTTTTAATTGGATCAAAATGATGGTAGATAATTCTAGATTTATAAATCAAAATAAAATAGATTTTTATTAATTTTCATTTCTTGGCTGAAGATAAAAAATTAAAATTCAGCTTTAGCACCACTCTTTGAAAAACTCAAGGTGTTATTGAATATTGAGAGTTGATTTTATAAGAATCGGCTAAGAAGGCAGAATTGTTCCATCGACCTTGGGTTTATAGCAGTGAAAATAGTAAATAACTAGGGACCAACAATGTTCCCTTGTGCGACTCTCGTATTAGTGTGATACTTATTCATTGCCACCTGGCACTCTCAAGTATCGGTATGTTAGAGTCGATTTCTTGGTAAGGTAATAATGTGTTGGTAAGCGAAACATACGTTTATAAATGGTGTCTGGGTACCACAGTCTATGAAAAGACTGATTTTTTTTTATTAGTGCTATGTAGGAAAAGTAACGTAAAACTGTACCATCCTAAAAAAACTTTTAGTCATACAATAAGTGGGTGTTAAAAAATATGCTTTCTTTTGGGAACGTATTATTAATTTTGGAGAAAATATTCAAAAACCCATTTGCTACATAAAAGCCTAAGCCAGATCCAGGAACTCACCATAACAGCGGATGTAATGGTTCTGGTAAAGGTTTCTCTGAAACTTGGCCGGAAGATAGAAAGATGTAGATGGAAGCTAAATCGACGAGAAGGAATGATTCATGTGAATGTAGGGTGGGTTAAAATTTTTTTTCAAGGATTTGGGACACAAAGTAAGGAGACAGGTTGGTCACTCTAAAAAATAATTTTAATAAAAAGGTTTCACCACAAACTTATACTCTTGAAAAACAAATTTTCCTACTAAAATTAACAAAGGATTGACAAAACTAATGTACATTTTTTGTATATAAACGAATTTAACTGTAAACTATTGTTGATTACGAGAACTTGATACAATTTTGTTTTAGTCGTTTTTCAAATCAATTTTGTTATCTTTCCAAAATGTTTACTTAAATGCAATCAGCAATCATTGTTAGCCCGTGAAATATTTTTCAAATTGATAATATTGAGTATTTTTGTTTGGGATGTGTTTACCCTGACGATGAAGTTTTTATTTAAATGTAAAATTTAAATTAACCAAATATATTAGTGTCCACCCTGGATGAAGAAGTGTAAGCTATTTTGAATTACCTTCCGCAGCGAAGAGAGCTTAAAGTTCACAAAATTCATTTAGCCACTGTCGTCGAACCCGACTGAATATTTTATCGAACTTTCCCCATTACGTTGTCGCATTAATCGAGAGGTCTGTAAAGCTTTGTTGGTGGGAACTTAAGAATAAAACCGGCATAAATTGTCCCAGGCGTTGAAAATAAAAATCTAAATGTGTATCTATAAATTTCAAACCTAAATAAAAATAAATACTTCGTGACAGCATAAAAACCAATACAATCGTTTTACAACGTCTGTAGGCTATAAAGAAGTGCCATGAATACTCCTTCCGTTGAGATTCTTTTTTTTGACTGGGGGCATGCAGGCCAAAAACCTCGATCACCAACTACGCCATTAGTCTTTATGAAACTTTCAAATGTAGAAAGTTAAGTGCGGAATTCCCTTCGCCTCTCGGCGATTTCTCACTCCACTCTGGGATCCATCACGGGGCAGAGAAAAGTTCTTAAAGCGAAACCGCATTACTAGGCTGATCTATGCAAATTGCATTTGAAAATTGGTCGAGATACGAGTTTTAAATTTCACCAACAACACGTCCGAATAAACTTAGCGTAACTGAGAATATTGCATCTGCAATATAACTCATTACTTCTTTAAAAATCAGTATAATTTTCAACTGACAATATAATAAGAATAAACATTCAGACATTGATTAACAAAAAGAAGTTTGATGTGGTTAATATGAAAAATAAATCTAACTAACATAAAACTAAATTAATCAACATTTATTGGAATAATCAGGATCTGCGAAGATAATTATAAACTGGTTGACAATAATCTGAACAACATCAGAGTAAAGAAATTGCAAAAGAGTTTCCAAACAAGTTCATTAGACACTCTTTGCAATATCCCAACTCTCCAACGGATATTCTCAGACAATGTAAAACTTTTGATCAGTAATTAATTTGTACGATAATCTTAGCATTCTTTAAATATTTGTGTAATAATACAGTTCTGATTTTGACATTGGTGTTATGGGTAAAATATTTTTTTAAATTAGAACTCAATTTGGTTCTTGTTTGTGATTTCTTTATGTTAAATTATCGATATTGAAAAAACTGTTATGAATGTTAAGTAACAAAATTTATAAAAGACGCGAGTGTTTCACGTCCAACAACTAGTAGACGAAAATTCGTATTTTTCATCATTATTCAGGTTAAAGAGAAATCCAAAGGTGTTCAAACCTATAGCCTCTAATGTGGTAAATTCGTAAATAAAAACTTTTTAACTTGTTGGAAACTTTTTAAAAAGTTTATTGATATCTTTTTGTAAAATTTTTTATGAATGTTTAATCCAAACAAAGAATTGTTTAATGGCAGCAAGGGTGGATCCAGTTTGGTCATGTGGGCGGGGTAAAACATTTCAATTTTTTTAAAGCACAGCAGACCTGAAAACGTGTTAATCAAGAGAAAAGTTTACACATTGTTTTTCGGCGCAACGCAATATTTTCTGCACCTTCAAAGGAAAAAACTGATTAAAAAAATAACTTGACTTAAAAGTTTCAATACTTTAATTGCAAAAAGGAACATATTTTTCATATATTTGCAAAATGTTTTTCCGTCATAATTTACAATGTAAAGGTTTTTAGTCACCAACATTAACTAATATAAAAAATTAATCAGCAACTTAGAGGTTATCACATCGAGAGATCGAATAAGAAGATTAGAGGCAGAAATCAGAAAAGCACCAGAAGGAAATGTTTAATCACGAATAATTCATGGTCTGCAATGTAATTTTTTAGCACAAAACATAAACGAACAAAAAAAACCCTCACGGGAGTAAGAAGAGATAGGTAAATTTATTTTGCGGAATGGGCATACATTATTATTTATTTTATACAAACATCATAAACATATTGCAATAGGATAAAAAAATTATCAATTGTTTTTGTTTCTTAACAGCTTTCGTTAAATTAATATAGAGTCGGGTCGTTTTTTCCAAGACCACTGAAGATAATGAAAATAAAATAATGGTTTACTTGTTAACTGCCTAATTTGAAATTTCATTTAAGCTACTACTTTCTGGTAAAAATGGGAGATTTACGGAAAAAATTGCGATTTATGATAACGAGGGAACCTTCGTGGTAAGGTTGCAATATTATTTCAGTCCTTGGCAATTTTCGGACCGAGTAAAAAATTAAATATATCCATCTGTAGACATATTTAAGATTGTTTTGTAAAGTTCTATAGAGTTACGTTAGTTGTTAAATCAATTGTACAAATGTGATTTTCATAATGTAAAATCAACATAGGTTCTGATGATGATATTAAAATAGGGCAAAAGCATGGCAGTAATAACTGTATTTGCGTTTTTCAAGACCCATACCTTTATCCAGTTAGTGAGAGAAAAAGTGGTCAATATTCCTAACACTGTTTGTCAAGACGAATTGAAACCAGATTATTTCTAAGAAAACTAGTTACTTTTGGGCATCCATGTTTCTATTGGTAAATATCGTTGAAATATACTACTTTACTTGTCTCTTATTTAAACTAACTTTGACGTAATAACAATTTTTTAGCAAAAAGCAATTTGGTATAGCCACTCTACAAACTACCAGACAATCTGTATCTGAAAACAATGGTATACGAAGTATTAGTACAATAATTGTTCTAATTTTACCTTACTAATGTAAAGCATAGTTCGAATTTTCGACCTATGTCTTATCGTGGTAATGAAAGTTATGATCCTCGAGTGAATGGCGTAGTCGTCTAAAGTGTAGAGGAGATGGAGAAAATAAGGGCGATTGCTTGGCTATTAGCGTTAATACGATGTCACATTAACGTCCGCAGTTAGTCTAATGGCAAACTGATATTCGATGCTCTAGGCCCGTTCGAAGAGGGGTGAGCATTAAACGGAAACAAAATCTCCGATACAAATAAATCAACGACAATAAAATTCCTTGGAATTCCGATAAAATACGCTTTTTCGTCTTTCACTTAATGTCTACTTACAATCAATAGACCATTTTTATTAATTGCAGTTTTGAATATGGCGTAAATGTTATAGTAAAAACGGATTTTAAAAAATTGACAATCAATATTTGGAAGCCTGGTTTTGTTGTTTTAGTTACATGTTTTTATGTATAAAACTATATTTTACATTTCATTTCTCAATTGTTAAGAAACAAGATCTCCAAATTTAAAAGACCAATTATAAAACGACAAAACTACATCACTAGAGCATTTCCATTAATTACAGTTTTGAATATGGCATAAATGTTTTAGCAAAAACGAATTTAAATATTTGACAATCAATACTTGGAGGCCTAGTTTTGTTGTTTTAGTTATGAATGTCTTTATGTATAAACGTACATTTTACATTTCATTTCTCAATTGTTAAGAAAGAAGATCTCCAAATTTAAAAGACCAATTATAAAACGACAAAACTACCATCACTAGAGCATTTCCATTAATTACAGTTTTGTAAATGGCGTAAATGTTATAGGAAAAACGGATTAAAAAAATTGACAATCAATATTTGGAAGCATGGTTTTGTTGTTTTAGTTATGGATATGTTTTATGTATGAAGCTATTTTTCATGTTTCATTTCTCAATTGTTAAGAACGCAAGAGCTCCAAATTTAAAAGGACAATCATTCATTTCAACCAAGACCAAAAATAAAAAGATTAATCAATTGAAAGAAGTAATTTGGTCGATAGACCACTAAATATAATGGATTTAATAAATAAACACAAAATATAACTTCAATAACAGCTCTCCGTGGCCACTTCATATGTGGCCGGGAATCGAATCCTGATTACATTTTAAAAATGGCAAAAAGGTGAGAAAATTCGATAGGTTGTATGTTGAGATGGGCAGTTTGTGTCCGAGTGGATCGAAGTCACGATAGCTCAAGTGGTTAGAGCAGCGGCGTATTGAGCCGAAGGTCGTGGGTTCGAATCCCGCTCGCAATACTAAGTTTTATCATTTCAACCAAAACCTTACATAAAAAGAATAACTAATTGAAAGACATTCGGTCAATAAACCACTAAATATAATGGATTGATTTAATAGTTGTCAATCAACATTTAGAAGCCTAGTTTCGTTGTTTTCGTTACGAATGTGTTTATGTATAAACGTCGTATGTCACGATCTCCAAATCATTGACTAACGGTCACTAAACACCACACATTTATGTATAAAGCAATATTTTACATTTCATTTCTGCGTTTTTAAGATTTAACACCTCCAAATTTCAAAGGCCAATTGTAAAACGACAAAATTATTGAGCTTATGAAATACCATAGGGCATAGAGTTTTAAAAAAAAGGATCGATATACGATTTAAAAAACAATAAGTAAAATTAGCTGTAATTACATTAAAACTGGTAACAGATATAATCACACTAGACGATCAAAGATTTTTCTTTTTTTTTTCTTTTTTCTTTTTTTAATTTATTGTAAAATCTTTCATAGAGTTGTAGAAAGAAAATTACTCACCCACTGTTAGGTACTTTTAGAAGGATATTGATATTTTAAAATAAATAATTATAAAAAATAGCTGAATTTTTTTCACAGGTTCACATTTATATTAGTGCGTAAAACGTACAAGAGAAAAATAAATCTAGGAAGGCTCATAGAAATAACAAGTTTAAAAAGAAAGTTTATCCATTGAGTGAAACGATACGGAAAAAATAGCGGATGGCGAGGTATGCAAAAGTAGAATAAACACCGGGGATTTCGAGCCCTATGAATAATAAAATATTATGGAGGGTCGTCTGTCAACAGCCGTATGCAGTAGCTTATGAATCCTAAACCTATTCGGCTCTTACACTCTTCCACGACGTGTTCTTATTTTGAAATGAAATGACTTCTGAAAGCAAAATGTACACGTTCGCAAATTCATCCGTACTTTGTTCTTTGTTACATCTGTTGCGTTATAGTAGAACAAGCATAGTTGTATGAAAGAGGAATTTATGTTATGACCCGTTACACGACTGATTTTAATGCTCGGGGTTTTACATATGGCGTTAGGGAAACTATTCAAAATGCGGCCGGCAATTCATTTCAACCGACAATGTGGGCCGAACGGGTTGAAAGAAGAGGCTACAGTCAGACCAACGCATCGCTCACAAACAAGCCAGGATGGTTTGCACATTCTCATGAATCTGAATGACGGCACAAGCGAAGGTTCTATTTTATACATCGTGGTATTTTCGAATAATAAATATTTAAGATTAATTTCAAAAAGGCTGTTTTCTACCCATTTTTGAATTTTTCGACCTCCTGACGACAAAGTGATGGATGACAATCACCAACAACACACAGTCAAGCTGAATGCCAATATGACAAACAAAAATAATCAATTATTTAAAGCCTTTACTTTATTCTTCCTACAACCATGTCTAAACTATACTGAAAAGTGGATTATACATTTTTTGTCTTAATTAAAAAGGGTAAGAGTATACATTAGTATTTTTGATTAGATCGGTCAAAATTAATACCAACCCATTGTAGCTAAATATTTTTCATGCTGTACAATTCGTTTTGTATTTCTCGTTCTTTCACTCTCTTTGTCTGTCTGTCTGTGTCGCCGCCCTCTCTCGCTCTCTCTCTCTCTCTCTCTCTCTCTCTCTCTCTCTCTCTCTCTCTCTCTCTCTCTCCCTCTCTCTCTCTATTTTTCTTATGAACGTTTTTAGTTCATTCATTCAAAATTTCCTTAAGTTTTTTTTTTTAAGTCTTTTCTTCTTACCAATCCGTTGACCGCGGTTTTTACCTTCCCTTCATCAGTTTCTTCTTTGAAAAAATAATAAAAAAGACCAACCAATTACACCACTAAAAAGGATATTAAATCGAGTACGTTTTCTGAAATTTGCAGGTCTCTAGGTCTGGAAATAGCAGATTAGAACCACCATAGCATGTTTTTCAACATTGAAAAAAAAATTTCAAAGTTCTGTCTACTAAAACTCTTATTTCAACAACTTTATCAAATTGAATAATAATCACATCATATTGAAAATTGAATGTAGTTTTCAATGGTATCATAGAATTTGTCCAAAACCTTTCTGTTTTGGAATTATCATTGTTTATTTGAAGTAAGGTCGTGAAATCTTAAAAGTTCAGAAAAAGGGGAATAACTCCGAAATTGTTTAGATTCGGACCATAGTTAATTAGGACTTTTTGTTTCCATTTTAAACGTAGAATCTAGCCGAACAGTTTGTAAAACGGGTAGCCGAACACCCTGTATAATATAAGTAAACGAGTACAAAAGAAACAAAACGAATTGTTCAAAATATTAACAATTTAAATAAAATTACGAGAAAATTTATTTAACTTTTAAGTAAAAAGTATAGAAATTTGTAGGATTCATGCACAGTGGTCAAATTTCGGTTTTGACCGCTCCTCGTGAATGCAGCAAATTATAAAAGGACCGGAAATTTAAAAAAATAGAAAAAGTGTAATGTTGTATTGCTAAGGAGTTTTTACGTCCAATAACTAATGTTTAAACATGTACTTACAAGTTTAAAACACTAAACAAAGTATCATGAATTGATTGCTGATATTCATTAGTTAATAATAATATTTAATTCTTAATTTTTATTTATGGTATTCTTGTATTTACGATTTTCGCGTTAAGCTTAAAATAATTTTACTTAAATGAAATGTTCCTTCATTCAAATATAGTCATTATTTGCTGGTTAAATATATGTGCTGTTGTCATTAGCCAAATTTTGCTTTTTTTATATTTTATAGTCAGTTCTTCTAAAAAGACAATTGTTCCAATTGAAAAAAAATAGTATTCAGCATTTTTCTTATCTGGCATACGTTCAATTTACTCGGTTAAGAAAAAAAGAAGTAACTTTGAACAATTTTAGCAACGAGAGTAACATGAAAGTGTAGAAGATGAAAAGGCAATTCGCCCTTTACATGATCAGATCAAATGAGAGAGTACTTAGGCCGGATGAGGCTTCCAGTCGAAGAAGGAGGAGGTGATTGGGAAATTGAAGGCCAGGCGGCGTCCGGCTAAATGGTCGGTAACTCAGACAACCTCTCAGTCCAATTGGTTTCCACCGATGTACATCACAGAAATACACCTGGTTGAAAGTATGCCTGCTCCCTCTGTATCATGAGTGAATTTTTGGGGAAGCCTTTTCCAAATAGAGACATCCAATCCAACGAAATGTCGCTTGGATCAATCAATTTGAACGTTTTTGGTATTAAAATTTTTTAAATAATTATTTAATTTATGTAATTATTGTTTCATGACCAATAAAACAACATCCATGTTTTGTGAATTAGTTTTAAAATAAAAAAGTTTGGATTTATCTTCTCTTTTATGCATTCATTGGTGATATTCTTGTTTGTCCTGTTAGAGAAAAATAGAGAGAGAGAGTGAGAGAGAGAGAGAGAGACAGACAGACAGATACAGACAGACAGAGAGAAAGAGAGAGGGAGTGAGAGCGAGAGAGATTTTATTTGTAGCAACCATGAATTTGGTAATACAATCGACAAAAAATGCATAAATTATAAAAGTGATAAGTAAATAATTGTTTTACAATTAATAAAAATAAGATAACACAATATTATTCATAACTTACAAAAAATACATCTGCATTATAAAAAGCATGTATGACTAGATGTTGAAAAATTACTGCCCTTAGCTTGTTTTTATCTAAATCTTTTAATTTATAAGATACAGTATTATAATATTTCACCATCAAATATTTTGTGCTGTTATGAGTGGTGAAAATTTTTTATGAGACCTACATTCATGATCATTTAACGTAAATGCCCTTTTAAATTTATAAAGGTTATTAATAAAGCATGCGATACACTTTAGAATAAATACAAGAATATTCAAAATTTTTGAATCAATGAAACTCTTATTGCTTTCTTTAGGTAGACAAAATTTTTCTTGCTGATGGAAAATGACCCCCAATTTGAAGAAAGAGATAAGGGCATGAAAGCAGTCATATTTTTATTCATGTTTCACTTGATATCTGTCATATCATCTTAATAAAAATATATTTAAATTGAATTTTTTTAGTAGATCTGTACAGTGGGCAGTCAAGTTTAGTTTGGATAGAGAGATAACTTAGGCTTAGTGTAAAGATTTCAGTTTTATTTTTATTGAGGCACAATCCATTTTCCTCAAACGATTTTTTGAGTTCATTTAAAGAACTCTTTTTTTACTATATGTGCCTGTTTATGTGGATTTATCAGAGACCAATGTGGTATTGCCGTCTGCAAAACCGCTCATGTGTATACATACAAAATTTAAGTAGAGATCATTTGTGAAAATTAAGAAGATTATAAGACCCTATACAGATCCTTGCGGAACTGTCATGTTGATTTTTTATCAAAATAATAATATTTTTGATTATATTTAACTGATTGTAACGTGTTTGACAGATAAGATTTCATCAGCTGTATCGCAGAATGGGAAAAATTATACAGAATTTTTAATGTGATTAAGAACATCTTGACAAAACCCTATCAAAAGCTTTGCTCAGATGTAGAAAGCTAGTTACGATACGTGTTAGTTAAATCGTGTAATTTTTTCATAGATATTTAAGATCAAACTCTCCTATTTTTATCTTTGTTGCCAAGACGTAAGACTAGGTGGATTATCGTTCGGAAAGAATGGTCAGTTAAAACTACCGTTATTTTACTGTTGTTCGTTATACAGCAAAATCAATAACTAAAGGTATAAGAAATAGCATGAGAGATATTTAATATTACTAACTTTATGAAATCGATAAAACCGTTTTCAATCAAAATTAAGAAGAAAATTGATGAGATACTAAAAGCAAGGACATCAATTGATAATACTTTAAATTTCTGGGAAGAGTGAAACAATGAAAAACGAATAATATTATTGAATTGGAAAAGGGATGAATTAGTAGTTAAAAGACACTTCTGTTCAAACTTACAGAAAAAAATGGGCGAAAAGTTGACCAACATGGAAAAATAGATCCTAAAATTTTCAGGGCTTTTTACAAATTACCATCTCATAGAACTGTATATAGTTAGAATAATTGCAAAAGATGTAGAAAAAGGCCTTTTCTAATCAGATATTTCGACTGTAAATTTGAAATTTAAAAATCTATTAATTGAGTAGTTTATAACAAAACCACAGGAGTCACTATGCTACAACATTACTGAATCAATAATTTAAAAAAATTGTACAATACCTATATACATATAATTATGTATATGATTCACGGACATTTATTCTGTGCCAACGAAATGTTAGTTGGTATGGCCCACATAATTTAGTTTTCATTCCTTGCTTCGATATTGTGAGCGTGGAGGAATATCACCCGATATGAGAATTCTGTTTAGTGGGATTATATGAGCCGCTGTTCCGATTTTTGGAAAAAACAGATTTGTTTTATAGTATATAATATTGATAAATATAGACTGTGATGTACATTGAGTTCGAATGTAACTTATTAGTAGGAATTTGTAGTAAGAAAGGGTCGTTAGAGTACTCAACATTCGTCCAACGGCCATCCAGAATTTTCGTATCGTCAGTCCATTATCTATTTCGTGTTCCCTTTTGGGTATATAAAGAATAAATAAATAAATCTATCTATTAGCGTAATTATGTGAGAGGCCGATGGTACAATATGGAACACCCCCATCGACACTTACTTTAATTAGCTATACCGCGGATTAAGAGGAATATCAAATATCACACACCTCCCTAGAGTGAATAGTATTTAAATTGAAAATAATTCATTTAAGGACAAATGATAATGTTAATATGCCTAGTTGTAAAAACCCGATGCGTTGGGGGCTGATATCTAACTGCTAACAGCCCTTGAAGTATAACTTTGGCTGTGGAATGGATAAACCCGAGGTCTGACCACGGACCACCAAAACAACCGAGTGGGGTGATTTTTACGGTTTGCCTCTAAAAGTCATAAACCCAATTCTGTTTATGTGTGTTCTTATAAGATCAAAATCGTGCTAATATACATCAGTGAATCAATTGAGTGACGAGTCTTATCTATAAGCCTCTATGTTCAATATCCAAAGAGTTTTGTGGAAATATTATTAATTTTTAGTTGGATTTTTTAATTTGTGAACATCAAACTGATTACTAAAAAATAATTAAATCAAAACAAACGAACTGAAACATAATAAAAGTAAATTTAATAAAAACTCATTAACTTATGAAAATATCTACAGGAAAACCTTGCAACAAAACAAAGAATAACTCCCAAAACAGGCCATAATTAAAAAAATGTATACATAAATTATACAATATTTGATAAATTATTATGTTTTTACTTACATAACAACAAGGTGCAAACTAGCATTTTTCTGTAAGGATTTTTATTATGCCTTCTTTTCAATGAGACCTGTCGAGTCTCTTCCATTTCAAATCAACTGAAAGCTGAGCTCCGATGACACCATTAATTCTCACTACCGCAAATGCAAAATTCATCGATCGATTGTGTGCGGATGTCTATTTAAGCATAAAATTTCTATATACATGGTTTTTAAATTTATTCTTATTATGTTTATCTTTATACATTACAAAAATATCAATACAATTAGTTATTAACTATTGGAAAAAAATTGTTGTCTTGGTAACATTAAACTCTTATTGATGTAAGGCATTGTCATTTTTTGACCAATTTCAGATCACGTTGCACGATTGTTTTCAGGGTAAAAAATCGTTTAATATGGTGTGCCAATATGTATTCGGCCGTATTTGAAATTTTGAAGTTGAACTGTACCTGAGGTACTGTGTATAATTTTTCTCCAAAAAAGGTAAAAATTTGAAACTAAACTAAAAAATATTAAACCCATTTTTTTACAGCGTCATTGGTTCAAGAGAAGTTGAGACGGGCCATCTAAAAATGACACTATCTAACCCACTGACATGTGAATTACACCTAGACATGGGTATATTCAATGATGACCCTATTTGTAAAAGGAACTATCACCCATGCCATCTGCGAGCGAACCAACCGCTCAATATTACCTAGGACAACAAAAAGACGAAGGGGGAAAATTGCAGCCATGACAATTAAGGGCGAAAGTTCGAATCAATTGGATTAAACTAATTAACTAAAAAAAGTAAAAAAGCAAAAAGGATGCAGTTCTTAAGAAATACAATATCTCAGATTCTTAGTCTTACTTCTTCTCGAAAGTAGACATCATCACCACCTCTACCATTGTTATCTTATTTTAAAAAAAATTAATGTTTGATTGTAAATAAACGAGCAAGGAAGATGACAATATATATANATAAATATACATATATATACATATATCGAAATCTGAACGACTGTTTTAATTTATTTAGGCGAATATATTATGAACCGTAATCACCATTGTCATGACTGAGGAGATTGCTGAACTAAAAGTTTTTTTTAATATATCTGAATGTCATGAAATGTTTAAAGAAGTAAAGCATTGAAGAATCAATATGCATTTTACATATTATTTCTTCTTGAGATTGACATTTTCTCCAGCTTACATTTTTTACTTTGATCCTCATTATTTTCGGTTGGCGTACTTTAGAAGCCTAGTTTTTCTTATTGTTACAATGTGAGTAATTCAAATTTTACAAAAAAAAAAAGATTCGACAGGAGGATTTTTTATGGATATTTTATTGCTTGGGCCTAATTGTACGTACATTATATGTATATTGATAAATCAATATATTTCTATCTATTAATCTACCTACTACAAAATGGTTTTCTTAAATGCTGAACTTTCTTAAATTAGTATTGAAAGTAAACTAAAATATTTGACGGATTTTTTTATAAATCTGTTTAATGAGTTAAAGAAATTTCCCACCCATTCAATCACTCACATTCACTTACAAACAAGTAAATACCCGCACATAATTAAGCACACTGAACTGTATTTTAGGCCAGGTGTTTTAACCATTATTAATTAGCTGTACCTGGAAATCTTTATGTTAATGCGAGAGCCGTCAAATATTTCAAATCAAGCACCCTCGGGAAAAGGCGAGCCGCTGCGGCTGTCACACTTTACAATTGCCCCGCTGTGGACAAGGCCGTAAATAATTTATAGAAACACGTCCGCCAAAGGGAGAGAATATGACTGACTAACAAGGGTATAATCGTAAAGCAGACAAAAGAAGTCGTGGGCTAAAGTCCGACTCCATTCCCTGCCGCTTGCATTATGAACGACGTCTCCTTGGTTAGACCTCCTTCAAATATTTATCCGTAATGTCCTTCCGAGGCTTCTTTGTTTAGACAGCTAGGCTACCTCTCGGCTACTTTCTTTGTTTAAAATTCGAAAATACGACGGCAGAGACGTCCTTACTCAGAGCTACTTGGTTAATGGTATGTCCATTTTTTTATTACTACAACAACAATAAGAGTCTTAAATTATCTCATTTATAGGTTACACTTTTCCTAAGAATAAACATAAGATGAATAAATACTCAAAAAAAACTAACATACTTTGATTGAATATAAAAAATATATTTTGCATTGTATAAATTCACTTTTTTTCACATCCTCCATGTATTTGTTAAATGTAAACAATGTTTGTAAATCCCAGTCCCTAAAGATGATCTCAATAAAGATCGAAACGTTAGCACGATAAAGAAAATGTTTTTCTGACATCATCACACCAGACCGCCTCTTACGATTTCTGAATAATTATCGATTAACGGTCAGTAATCACCACACATTGGAAGGTATATTTCTGCATAAGCTCTTTCAAACATTGCAACGATCAAAGATTTTTGAATTTTTTAAAAAGCTTGAAAAATAATTTTTTACCAAATAGGCTAGCGTGACTTCGATCCACTTAGACAGCAACTATTCATATCAGCTGAACTGGTTTTAGCAGCGGAGTAAGGATCCCAGGTTGATGGTTGGAATCCCGCTCCTGACACTAGATTTTTCACCTCAAACAAGCCCTTAAATTATTGGGTTCGTGCAAAATTATAACAGGTTATTCAATTTGTTTTATTTTCCAAAGTGCTTGTCATGTAAACGAAGCTAAATTAAAATATTAATACGGTCAATTAATACTATTATATTTATATATGGATTAATGCAATAATTCCAGAATTACTTACTTTGCTTTCACCAGGCACTTCTTAAGTCGCCGAGAAATGAATCCTGATGTCATGATTAGTCAAAATATGGCAAAACGAGGAAAAAATCGAAAGATTGTAGGTTGAGATGAATAGTTGTTGCCCGAGTTGATCAAAGTCACGATACCTCAAGATGACCGACGGAGCGGAAGGTCGTGGGTTCCAATCCCGCTCTTGACACTAACTTTTCCATCTCAAACAAGACGTTAGATTAAAAGTATAATTAATAAAAAGGTTTTCTATGTTGACTAGTTTTTGAGAAAATAACGTAGAAAATCTAGTAAGTTGAAACCATGTATATTCATCATTTATAATCATTGAAAATGAAAAAGTCTTTTTCCAGCTCTTTGTTATTATTTTAATTAACTTTTAAACTAAGCCTCTGTCATTTCTGCAAAGGTTAGAAGCCTACATGAAAGTGATTGGCGACTAGCTTCAAACGAACAGCTCTCCTTGAACGGCTTTTCTCATAAAACGTGCACTCTGAGAATTAATTGACTGAGACCTAAGCACACAGACAGATTGGAGCCGCACGAACCTTAAATTAGATGTTTTCGCCATGTAATAAAGCGCAGCTCTCCTACAAGATTGAGGAGACAGGAGGGGGCGCGTATGGAATTAAGGGAGTTAATTAGTTAGTCAGTCTCACAGACCTTTCTACAAACTAAACGACTCTACTGACTAAGCGTGAAAAACTAGAGATGATACCATGAAAGCTGGGAATTTTCAGTCTTATTTACATATTAATTTTGATCCGTAGTATTGACTTGTTCATGCAAGAAAAACTTCCGTCATCAATGCGAATAAATTCTTCCCCTACTCTTAAAAGCTTGATTTTTCCACGATTGACCTTTTTTGTATGCTTTGATCTACTACACTCCTCGAAAAATATATTAACCGATCCCGCCTCATTCAAAAGCATATTACATTAAGAAGGTTTTAGCACTTCTTTTTTCTTCTTGATATCCTTTATTTTTTTAGAAAGGAAAAACTTCATGAGGCAAACAAAATTAAAATAATAAAACATTTGAAAAATATGACAGTTCAAGGAATTCGTGCTATGCATCTGCCAATGATTAGGAACTCGTTAGTGAGTTACACGAGGATGACCGTGAATAGCAAGATGATGCTCATACATAAACTATTTCAACAGTTAGTAACTACAAAAATTTATATTATTATTTTTCTTCAGTTAAATCATCTGAAGAAATTATATAGGTAGTGCTATATATGTATATAATACATTTATTCCATTAATTTTACACTTTTATTTTATCATTTTATATCATATAAATTTTGCGAAATGTTATTATTTTTGCTAATTGTAATCTAGTTTTATTAAATTGTTTGTTTTATAACACATATTTTAAAATGTTATTTTTTATTATGTTCTATTTATTATTTTGTTGATTTTTTGTTTACTGCATGTTATTTTTTATTAGTTGTTTTATAATATAAGTTTTATTTGGATGGTCCTATGCATAATCATTGATTTAATCTCTTAAATTGTAAATAATATTTTTAATTACCTATATAACATTTTTGTCGTACAAATGTAAGAAAATTGTATTATTTAAGAGCTAAATAAAAACATTTTCACAATTTTTTCGATGTCAAGTTAGCTGAAGTGGTTTAGCGGAAGGTCGTAGGTTCGAATCCCGCTCGTGACACTAACGTTTTCATTTCAACCAAAACCTTACATAAAAAGATTGTTTAATTTTTCACAATGTTGAATTTTAGTTTAAGCATCTACACATTCATACCTTTTGCCTTATTGTATTGATTTTGAACATAGGATATAAGAGGTATTCAGGATCTTTGTGTTAACCCTGTTAGATCGTGTTAGATCGAGAAAAATGATGACGTTGCCTTGTGAGAATCGGCTAGTTATCATTGCTTGATCAAACAGGTCAAGGCCAATGTTAGATGTTAGGTCGAAAATGTAGTCATTTTGGTATCCGTTACGGCGTAGGTAACGAACATGGCAGCCATGAATTTAACAGCTGTTTTTTGTTTACACATAATTTTATTCTTAAATACTCATTATACTCTCATTCATATAGATATATCCCCGATCTTATAACGTTGTAGGCTGTTAGATGTTAGCATACAAGCTAGGTATTCGGCACGAATTGAAGCGTGTTATTTGTTAGAACTTTTCGATTTTGAATGAAAGAGTTGATTAATTTTCCTTTTTTATTAACTTCTGGCATGTTACAATTTAGTACAAAACAAAACCAGTGCAAACAACAACAACAAGCCTTCAAGGACTGTAATAGCTTTATTTTTGGTGTTACCAATCGCCACGGGCAGCAGCGCGGAAAGATTAACGTTTAACGTGCTGAGAAAAGAAGGTCACGATTTTACTTGACATTTCTCTATTCGAGTTACCATCTTACAAACATCGTGATTACCTTTATTATTTTCCTACACAGAAAATCAAACATTTGCCGATTTACAAAAAAATTATTTAACGTGTGTGGTGTTTAGTGACCGTTAATTAATGATTATTCGGCAATCGTTAGATGCGGTCTGGTGTAATGTAGGTTTAGTTTTCTTTATCGTGCCAGCGTTTCGATCTTATTAAGATCATCTTCACGGCTCAAAAAGTTTGTTTTCTGTACAGATGTGTCATTATTGTGTATCATGTTGAGAGTGGCAAATTCAGTCCTTCCAGATAAAGGTCCTTAGAATCATAGTCAAAGCTCCCTACTATGTCTCCAAACCACCTTCTACGACGACCTCAAACCCTTTGTTTATAAATTAATCCACATCAAATTTTCTAAGTTCCACGATAAACTCACCCCAATCCACTAACCCAATACATGTCAGACTACTAACGCGACGACGACCCGGGACCTCTCGCCAAGGACTAGCCTTGTCTAAATTGGGAGAACAACAATGCTTGCTAACTCTCCTCAAGATACAGGAATTGTAAATATTCCATAATTGTTCCCATGGTATAAAAATATTTTATAAAAAAAGAAACGTTGAAATCATTTTTCATGTAGCCTTTAGCAGTTATCTAATACCATTATAATATGATATGCTTCATCACCAGTAAGAAAGGTAACGATCCGTTGATAATTCGATTTATGTCTGCTCTAAGAAGGTATATCCATTCATACAATACTTTTCTCTTTTAACTAAATATGTTCAATATTGTGCCAAATATTTTCAATACTCGGTACTCTCTTATTAAAATCTCAAAATCCATCTTTTTTTGGTTCTATTTACTATATCTTTTTCATGTTATATTTGTTTTCAAACTTTGTGTTCTCTAGTTTCTCTCTACGAAAAGCCCCCGTCAATTGAGAATGTAAATAGACACAAATAAACACAAAAAACTTTTTATGTATAAGAAAGATATACAAATTCAAAAATGTTAGTCGAGTTACCATTTATACTATCCAAAATATTCTTCGACCTAATTGAGTAAGAGAACCTACATTTATGCTAGTAAGTTAAGCCTAGTGCACACTAGGACTCAAAGTTGCGCGTCGTTGTTGCGGGGCAGAATCTCGACATTTTTGATGATCCGCAACATGATCCCTTGTATGTGGAGTGTATTGCGAGTTTATGTGATACAAAATTTTTGCATCCCATCGAAACGGGTTTCAGTGATACCATGTTGGGCAACATTGCAAGTGTAGACACAGGTTTCAGGGGCAGTCTTGTTTTACGGAAGGGGAAATTGAATTTCTAAATGTTGTGTTTCCTTTAAACACCTTCGGCGCAACCATTTGCAAAATATTAATTGTTAAGTAATTGTTACTGGTTTAAAAAATGCCTATATATGTAAAAGGCTGTTAAGAAGAGGTTTTCATTTATTTATTATATATGTATATAGTTTGTATATATACATATCGTGTAATGTGCAATGTGTTTAAGTTTTGACCTTGTATCTCTAAGTAACAAAAGACTGATATTTTATAACTATTTATACAAGTTATAACTATCTAAATGATTATGTCCCTATGTATCTGTAGATCCCCTGAAGAAGGCAATAAAACTTGTCGAAAGCTTGGGCGTTGATATAATAACATTACATGTTTGAAGACCACAACCCGAATCCCAATCAACATCATTTGCAAAATAGTTACAAAATCTTTAGGTTTCATCCTTCAAAAGTTAACAAATCCAATCTTCCAGCCTCAAAGTGTACAAAAGACCGCGGCATGTATGGCTGTTGTTATTAAACAATTTTACAACCCACCATCTTATTTGATATTTTTATTTCTATTTTTAATTAATAATAACACTGACAGAAAAACACCCACTCCTGAGATATGTTATAGGGAACTGCCTTTGCAGTGTAGACATGGCTTATCGTATCGGGGCAGCCCCAAACAGACGCGTAACATTGAATCGGAGCTGTTCCCAAAAAGATACTCGCAGCTTTGATCCTAGTCCATTTCTGTATCCATATTAATTATATCAATTATTCATGAAAAAGCAGAAAGAGGGAAAATTCGAAAGGTTGTAGGTTGAGATGATGCGTTGGGGTCCGAGTGGATCGAAGTCACGATAGCTCAAGTTATAGCAGCGGCATATTCAGTCGAAGGTCAGGGGTTCTAATCCCGCTCGTAACACTAAATTTTTGATCTTAACCAAAACCTTACATAAAAAAAGAACAATTATTTCACTCTAGTGTGAACTAAGCTTTACACTCTCACACCATAATATATTCACACTGCCCCAGATTATTAAATATTTCTCAGGGAAGACGGGTACAAAGCCCGCCCATTCACGCTAACAAATTACGTCCACCTACCCGACATCATTTAAAATTCCCAGTGTATTAGATATCTCTGGGGGAAATTATGGGAAAAAAACAACCGTTAAGATAATAAATTACATCCACATACCATACTTCATTCTATTAGATAGAATACTATAATATTTCATATTCCTCGAGTCTGTCTTTTCACCCAATTGATTACATTCACTCAGTACAATAAACTGTATATTCCCTAGAGTAGTTGCCATTCCAGAAAGGTTCAAGGGTGAGGAATTTTGTATCGCGCTAATAAATACATTCGTTCCACAAATATATATATANTATAAACATAAACAACCATATGCTTGTGCAAAGTTAGAAATATTTAAGAGTCTGAAGTTTTGCATAATAATAATGTGTTTATGATTATTCATATATGATTTTATCTACTTAGAAAACATTAAAAAGAAGAGGAAATCAAATTGATTTTTTTTTGCTGGGTTTTCAAATTCCATTTGTTAATAAACTTACCTGTTCCTTATACCTTTTAGAAAATAAAATGTAGCATGTCGGCCTTACTGCGGCTTACTGTGCTGATTGAACAAAAGCTCTTGGTCATTGTTATCTTTCTAAGATTAATTAAAGTGGGGTGTAATCCGTCTGGCCCGGGGTAATTAGTAGTGAACCTTCTCAATGTTGCCCCTTCATTAACGTCCACCCTGACAGCTTTGGTGTTCGTGCCAAAATCAAACATTCAAACTTTCGAGTTGACTAGCGAATCAATCTTGAACAAAATATAATTATAATTTTTTGATTTTTTTAATAAAAAAAATATTTTTTATCTGAGATATTGATCGATTAAAAAAACATTGAATACAATCGATTCGTATAAGAGTAATTTTACTAATTTTTATTACTAGTTAGACGTTATAAAATTTAGAACGTTTTATTGGATCTTGTTCTTCTAACCAACTTGTACATGTATTTACGTGAAGCAATAATAAACAAATGATTATATAAAGGACGTGAGATGCGGTCTGGTGTGATGTAGGTTTTAAAAAAACATTTTCTTTATCGTACAAACGTTTCGATCTTTATTGAGAACATCTTCAGGGCTCAAAATGTTTGTTTTCCGTGTAGATGTGTCATTGTTGTCTGTCGTGTGGAGAGTGTGGAAAACAAACACTTAACAAACAATTGGCACGATAAAGAAAATGTTTTTCTAAAACCTACATCACACCAGACCGGATGTCACGATCTCCAAATAATCATTAACTAACGGTCACTAAACACCAAAAATAAATAAATGATTGGTTGTAAACGATTATTAATTAGTGACAAAAATAATACATTATGCATAACAATTATTTTTATAGTAAAAATTACATGAAAATTTAAATATTATCACAATAAGCTGACCACAGAATGCATTATATTTCCGTTAATTTAGATATTTTTAAATATCCGAATAGTCTGGTTTTATATTTTCTATAAAAATTTGATCGTATTTTATTTTAATATTTCATCAAAATCCTGGGGGTGGTTCAAAGATTTGCTAGGATTTTTTACGAGTGCACACTTAAATCGCGTTAGCATTTTAATTTAATCCTTACTGCGTTACGTTGGGAAAGGGGTAGAAGTAATTAATCATGTTTTTCCCCATAACGCTGCGGCGTCTTTCTAAAGTTCAGACTTTAAAAAAAACACCCCTTTGTAAATAAATAAACTTTAATTACAATTCAAAGTCCAATTATAAACAAAGACGTTTCTGAAGGCTCTGAGTTGTAAATAAAAAAATGTTATTTGTTTGGTTACCGGAGAAGCAATTACCAAGCGGGTTTGTTAATTATTCGTCGGTTTGCGAGGACAAGTTTTTCAGAGAAGTCCCAGGTGGGTTCTACCCTCCGAGTTCTCTAACTGAATTTGCTTTAGTTTTCAGGAAAGCTCAAGTCCCTCGTGATTCCCTGCTCTTCTCATTACCGCGAATTCAATCCTAAGCCACTTTCAAAGACCCATTGATCACAGGCGGAACCCAAAATTACTTTCATTGATGTGATCAGTCGCAGAATAAAAAAAGAGATATAGATTGATGTCATCGTCTTTTTGACTTCTGGCTACTTTCCTAATTCTACAGTAGGATCATAAAAACACGTATATTGTGCAATACCTCTATGTGCCTAATTTCTATATATGATTATAAGTGAAATAAAATTTTTTACATTGCGGTAAAATAAAGCAAATATTGATGGCAGATAGTACTAACCTTACATATTAATATAATTAATATTAAAAAAAGCAAAATTGTTGAAATAATGAATTTTATTACGCCATATAAATGTTAATTTTCTTCTGATTTAAAAAAAGTATGAGTTACATTTTTACTAATCAACAATAGTTCAAGGCAAAATTTGCCATTTTTAAATTTTTTATCATGCTACAATCTGTTCGAGGCTTAAAAAATTAAATAGATCACTTAGAAGTTAAAAAAAAACTAAATGTGATTTACATAATATTATTATAATTTAATTCGCTTCCCTAGTATTCGATGCCCTCTAATCTGTGATTATAAGATCTGTGGAAAAAACAAAAGCCAAAAAATGTTGGGTTTCTTTATACGTAATGTAACTAATATAAATAATTCATTTACGTTTTAGTAGTCAATTGACCAAGTTACATCTTTCATTGGTTATTCTGTCTATGTAAGGTTTTGGTTGGGATAAAATTGGGTTGGATATGACAAAAAGTGGGAAAGTTCGAACGGTTGTAGTTCAGATGGAGTTGGTGTCCGAGAGGATCGAAGTCACGATAGCTCAAGTGTGATTGCTCAAATAGCGGCGTATTTAGCCGAAGGTCGTGGGTTCGAATCCCGCTCGTGACACTGACTTTTTTATCTCAACCAAGACCTTACATGGAAAGAATGTAAATAACATTAATGTCATTAAAAACCTATATTTTGCTTTGGTCAGGTCCCACTTAGAATATAACTCACCTGTTGATTAAAAAAGAATCGTTTGTCTATACGCAACCAAAGGTATGCAGTGGGTGACAGTATATGGTGGTAGAGAGAGCGACGGAGCGTGAAGGTACTGTTTTGAGATTTGGTGGTGTTGAATTTAATTAGCCAAATTTCGAACCTTTGTTCAATGAAATAATATGCGTCTGGAGGATGCGTTGAGCTATTGTAATAATTCGGAGTTGAGGAACAGAATAGAAGTGTCATCAGCGTATGTTGGGATAGTGGTGTCAGGACGGGAAAGGATAGCTGTACCGTAAAGGACTAAGAATGTACCATTGAAGGTACCATGTCTTCCTGTACAAAGGGGATTGAGAGAATACGATTGATAACGAAATATCAATTCATAAAACTGTATAAATGTAAAAATTGTTTAACCACTATAAATCGGTCAATAAATAGAACAACTGGAAACGAGGAAAGGTTGAAGATGTTTGAAATTGGTTCATAATTTAATTACCATGGAATTTTTTGTAATATTATTAAATTAGGTGATTTATTAAACTACTCCAAACAGTTAGTTTTTATTTCTGGCCATGCATTTCGTGTCACAGCTGTTAGCCTCCATCGCCGAACCCGTGATATCTCAACAAATCCTCCAGACACACCTATACTCTATTGAACCACGGTCCAAAAAAATGGTAAATTAATATAAACATGACAAAGTCTCAAAAACAAACTCTCACATGTACTATTCCACATCCAATTTATTATAACCTCACCCCTTCCAACTAAAAACGTCATCCACCACCTTTGGCTATACCGACACAAGCGACTAGCTTGGAATACCCAGACATTATTGAAAATGGCAAAACTGAACTGACCAAAAAGAGTTTAGAAAAATTAGACAGATTCTCTCCCTCGATAACAACAAACTCATACACAACGCAAAACACTAAAACCCATAAAAAATATGGCATGTAACTATGGAATTCAACTAAACCTTCCTTTCTCCGTAGAATCCACAATCCCCAATCATGAATCCTTAGATCGATTAGATCCCCATTCTATGTTTCCAAGCGCAACATCCATAACGACCTAAATGTTCCCTTTATAACTGAAGTTGTAAAATCCAGCTGCAAAAAATACCAAAGTATCCGACAATCCCCCTCTAATCACCAAGTACAACAACTTTACTAACTCCCTGCTCTGAGAGAGTAGAGTAATTAAGTAACGATTTATGATTTAGCAGTTCTACCACAGGATAGCTTCTTCACTTGATGTTTTTATTACAGTCTTATATTTTTATAAAATTAACATACAAACTATCGGTTTGAGATGTCAAACGAGTAAACGATTAAAAATTAAAAATACAATGAAACCTCCTCGTTTAAAAACATAGAAATTAATTTAAAAAATTAATCCCTCACATTTCGTGATCCGATTGAACAAGTAACTTCTTTTAATTAATTAATCTCTAATTAAGGTATTGGTTGAAATAAAAAAGCTAATGTCACGAGCGGGATTCGAACCCACGACCTACGGGTAAATACGCCGCTGCTCTACCACTTCAGACACGATTCTGTTTTAATTCAGAAATATAATAACTATATGACCTTAAATTTTGTAACATGCGAATCACGATGTTCTACTGTAACAGGAAGTTCTAGCTGTTTTGATTTGTTTGATTTTATTACTCGTTTTTATCGTTTATTTCTAGTTATACAGAGCTGACTCATCCACCAACTTTAAAAAGGAGGCAGAAAATTGAAGTAAGCGGGCCTTTGGGTATTTAAACGGTATCCCGCTGGAATTGAATTTTCCCTAACATCTTTCCGTCTGAATGCTAAGCTTTGCAAACGGCGTCATGTCGAGCGGGAGCAAAAATCTCTCTCCAAAAAAGTTTATTTTCCCCATTCTACAATGGAACCTCAGGCTGAGTTGATCTCTGTTTTCACACCACAGTCATGCACAGTTAGTACCGTTTCAGGATGTTTAAATTGTTGTACGTGGTGTATCCATTTTAAAATAAATAACTAGTTATTGTTAACTAGGTTTTAAAATTTAAAAAATAATATGAAATCGTTCTTTGAATATGGTTGTCTGAACGGGCATAGAAAAACGTGGAGGTGTAAACGTTAATTACATCAATGATTTTGAATATCTTCAAACTGTCAGAGATTTTTTCAATAGTATTTTTACAATTATTTATTGCATATGTGCATTTTAAACTTATATCTTCATGTCTATACATTTATGAATAAATGGAATACGATATTTACCAACGTGTTTCTGTGTCTATAAAGCTGAAATACATTCTATGAATGTTTTTACCGTAGAAAATTTTAAAACGTTCACACTGGCAAAGCGAAACTTCACGATATCGTACAGCCAAACAGCCATAAAACAAAACAACCTGACAATATCTTAGGGCCTGGATACAACGGAATTCCGGTTAATGAAAAACCAGATAACATGAAAAAAAATAAATTCCCCAAGACAAATTGTAAGTTAAAACCTAGAATCTATACTTGGGATAATAAGGTCAAACGTTGACACCACCCTGTAAGAACGGGTCCACAAAACCCACTCTCGATGTTTCAGATGTCAAATTAACTATTATTTGTTTCTAAGGAAGAGATGGACCCAACCTAAATTTTGTCTAAGTCCCAGAAGAAATCCCTCGGTTGGTCTGACTATAAATTCTTAAAATTCGTCAGATATCTTTTTTTATTGATTTTATTTTTTAAACACTAAATATTTTCTTTATATGTTATAATTGATAAAATTGTAAAATGGTGGAATATAAAAGAAATTAAATTTTTTATATCTTTAGGAAATTATTTTAACGGTTTAAAATATTACAAAATAAAAGAAATTTTAACATGACGAAAAACAAAATGAAATAAAATGTAAAAAATAGCAACTTAACCAAATGATTTTGACTTTTTTCTATCTTAAGAATAATGTGAAATTAAAAATTAATGACAATTCAGTCACGATAGCTCAAGTGGTTAGAACAGCGGCGTATTTAGCCGAATGTCATGGGTTCGATTCCCGCTCGTTACAGTAATTTTTCATCTGAACCAAAAACCTTAGAAGAAAAGAAATAATTAATTGGAATAAACAAAGCAACATTAAGAGCATTGTCCCACACATTGTGCCTTGGTAAAAACATGATTAAAAGACATTCACAAAAAGTGGTAAATAAATTGCTATATTTCGAAATGGTAAAATTCAGCGTAGTATTAAGGTCGGTTACTAGCATATGAAAAATCACCTACATGGGAATAATTAACTATGTGTTGTCGAACCTTGTTTTTAGACTATAAAGTAAGGAGGAATACACTGCTATTTATATTACCTTTAAATGTGAAGCAACCGCTCAATAGAGACATAATTTAGGATATCGATTTAACCGGAGAATAATAATAATAATTCCAGTAATGACCTACTACATCTTAAGAGAACTGACATAAGGAAGTAGAAAAAGTAGAAAGCCAGAAAGTTTCAGTGCTTGGGAGTACAAACCACGCTTCCTACTATTCCATTATCATCATCATCAAAAAGTTTGTGTCGAGCAACACTTACCTCAAGCTAGTGAGGTTACATGCTTTTATATGCTTAACAAAATCCCCAGGTTTTATGGCCCAATTATCGAACATTCATTGCAACCCTGTGCTCGTCCAAATTGTGCAGTTATTAGAGCCATTCACTAAAATTATTTATTTCAGCACCAGCAACATTTTTGTCGCAATGATCAGTTCCGATATGTGCGTATATATCAGGGGAAGTTCGTCTTAACCTCACAAACCGTAGACCTCGAGATCCGTAGCCTGAAAGTTTATTCACACTCTCCTTTTCATACAAGAAATAATTATGACACACACCACAAACATACATTTCTCTGTGAAATGTTTAAATCTTGCATGTGAGACTCCAGAAGGACAGACAATGTCAAGAGCATCGGCCGACCACCTTCTTGAACAGGAGAGGTTTATTAGCCGCTTGCCGACGGGTCTGGATTTAGAGAAGAGAAAAAAATAAGCGAATAGTTGCTTTGCCCTTTTTCAAGTTATTGCTAAGAAAAGGAAGAAATATTAGCTTAAAGTTTATTATCACACAACTTATTTGATCAGACGGTACAAAAAACAATTACTTGGTGAGATAGGCTTATAATGCCGATCTGGTCTCGATGAAAACTCAAATCCGAATGACAGTGGAGAGGCAACACGAAGTACAACAAACGTTACAAAAAAATAACAGAATTATAACCAATAATGTCCGCATTCGAAAGTGTCTATCGTTTATGTCTTCACAACTCTGCGAAAACAGATACACATAAAGCTCGCTAAAGTTCAACGATTTGAAAACATTGAATAAAATGTTTAAAGTTCAACGTAGGACTGGTTAAAAGCAAACCGAAATCAACATTTCATCCATAATTCAACGAGTTACCGTTGTAGGAAAATTCCAAAAATATTGAATTTCACTGTAATATAAGCGGCGGGTAAAAATAGAAAACGTTATGATAAAAACAAACAAAACAACCCTAACCAAATTAGTCCTTGGTAAACAATGTAAATCATTTTTGCCTTTAAATTTCACTCGTAATTGTAGAAAAAAATTAGTAATGTAGTGCGTATTTTTATTTCCGATTTGATTCCAGCCTCCAGATTAATTTTATCTTAACATTCACCTAACTTTATCGCTTCTTTGGGATTTGGTTTTAAAAAATGAAACCAGGTAAAATTAATTTTTAACCGGGGTGGCTAAGACGGTTGAGTAGCTATGAATCATTCAAGGCTAGTTTTGCAATATTCCACGGCGAACAGTTGATAAGTGGGCTCCCTGTCTCAGTCTCTTTTCAAACTTCACAAAGGAACATTAGAAATTGCCAAAGTTTCCCAAGGCGACATTTATTTACAAACTTTATCCTCTCGGCTTGTACTCTTCAACGTTTGCTTGGCATATTTTACCTGCCGCCCCTCTGCTGAGCCGCCGACATTGTGGATCACCCCCCCGCGACCGCATTCTGTCCTTTGCACCCATCCAAAACTTCCTGCTAATTAAAATGTGAACTTTCCAATAAATCCTGGGGCAAACTTCTGAAATATGGTCTAATTTTTTATTAGGCGAATCGTGCATGGCCGTTAATCTTTGTTTTCATAACTAGAATTTAATAAACATTTTTTTACATCGCATAGCTCCATCCAGGCGCAGGGGTGAAAACGGAAAAATTTCGCCAATATTATTACAGCCAAACTTTGATCCAACGGATGAACTAAAGAAACAATTTGAGTAAAAAACACTTTGCTCAAAGAACAATTAAATTATAAGTTTAGAGCTAGTCAATTTTTGATAGATAATTTGTATGATTAATTTTTCTAATTATCAGTCAGCATCTATGGCCATTACCATAGATATTAGTTCTTAGAATTATTCCCTACATAACCTGTTATCATATTTTATACAAGAAGGTTTTTGTCCTTCGTGTTATCTTTTCTTCATGAAATTACCATAATCAGGTTGAAGTCCTCTGGACGGCGATTGATTTATAAAATCCACATTTACCTAAGACATTTCACGATTAAAATGTTGTTGGAGTACTAAAATAGATTTTTAAAAAATAAAATCACTTTTATCAGTTTTTACATGCTTCAATAAAAATTTATTAACTTTTGATTTATAAACTATTAATTGTTCTTTTTTATACTGAGTTCTAACCCTCTTTTGTTATCTCAATCAATTTATATTTCTGTTACAATACAATTCAACGCATTTCCTCTCAGGTGTTTATTTAAAGTCATCAACTTGCGACATCGTTCGGCTACGGGGTTCATATATCCCAAATATCGGCAAAAGACTAACGACTTACTTTTGTCGTTACAAATCCGGCAAATTCTATTTCTTTGATAATAGAACTTAAAGGCCACGTCGCCTGAGAAGCTGTTGCAAGTTAAAACCACGACTGAACTATGGCCCTCTAAGAGTCTGAAACGAAAGGAAAATAACATGTAAACATGATTGAAGATCAGCCATAGCCGTATGATGCACAAACACCTACTTTTGAATCAAAATCATCATCATGATTGTCACGCGTGCAGGTGCCTGATTTATAGAGAAATGATGCTCAAAACCGTCGAAAACTGCCATGCCTTTGCCCGTTATAGGGAGCGAGTAGGCATGACCACGGAGATAAAGATGGTACTCGAGCGGGAAAGTCAATTGTTCAAATCTTGCCTGCTGAGCGAGAGGGATACATCCGTCTTCATTTGGTGTGGCTTTGCATCTCTTACCATGTCTCCCATATGTTGATATTGTCCAGTGCTTCATTTTTTCTTTCTAAACTATGTTTTATTATAAGTTATGATAATTCAACAGGACAATAATTCAGTTTTCACGTTGGTGTTAACATGTGTAAATTCTTTTTACAGTGATAAATGATATTTTGTATTGTAAAAATCCTAAATCATGTTATAAATATTTTTTAGTTTAAAGTACATATCTAATGTGTGGTGATTAGTGGGCACTCTCGACACGACACGCAAGAATGGCACAATTACACAGAAGACGAACACATTGAGTTAGTAAAAATACTTGGATAGAATATAAAAAAATATAATTTGCATTGTATAAATTCAATTTTTTCCACAGCCTAAATGTATTTGTCAAATGTAAACAATGTTTGTAAATCCCAGGCCCTGAATATGATCTCAATAAAGATCGAAACGTTGACTAAAGAAAATTTTTTTCTGAAACCTACATCACACCAGATCGCATCTCACGATCTCCAAATAAACATATCATTTATATTTATTAATTCCAAATATAAAAATAAAAACTGGTTGCATTGTCAGTTGCTTTCAGACTGATTGAAGTATGTCGGGTTGATGTGCAATGCCTGTATTTTTATTAAGAAAGAAATGTACTGAAAACAGAAGCGGTCGAGTTAACGATTGACATTACTTTTATCAAACCGTTTCCTACTATATAAATTATATGTATTTTTTATATCTCGTCCCGCCGAAACGCCGGAAACAAGTATCGAACGGGAAAGAGGGACGTTATCCATTTCCAGTGATTACCCCGCCTCTCTTTCTATCAATCGGTCCTTCCTTATCCGACAAAATTGTTTCCAATACCGGGCTCCCTGGGCAACTTGTAATCTCTGTAATGCGCTTTTTCTCCTGAAGCCTTTCGATCCTACATACAGTTTCCAACGAAAAACAATTATCATTGTTGAACTTTTGAGACAGCTCAATAAAAATAAAAAATAAATGATGGGGGGAAGTTATTCATTTATTTCTATCTTGTAAATCCCAAAAATTAAGACATGCCTAGCAGTATTGAAAAGTCTAAGCTAAAGAAAAATATGTCCAAATGAACAAATAAATGTTTCAAACGATAAATCAACTCTAAGTATGAATGTACTGTGAAAGATTAAATATAAATTTACCACGATAACTGGCTTATTTGAAATTTTTTTGATAATTTGGCATTTTCTACATGATTCGTAATATCATTTGGTGTATATTTCAACTTCGCAAGCTTCCGACCCAAGCTTTAAAGTCATCATCACGGCCTATATTTTAAAATTAATGAACAACAATTAACAATTATTTTATAAACACAAACAAATACCAATTTTTGGCCCAGGTAACTACTCACGATTTTTTTTATTCCTATTCTTGGGGCATGGCAACGAGCACAGATCGCTGCTCTGGTACGTCAGGGCTAAAGGGATTTTTAAATGTATATAGTTTTGTTATGTGTGTTAGTATTGTGTCTTTGTTTGACTTTATGTTAGTTTATTTGAATAAATGTAATTTTTTAGCATGAAAGGAAGAGGTGATTTAAGCCCGCCCCGAGGAATATCGAGTTCTCTGTGGTGAGTGTGTGACGTCTGGAGAGTAAAGGAAGTTATTAGCGGGAGGGGACAGGGTTCAACCCTGCCCCGAGGAATATCGAGAACTCTGGGGGAGTGAAAGTAACCAGACGTCTATTTTTCTATCGATTGTTGTTTTTGTTAATTCATTGTAATGAATGTAATTTATTAGCGTGAAAAAAACGTTACTTATAACCCCCTCCGAGGAATATCTAGTACTCTGGGGTGAATGTATGACCTCTGGAGAGTAAAAGTAATTTATTATCATGCTCTGAGGGAGTGAATGTGACCAGACATCTATGTTTGTGGTGATGTATATATATATATATATATATATATGTGTGTGTGTGTGTGTGTGTGTGTGTGTGTGTGTGTGTGTGTGTGTGTGTGTGTTGTATGTTTTGTTTCTATTCTGTATTTGACAACCTGAAGTACAAACGAGAGGCTAGCATTCTAGGATATCAACGTAGTATATATTTGAAATCAGAGAGACATTAACCAGATCGAGACGCTCAAATGACTGTAGTTTAAAAGAAAATATGCGCGAAAGAAGAGAAAAAGAAGGAAAACACGCAGAGGGCCGGCGATGACCTCAGCTGTTTGTAGTCCTATAGACTTCCCACTTTATTACTTAAAATTTGTAGTAAAGTGAGATTTCAAGAAAAACAAAAATAGTAATTCTTATTAACTTATACACAACAGAAATTGCTTACCAAAGAATTACCTCAGCTATTAGATTGAGAAGAACACGTGATAACATAATCACGACTGTGACGCCCTCTCCCTTAGAAATTGTAACAAATCCAAATAAGCTGGTTACGGGTGGTTAGGGACGGTTAGGGTATTATGAATTGTTTGCGTAAGATTCGTGTTTGGCACTCCTCGGGGGTCTTGAGTGTTGGGTTGTATTCCCAACTTTCCTGACTCTACCCCTCCTTCCGTGCATAGTATTTCCTTGGCTGCTTTTTTTTTTGGGTCCATCCTCACTTGTCTTCATTACATCACCCAATCCATCCAATTCAATCCTCACATTACACTCGTAACACCCGCTCATCCCCAATTGACCTTATCCTTCCGCAACATACAACCCACACCTGCAAAATTTCCATTCTGATCTGAGGCCCTTAAAACTCTGGAACTCCCTTCCCCATTCTATTAATCACGCTGCCTCCTTTTCCTCCTTTAAATCCCACCTGTATAATCACCTTCTCTTCTTCCAAACAAAAACCTTACGTTAATATTTGATATTTTTCTTTAATATTCTTGTTAGTTTTTCTTATGGCTTGCCTTACTTGTATACATTGTACCTAGATTTTTATTTCATTTTATTTTTAATTTTATAGAAGGAACTTTATTTATTTCATGTATATTATTTATACGGGACAACAGTCCCAGGATAATGTTATTTTTATTGTTCCTAAGCTGGACTGATTTTTGAAATTGGGTTGTCTCAACACCTGGCGCAATTTTGATTTTGAAAACATCGGCATTATTGTTGCATAAAGAATCTTCAGAATATGGAGATGGTACATTAACGTGGAGGAGAACTCGTGTAACATGCAGAATGATTTTCAAAAATCAGTCCAGCTTATTCGGGTTTGTTACAATTTTTAAGGGAAATGATATCGCAGGTGTGATTATTTTATCATGTCTCCTTCATAATCTTATAGCTGAGGTAATTATTTGGTTAGAGGTTTCGATTGTATATAAGTTATTAAGAGTTACCATTCCTGTTTTTCTTGAAATGTCACTTTACTACAAATTAAAAAAACCCAATATAGTAAATAGTTACCTGTACCAGAAATAGGTATTTGTTTGTGCTTATAAAAGAACTGTTGATTGTTGTTAATTTGTTTGAAAATACAGGCCTTGATGATCACTTCGATGCCCGGGTCGAAAGCTTGGCCAAGTTAGAATTTTGTTTTTAATCTACTCCTTGACCATAATGCTGATCATACATCAAATTAAAGAGTATTTGATACCTTCTCTTCAATAACGTAATCTGCTGTACATTTGTAAAGTTTAAAGTCACAAAGTAAGTTTTAAGATAAAATTAAGATTTTTAATAATAACTTAACTTTAAATAATAATTTTAAATAAATCGACATCTTCCTCAAGATTTAATAAGTAATAAATTATTTATTTTTTACATTGATTACGTAATGATTTATATTTTTTACAGAAAAAGTTTTTTTTTCCAAATATTAGGTCGAAAGGTCAACCTTAAAATTTAATGATTTTATTTTTTAGGTTAATATTTTGTGAATTTAATTTTTAATGATTAATAATCTTTATAAATATTTAGTTAATATATTTTTTTGTTTATGCGTGAACCTAAGAACTATTCAATTCCCACAAAGTCAAAGTACATAAAGGACCATTTATTATTACGAAAGCATAAACCATATTTCTTTTGACGCCAATATATCAACCAACAAAAATACCAAATAAATATACGTATTCCCTGTTTTTAAAAAAAAACTTTAAAAAAATAACAAAAGCAAAATAGAAAAATAAAAATAAATAATTGCCCAATTCCTTTGTAAAAAATAATATTTTCCATCCAGACAAAGTACCGGAATGTGGGAGCCCTAAAGCTGTTATAACTTACAGAAACATGTTCCTACGTTCATTCTCACAGATAACCATCAGGCGGGTTGCCACATGTTTTATTCCATTCATTATGTGACCTTTAGATATTACAATGAAAAATATAGGAATATATGATAAGTACGTTTTGATTAAAAGGGTGAGGGTTTTGCTTGCAAAACTAGCATAAAAATAATGAAAATAAATAAAATTATAGTTCTTCACTTCAATTGTACGAGTATACCAATTTTTATTACACGATCAAATATAGTTTGTTCACTTCAACTCTTTCAAATAAAAATAATAAGAAGGGTTTGAAAGAATAAAACTTTGAAAATAATTGAGCTGTTTTGTTATGAAACACAGATTGAGTTCAAATCGAACATGAGTCAAAGACCTAAATGTTTACCTAGAGAAACCTCGAGGACCCTACCATCAATTTACCATGCTGAAATCCAATCGATAGAACACTGCACAGCAAATATATAAAAAAAGAGTTGCCTAAATGATGCAGACGTATATATATGAAATATCGTCCCATTTTCCTGATCGTGAGACTGTAGACGAATAATGAAGAGTGAAGATACAATACTTTAAAATCGATCCACTCTTAGGGGAGTAAGCAGTATAAGGATAATATTTTATATTGTACCACTATTTTTATAAATCAATTAACATTATACAGTATATAACGTTGCGGGAATGTATTTATAACGTTGAAGGATTAATATGCATATAATGAAAAATTAAAAAAGTGAATAGCCTTAACATAAAAAAAGTAACTTATTTTAAAAACAAATAATAGAATCAATGAAAAATGACAAAAAGGAGGGAAACTCATAAGGTGGGGTTGAGATGGGAAGTTGATGTCCGAGTGGATCGAGGTCACGATAGCTCAAGTGGTAGAGCAGGAGCGTATCTAGCCGAAGATCGTGGGTTCGAATCCCGCTCGTGCCATTAGCTTTATTTCATCTCAACTAAAAACCTTAATTAATTGTAAAAGAATCAATAAAATGTGATCAATGGGTTACTTATTACAAGGAAACAAAGAAGAAAGAGAACATTTTCTCATCATTAAAATTTAGTTTCAGTAATTAAGTATAAAGTTTCTTCAATATCCCTTTCTTCAAGATAAGATGCAAAAAATAATGTACTGAACCATGTTACAATGCGCACCAGCCGACAAAAAATTCAAGTCCAATAGTTTTTAAGTCTCAATCAGGTCACACACGTTTTTTTTACTTTTTTTCTTACACTTCAAGCTACCTGCAAGCACCTTCGATACCGGGTGGCTCTGCTCTCCCTTTAAACCTCCGCCGTCCTCTTCTTCGGCCTCCTCAATCGACGAAATTTTCTGCCTTCTTTATCTTGATGGCACTTTGGCGGCCTTTACGAAATGGCTTGTCATAAGTAATACATTGATTTTATCTTTATATAAATCCAACAATTTTATACCTATCCTCAAACGGTCAAGCAGCACTAAAAGCATCCCCCACTTTCAACTCAAAGATGANTATGTGTGTGTGTGTGTAGAAAGCTCTTGTCCTATCTATCTTGATGTTATTTATTATTTATTTTTTCACGTATTATTTTTTCAACCAACTAACGCCTTAAAAAGAAAGCAAGTAAAATCAGAGCGGTATGTAAGATAACTAGGCCTGAAACATTCTTTGGTTTGTTTTATTACGAGTAAATTTTTTTCTTGCAAACAAAGAAATCTCAGAATAGCGGAGGACAAAGAGATGAACTCTTTAATTAAAAATAAACCCCAGGTTACCGCTTGAGTTTGGACGGCCTTTAAGCGCATATCTTGGATGACCTGAGGACCTTTTTTACGCTAGATTTAGTAGCAAAACCTTAATAAATCATAAAAATTTATGTTCTCAATACAACAAAAACGCTATTCGTTAATAATTTTCTTAATTCGTATATCAGGTTAAAATTATCCATGAATTAAATTGTGGGTAACAAAATATTTTACATTGGAAATACCGCAGCCCATAAAATTGAATTGAGTTTATATTTGGTTAACCGATTGGAAATTAAAATTAACCTGCGATAATATAGCTTAAATTTTTCATGTTGGAAAAGTACAGCTACCATCTTGTATTTTTCGTAACAAATATAGATTATAAAAGGTTTTTAATATATTTAGTTAAGGAAAAGATAATATCACTTCATCGATCAACAAAAGCTCAAGCTTTTTACTTAGTTGATTAGAAAATAGTTTCCTTTCTTTGCTGTATGTTGTTCTATTTGTCATCCAATAATTATGAAGTTGAAAGAAATCCCTAAGAAAATGTTTAAAATTTGAGAAGGTTCTTGTAACCGTACTGTCGAAAATCGCAACCGCTCAAGACAATATTTCCACAGGAAAGACAAAATAAGAAGCAATTGACGAAAATCTCTCCATCGTCACGTAAATAATTGAAACCGAAGCCGGTAGGCGTTTCAACGTGATTTCCTTCTTAAATATTAGAACGGCCTGGTCACCTACTTCCTGGAATTACAAAATAATTCAATAATTTATAAATACCTACTCTCTACCGGCCATGCATAGCAAACAACCATAACCTTACACCATTCCTATGCAGGATCAAAAATACTTTGAACTTTGGTATTGACGAATTAATAAATTATTCTTTGCTAACAAACACTACGCGGTGGACTAAGAATTTCGACAAATGTAATGCCGCATTTTGAAAAAAAAAAAGTTATTATTGCTTAACGTGATAGTGACAGTTTTTCGGACAAATAATGAATATATTTAATATTTTGTTTTAGTAATCTAAATCGATTTTACACAGAATCAGAGGTGTTCCGTGCCAAAAAACTTTAATATTATTTTAAATATGTTTTCATAGTTGAGAATCAAGTGTTCAGGTGAAATTTGACTTGATTAACTAAAAACTCGCTCTCATGCTGTTTGAAAATTCCAGGCTTTTATGTAGATCTTTATCAAAAACTACTTTCCAAACTGAAGCATACGTTGGGTAATGTTTACTGTAAGAAGAAGACTTTTTTGGCATAAATTTTTCGACACCACGAAAAATTCGAGGTCGATAAGAATGTCGCTTTTTTGAAAAATTATAATTTTAACCCTTCTCTAATACCCTTTATGATAGTGAAACAATTGCCACAAAGACCATACACGATTTGTTGTTACCTTTAATTTTAATTCATGATATATCTAAACAACCAAACAAAATTGGTTGGAATAGACTAAATACATTTTGAGAAAATCGTGCCAAAATATGGCAACATGTTGGCTTCTGTTTAAACAAATAAATTACCTCAAAACTTGCAAAAATACTTTTTTTTTGTAATATAATATACAAATGTTACAAAGAATCGCTTATCAAAATTAAAATCAGAAGTCGATGAGAAAATCCCATCTTTTGAAAAATTATATTTTTCACCTTTCTCTAAATCCCTTTATGATAGTGAAACAATTGTTTTTTCAGTTAGTAGAGCAAGAATAGGCAAATACTTGTCAAATATTTATAAAAAATGTAAAAAAGAAAGTAAATAATTCTAATAAAATATTCAATAATTTAAAATATATAAACTTTTATCATAATTTTAGATTGCTTTCAAAAATAAACCATACATAATTTGCTATTAACGTTAATTACCAATTCATGATGTATGAAAAAAATATCAAAACAAGATTGGTGGGAATAAACTAAATAAATTTTGAAAAAAGATGCCGAAATATGGCAACATTTTTGTCTCTGTTTAAACAACTAAATTACTCGAATAATTTGCAAAAATACGGTGTTTTGTAACATAATGTACAGATCTTTTTGAAAAAGAATCGCTTATGAAAATTCAAATCCAGGAGAATCCAGGAGGAAACATGAAGTTAAAAAAATAACCGAATTGTTCGTCCGACAAACGGCCGCTACTCTCTAAACTAATACTTTATTTTTTAAAATAGCTGGGAAATGTGAAATCAATATGTGTCAAATGGACAGTACCATTAATCAAATGGGTGAAAGATTTATTTTGAATCAAAATGCAATTACTCAGTGCAATTGTTTTGCCTTTGTTGCTGAAAATTTCATCAATCAGACTTTAGAATGACTCTTCTCTCTTTCATTCTAAATTAATTCCCGTAAATTACTAAATAGATATTTTTAAATAAGATTTAAATAAAGATACAACTATATTAGACATATCAAACCTAATAGTAAAAAGGAGTTCCTACATGAATACAAGAAGGTTTAAAGTATTCTAAATTATTGCCAGCTATAGAAAAGAGAAAAGAGGAAAGGGATCATACTTTTATTTGTATTTATGAGAGCAATATAAAAAGTCTAAAGTAAAAAGTTAGAAGTTGTAATTTGCTTGCAGGTCCGCGGGGATCATTCAAAATGAACGCAGCTCGGCCGTGGAGGACTTTTTACATATAAATAATTCAGGTGTTGTAGGGAAAGGGCCGTAATGGAACACATTCGTTACTTCTCCTTCCTACCATCAACGCCAATTACCTACTCAAAAATATTATTTATTAATTGCTCGAGGGGTTTTCTTCCCCCATCTAATTTTCAACTGGAGATCAGAAATTACAATGATTTAAAACCGTCTTCCCTTCTTATACCCTACTTCCATTTATGAATCTGTTTTCTTGTCTACCTTTCCTTGGTTGGCATTCCATAATAAATATGAATCGTACTTGTTTTTAAAAAAATATATAATTATAAATAATAATAATACTATAATTATTTAAAGAAATAAAAGTTTCTAATCATTGTTAAAAATTGACCTATTTCCTTTAATTTTTATTGTGAATAATTTAACTTTGTCATTTGTCATTGATTACACGGCATTTGAAAAATGTCAAAAAGGAGGGAAAACTCAAAAGGTGGGGTTGAGATAGGAGGTTGATGTCCGAGTGATCGAGGTCACGATAGCTTAAGTGGTAGAGCAGCGGCGTATCTTGCTGAAGATCGTGGGTTCGAATCCCGCTCGTGCCATTGACTTTTTTATTTCAACTAAAAACTATAATTAATTGTAATATATTAATTGGTCAAGCGGACCACGAATTTAGTGAATTTGTCATTTGTACGGAATTAGTGCGTGCCCTTCTTAAATTAGTATAAAGCTTAATTTTTTCAATTTTCTGCAACTTGTGAGCCATGACTTGATTGGAAAGAATATCCCTGTATTTCCGCGCTGTTTATTTGGGTAATGGATAAGGTTGAGAGTAACAAAAATCCGCAAAGGATGTATCGCAGCCGAAGCTACCTCCACAGTACACTTATTTCACAAAATCTAACAAACGTCTAGCCCACTAATCTTCGCAACCAATTGAACTTGAGTCCTCAACCGATTAATGACTTTACATGACACTTTTTGTAGTGCCGGTTCTTTTCCAAAACCTCCCCAGAGAGCACCACGTGGGGTTTTCTTCCCCATGGCAGCTACCCTCTGGTTTCACTATTTAGCATTACTTAGGAGCAAATTAACGAGCGTCCAAGGATGACACGAAATTGTTACTTCAACCTTACGGTTATTATGATAATTCTTACACAGCTAAACAATAATTAGATACACAAACAATGAACTGTACAAAGAAATAGACTTTTCTCAACATATATAATATAGGAGGTTTATAGGTCGACAAACAGCTGAGGTCATTGCCATTCTTTACTGTCATATCAAATCTAAAATTGGTGGGTGGTTTTAGTATAGCACATTTGACTATTAAATTCCTATGTTAGAAGATTAAAATTCACTTGTGTCTGAGTGTTAACTACTGTTTTAATTAAAAAATGGTACTAGAATACATTATAGCAGGTGGCACATTGATTTTTCTATGGTGAGCCGAAAAATGCACCAACATGTGCACAATTCATGACAAGTGCGCTAACAAATCTACGAATTTTTGCATATTTTCCGTTCTCCCTTGAAACATGCTGTGTAGAATCTAATTTCCCAGCGTCTTTTGTTAACGAAGTCCCCTCCTTCTGGAGATTATATATAATCCCCCGTCATCTTTTTCTTGTTTTTCCAACTTTTCGCTGAACGTCTTTCTACTACTGGCGCGGGGTGGGTGCGCAGCGCCTGAATGTATAATATATTTCTCTTAGAGCATTTAACGGATGATAAGACAGCGCCTTATCACGGGTAGCCGGTCCACATCTCAGACATTCATGCTCGGCTGCGTTTCAATTATAAAACGTCGAGAGCAAAAAGTCACCGTGAAGGATGCCCCGTCTAAAAAGGAAATTGAATTCGTTCTAACTCTCAAGATAATACCCTAGGACAAGGGATGAAATACTCTTTATTTATCTCCCATTATTAGAGTTGAGCCTGATCTCGACGATACGTATGCCGAAATGATCGCATTTAGTATTATTGAAAATAAAAGTATTCTTTAAAACAATCAGTAAAAACTTACTTTTAAAAGTTTTGTAATTAACAAAATGTTTATTCATTTCAAGAAATTAATTCTAGCCATTTAAAAATTGTAAAAGTAATAGCACTCGTATTTTTTCAAATAATAAAGGATTGAACATCTATAAATATGTATTTATTAATGTTTCAATTTTCAGAAATCTCAAAGTGAATACATTCAGTTAATAACATAAAAAGACACACAACAACAAACGATTCTGAACATTTATGAATGCCTGGCCTTGCTTTGTTTTATTGAATGTTCGCCCACCGGTGTGCGTTTTAGCTTATTAAGTGCCAATTAAAGTCAAGTTACTTCATTGGGCTTTGCCCTCATCTGTACTATCACATGGTGTTGTTCTTGTAGTTAGCTTCGTGTCTCCAGAAACAATTAAATTGGAAAGGAACTAAACAATTCGGGCATACAACCATAATTAACAAAATCAGACACCCATTATTAGAAATGGGGGCTGACTACATGATCCCGGAAACAATCTTCACAACTTCCTATAAAGTCTCAACAGACTATAAAGGAGAGGAAGAACACAGGAGAGCATCAGATACAATGATATGGTACACAGATCCAAAACAAACGAAGGCACCGGATCAGGCATTTTCTGTACAAGCCCAAAATATGAGCAATCAAACTCATTAGGGAAGTATACTTCGGTCTTTCAAGCGGAAATACATGCCATTAATGTTTGTGCCCTGGAAAATCTTAGAAGAGGTTATATTGACAAAAAAATCCTCATAAGATCCGACAGCCAAGCAGCTATTAAAGCATTAGCATGTAAAAGAATTACATCAAAACTAGTCAGTGAATGCATCCAAAATCTCCAAAACCTGGGAAAACATAACAACCTGATGATATCTTAGGTGCCAGGGCACAGGGGAATTTTGGGTAACGACAAAGCAGACAGTCTGGCCAGAGGAGGATCTGCAAGACCATACATAGGCCCCGAACCTATCCTTGGGATAACAAAAACAAACATAGAATCCTCCATCGCAGAATGGATCCAAGCAAAACAAAAAGAGAAGTGGATAAACTCGAGCGGGGTGCTAGACATAGTAAACTTATGATGAAACAACCCTCACCAAGATTGGCAAAAACACTGCTGCAATTGGAGAGGGCAAAACTCAGAGGAGTGATGGGACTACTAACCGGTCACTGGGATCTGAGAAAACATCTATACAACATGGGTATATACAGCGATGATCCCATCTGCAGATTATGTAATGAGGAGGAAGAAACAGCCACTCATATCTTCGAATGGGAAGCAACAGCTCAATGGAGGTTTAACCCAACGTACGGAAAAGACTTAGGGAATCAAATTCAGCAACAACAATGAATGATATGATACTTCTAAGAAGAAGATTGAGTCTATTGACTGAACTAAGGATCTAGGAAGGTACAATAAGCCAGAAGGCTGCAGTGCCTGGGGAATACAAACCCCGCTTCCTAGTATCCTTTCCACCATACCATACCATAGCTTCGTGTCTGGAGGTCCTTGGAAACAAGATTTATGCTGTTGGATATATCGCGTGATCCCAGAAAAAATCGGAGTGTATTACTGTACTCGGAATAGTCTGAATAAAGCGTTCTAAATTTGTAGTGCTGGCAATGGGCTCGAATTGATTTTTTAATATTTTTGACAACTTGACATAGACATTTTACCTAAGAAATTAGGTTTTCCATATATCTACTGAATTATTCTCACTTTTTAAGTTTTCTATAATTTTTTTGTGTAAAGTTGTTTAGTATTGTTTTGATTGCTTGGTACTCCGATTACTTCAAACGTTTTTCAGCTTTCCTATTTTGTTTAATTAATTTTATGACGTACGTTGGATATTTATTGCCAATTAATGCTATAAGCTATAATTTATATATAGTTCTTTGGTTTTCAATACCTGATTAAGTTTAAAAGTTGTTAAAATTGAAAATAGATTTTTTTAAATGAGATTTTGTTTGTAATCTTGTTTTTTTTTCAATTTTACTTACAATTTTATGCCAATTTGAAATGTGAGAGATGTGTTTTTAAATGCTTAAGTTACAAACTATCATAGAAACAACCTTATAGCAAAAATATTTTTATTAAATTATTATAAAGTGATAAATGGTATATAGATTTATTTTAACAGATTTTTATTTTTATTGTGGTATTTCAATAGATATAACTTCTATTCAGATTTATTTTAAAATTAGTTAGACCGCGATTCCAATTTACTCACACTTCAGTTACACCTGCGAGGAATTTAATTGTGTTTTTTATATGCCATCTCTTAATTCTGTGTAAAAATAAAAACCTCAGCATAGAGACAGTCGTTCATTTAAACTGCAGCACGTTTGCTCATTAAAATTAAATAAATATAATTTGGTATTTTCAAAATAAAAATGATGACATACCATCTATTTATTTGATAAAGAATTAGACTGTTCATAATTTAATTACCATAGAATTTTTTTGTAAAAAAGTATTAATTAATGTGTGGTGTTTAGTGACCGTTACGTGATGATTTTTTGGAGGACGTGAAATGTAGTCTGGTGTGACGTATGTATGTTTTAGAAAAACAGTTTCTTTGCCAACGTTTCGATCTTTATTGGGATCATCTTCAGGGCCTGGGATTTATAAACATTGTTTAAATTTTACAAATACAAGTAGGATGTGAAAAAAATTATACAATGGTGGAAAATTTTAGATACAAAAAATGTATTTATACAATGCTAGAAAATGTTAGATTGAAAAAAATAAATTTATACAATGTTATAAAATTTTAAATTCAATCAAACTTACGTCACACAAGACCGTATCTCACGACCTTCAAATAATTATTTATTAATTTAGGTGATTAATATGACGTTAATAAAAATTATGCAATACCATATATTTATTGATAACGAATAGACTATTATTTAAGTATTATAAATAGATTTTTAGAAGAGTTTAAAAACTCGTTGAAACAAATCATGAGAAATTTGCTACCACAAGGAACTCCCGCTTGAATGTGGACCTACCTACATAGTCACAAATTATCCAAGGCTATTTCATAATGGGGATATGATTCATTGGCTTTTACCTGATTCGTTCTCCTCGCGCTAAGATAATGGGAGAAAAGTTAAAGAGAACACCGGTTTCCTCTCAGCCGATTTTTAGTCCGAAGACTAGGTTCCGCTATCCGCGTTAATAACTCGTGAACGGGTATAAATTCGAATATACGGCCGTTTCAACTTAAATTATTATTTTTTTTTTTAGGTGCGATGGACGGGAAATCTGCGATGAAAGCATTTTTATTTAATGGGACCTTGAATTTTTTTTAACAAGAGCCTCTTTTCACGCCTAGTAATTTCAATAAAGATGTCGACTTGGTAGCCGCGTTGGCTTTTCATTTTGTTAATGAGTGCATAAAGTATCCGAAAATTTTCCTTTTCTTAAATTCAATGAAAAAACAATAGGCAGAGATTCGCGAAATGTAAGGGTGTGTTTCATTTGTCTAAGCATAAATAGTGGATAACCCTTCACTGTCGTTAAGCGGATCTTAAAATGACCCCATTGTGTTTCAACATTCAGAAAAACAAAATAACAAAAGTACAAATAATATTTTTACTTAAAAAAGTTAAGGCAATTGTAATAGTTATTTGTTCTATTTTCACGAAATCAAGATGTCGTCGTAGGGATTGCCCTCCTTCTTATGCAAGTAACCTTCGTACTATTGTGGCCGAGCTCTGATAATACTTATCGTAAAAGATATTTATTTTTCTAATAAGGTATATATTTCTAGTAGTGTGTTCATAAGTATTGATGTCTTAATTTCTTTCCTAGATTCTTTTACCCGCTATATGCACGCTCATGATATATGCTCTGAAGTCTTCTCTAATGATAGACAATAGTGCTTGTTTAGTTTTTTAGTACCTAACCCAATAATCCAGGTCTTTATTATTGAAGCTGTTGTTTATACCAAAAAAGGAGATTTAAACGTATGTATTATTCATCCTTTTTTGGCATGGGCGTGTGCTCCCTCCTAACCTGAAATTACCGTATGACCTGGGACGTACTGTAGCATGTTTTAGATAATATGGAGGCAGTTTTTGACTAGTTTAGAAAAGGGACTTTAAAGCTGCCTGGTTACATATTATGATAATATTACAGCAGAAACCACATTGTGATTTCATCGCCCAAAAACCTGAGAATTTCTGAGGGTAGGTTGTATTTACAATTTTACATGGACGATGGCAATGGTTCATATATTACTGATAACGTTTTTCATATGTACCTTCAGTTTTTATTAAATTTACAATTTAAAAAATCTGATTATAACGAGTACACTTTTGAGATGGTTGTTATTGAATTCAATTTCATTTTTTAATGGCTAGTAATCGGATGAAAAGGTTTTGGTGAAGCACAAGTTTATGAGGTGTGTGCCTTTGGACCCAAAGTCAATTTTCATTTTCTACTTTCTTTATATTATAATTTCATTTTAATTTGTACATTTAATAGCTTTTTAAAGTATAATATGACTTCATGCTTTGATATGTCAGAAACAGTTTTGGTCATGCCAGTTATTTTAATCTTGTTTATTATTTATTTCATGCTGGCCTACAAACAGCTTTCTGCGACTAGACTAGAAAGGGAAAATATTTTTTTAATTTGTTGCTTAGTTATTTATTCTTACGTGTATTTATACATGAAGTGAACTTCTGTCGTGTCTAATATTTTTCGAAAATCATCAAAAACGTTTAATCAAAATCTTAACCTTTATTATTACTGTAGCCTAATTGTTAGATTAAAAACGATTTAAAGATGTTTACTTAATAATATTTTTACGTTTTTTTTATAAATTGAATAAGTAAATATGTCATTGTAAATACTTTAATGTTTTGCTTCTTTTTCAAGGCTTTATTTGAAAATGAATTTACTGATTGAGTATAGATGAATATATTTTCAACTGATTGTGATCAGCACCGATCATTTTATTGAATCCGTCTATTATTGTTGAGATTGGCTGGTACTGGTAATTAGTATGTCGGTCAGTTAAATATTGGTTTATATGGTTGCTCATTTTTTACGCTAATTATTTTTTAAAAAAATTATATTGTTTGAATCTTACAAAAAACATGATTTTTTCAATCCAGCGTTACATTCTTGTTTAAAATTTCAACCTTTGCATTTGGAAGAAATTCAGGAGCGAGAAAGTTCACCGGGTTATTTTCTTTGTTTATGTAGAAGGAACGAGACTATTGGTCCGGGAGGACTCAAACTCGGGACCATGATCCAAGTGCATCATGAAGAATAAATAAAACTGTCCTTTAAAAATTTAACACTTCCAGACCTTGCTAGATCAGCGGTGAGTTCTAAAAATGTCATAATATTTCAAATAATAATAACGTACCTTTAAAAAGATACATTTTTCAATTTTTTATGCTATTATTTGAGAGTTAGATCAACAGAGGACGATGAAAAATTTTCAAATGTTAAACCTAGAAATAAGAAGATGGTTATAATTTAAGCGAATAAACTGGCGTTGTTCAAGGTGGCCTGCAATATACAAAATTATTATTAATGAATTTCAGGATTTAAAAATATTGATCATTCATTGTGAAGTGTAGAATTGCGTTAATCGACCGTCATGTAAAATTACAAGCGAAACCGGCAATGAAAAGAATATCCCCTGAAATGAGTTTCCCTAGTAGATTTCAGCGAGCTAATTTAAACGAATACCCAAAAGCTTAGAAGTCCAAAGAGACAAAGTAGTCTATAATTTTAATGCAAATGTTGACAAACCTAACAGGCATGAGTTATGTGCTGTAAAAGCGAGTGATTCCGGGCATAAATCTAATGGTCTGAGCAAGCAATTTCCTTCGCTCTCCCACTTGTCTACCGTCACAAAGATTACTCCAGTCACTGATCCAAAATTCAAATATAACAATACCTTAATCAAATTATAAATACTCGAAAGGATGATTACGGAAATAAAATATTCGCCATTTTGTTTAAATTATTAATCCTATCAAACATTTTTATATAATATTTTAATTTCCGTTATCACACTCATATATACTTTACTTTCGTCATCTTATTGAGTTAGGTATCAAGCTTTTTTTTTCAGTAATTCATGTTTTCCTTGTTTAAAAGAAAAGCTTTCGTTGTTTCATATTACAGAGATATCTTTCGTTTGGTTATAATCACAAAATTTTTCTCAGCCCTCATTGAAAACTACTCAGTAATATTCATTATAACAACTTATTAATAATGAATGGTAACGGACGAGTCATTAACGATATTAATGAAACATTTTTTTATGATACTAGGTCAAAAATATTACAAATTGAGCATTTTTTGGGAATGTGCTCTTTACAAGGCGGAAAATAATATGTTTGAGCTAAATTAAATGGTTTAAAAATATACGTTTCCTGCCTTTGTTGAGTATTTATTTAACGATGTTTTTAAATCTAAAATATGAAAATCATTATATCGTATTTATATTAAATGGTATTAATTACAAGAGAAGTTACATAAACAAAAAGTCGATTACAGTAAAATATATTAAATTTATTTTTTAACTTCAAATTCTGATTTATTTGAAGTATACCTTGAAGCCTTTAAATATGAATTTTTGTAGAAAACAAAATATATGATTTTATTTGTTTTTAAGTAAGAAACCTAAGAATAAAAACAAAAAATAGACCTGCTTTGTAAGATTTTTAAGCCCTGTAAAGTTTTCGGTATCACTTGCGACATTCTTTCTCTTCTTTTAACTTAATTAACAATTAATTAAGTTTTCAGTTGAGATAAAAAAGTCAATGGCACGAGCGGGATTCGAACCCACGATCTTCGGCTTGATACGCCGCTGCTCTACCACTGCTTTCATTTCTCGCCGAGAATCGAATTGATTACACTTCATTTGAAAAATTGCAAAAAGGAGGGAAAATTCAAAAGGTGTGGTTGAGGTGGGAAGTTGGTTTCCGAGTGGATTGAGGTCACGATAGCTCAAGTGGTAAGCAGCGGCGTATCAAGCCCAACATAGTGGGTTCGAATCCCGCTCGTGCCATTGACTTTTTTATCTCAACTGAAAACTTTAATTAATTGTAATAGAATCAATACAATGTGATCAATGGGTTACTTATTACAAGGAAACAAAGAAGAAAGAGAATATTTTCTCATCATTAAAATTTAGTTTCAGTAATTAAGTGTAAAGTTTCTTCAATATCTCTTTCTTCAAGATAAGATGCAAAAAATAATGTACTGAACCTTGTTACAATGCGCCCCAGCCGACAAACAATTCAAGTCCAATAGTTTTTGAGTGTCAATCAGGTCACACACGTTTTTCTAAAACTTTTTTTTCTAACACTTCAAGCGGCTGACAAGCACCTTCGATACAGCGTGGCTCCGCTTTCTCTTTAAGCCTCCGCCGTCCTCTTCTTCGGCCTCCTCAATCGACGAAACTCTCTGCTTTGTTTATCTTGATGGCGCTTTGGCGGCCTTTACGAAATGGCTTGTCATACGTAATACATTGATTTTATCTTTATATAAATCCAACAATTTTATACCTATCCTCAAACGGTCAAGCAGCACTAAAAGCATCCCCCACTTTCAACTCAAAGATGATCTGGGGATGCATATTTTTCTCCAACTTTACAATAAAATACGAGTAACACAAAATCTTCTGTTTTGAAATAATGACTGTTCTTAGCATAAGTTGCATAAAATGCAAGATAAACAAATCTCATTAAAACCTTAATTAATTGTAAGTTATTAATTGGTCAAGCGGACCACGAAATTATTGAATTGAATTAATTAACAATGTTTCGATTTTATGTGAGAGAAATTATGAAGAATTTAACACAAATATTTCAAAGATTTAATTATATATATAATTACTGTAGGGATGATTATTCCATTACGTATATACATAAGGTATTTTCACTGTAAAATTTTTGGCAGATCGGTGGATTCTTTAAGTTATTATCATTTTTGTGATGTTTGAACAAAACCGCAGGTACTAAGAAGTCGAAAACTAAAAAAAACATGTTTTCTACAAAAATATAACATTTTTAAATTTTATAAAATAGTAAACAGTAAATTTGCAGAAGGAACTGAGTGTTTATTGTTTTGTTTTAATCCATTTACGTTTTAATGGTAAATTGACAAGTTACTTCTTTCAATTAATAATTCTTTCTCTGTGAGGTCTTAGTTGAGATAAAAAAGTCAGTGTCAAGAGCGGGATTCGAACCCACGACCTTCAGCCTTATACGCCTCTATTTGAGCAATCACGCTTGAGCTATCGTGACTTCGATCCTCTCGGACACCAACTCTCCCTATCAACCTACAACCGTTCCAATTTTCCCTCTTTTTGCCATTTTCAAATGTCGTGTAATCAGGATTGGATTCTCCCGCTCGTGACACTGACTTTTTATTCCAACCAAGACGTTATAGAAAGAATAATTAATTGAAAGAAGTAACTTGGTACTAAAACGTAAATGGATTAATGTTTAGTAAGTAAATGAAATATCATTTCACTAAACAGCTTTCCGTGGCCACTTTATACGGCGCAGAGAATCCACTCCTTAGTCGAAGTATTTAGCCGAAATCGTGAGTTCGAATCCCGCTCGTGACACTGACTTTTTTATCTCAACCAAGACCTTAAATAAAGATTAATACTCTTCAGATATAAAACATGTTGGTCTATAACTTTTTGCATAATCCATGCCAAGTTATCAACAAATTTCAATCAACCATGAAACGTTCTCTCAAAAGTCTAATTGTAAGACATATTTTTTTCACACGAACGCACACGTCCACTCACAACTAGAACACTCAAGAATAATTAATTGAAATTTTGTTTTAGATTCGTCTTATTCTTTATATTTTATATTTAATTGTATTATTACTGCTATCTTTCGTGTAAAGATAAATTATTTATACAAGCAGCATCCGGTTTTACCGTGTTGTACACTAAGAAAATCAAATGAATTATTTGATATAGCAAAAGTGAATATAAAATATAAAAAGGCATAAATATCTGTAATTGATGTTGAAGATGTTAGCGAAACCAGAAGTTAAATGAATGAAATATTACAACTATTATTTTTCTATAAACATTTTATCTCCCATTTTTTCAAAACAGACAAAATGTTTTAAAAAATTTACATCCTTCACTTAGAGAATCTTAAAGTAGAAACAAGCGCATGTACAGATATACTCAGCATAGGTTTGAGCTAGAGCTAACACTGTTTCAAAAGATCTTTTCCCTTTCACTTAAAAATTGTCCTCACTGTCACCGTTTATTCTATTTTTTCTTTATTTTTAATGTTTATCATTTCTTTTTGGTGGTTTAATTTGCAAAAGACGAAATATTTGCCATGGAATTATGCTTTTATTGCATAAAACATTTACGATCATTACAGTATATCCAGTTTTTTCAGCCGCCCGTCATCTTCAGTGAAGGACTGTTAATTATGGGCGTTAATGTTAATTATTATGTGCTTGGTATTTATAATATAAATCAATAACCGTAAATATTTTTTTGTTTTTTTTATTTACTGATACATTAACCTTTCAGGCAATTGCTATAACGTTCATTTTTTTATATTTTTATATATTTTTTTTTCAATTGTGCAATATACAAATGGAAGAACGCTATCAATCATGATTCAGAACAAGGAGAGCTTTTCTCTGGGGTTTAATAAAGGCTCCGCTGGGGCGAGCTAATGAAATACAATATCGGAAACTTTTCAGTACATTGGACCAACAGAACACGTACTAGGATCAATACATTTATCCTAAACATTTAATATGTACAAGTAAAAAAAAGTTACGATCTATATTTTGCCAGTTAATTGCTTTATAAAAGTTATAGTATACGTAATATTTTGGTCGCGTATTTTTTGAATATGAAAAGTTGACCCGATTGAGATAGTTGTTTGCTGTTGAAAGTAGAAATATAAAAGAAAATTTGTAATTAGTTCTTTTTCAAACCATTGTGACATTTTACCAAGACAAGAATATCTTTTAGCCTTTTCCCCAACTTTGAGGGTGTTTTGACAAAATCATCCCACGCTGGACACAGCAGCTTGTCTTGTCCGAACTGGCTCAATAAATGTAAGTTGTCCTGTCTTAAATTTTTCTCTTCCTTTCTTGTTACAATTTTCATTTATATTTCATTGTATTTCACTATAAAAAAAAATTGCTGTAACATTGATTGTTGTATTTCATTTTATAAAAGCATCAAATCCGGCGCACTATGTCAAATGTTAAAATCCGGCCGGGAATAAAGGCCTTGTGACACCATAACATTCTTTTTAGAAAACTCTTGTTATTTGGTGTTCCATGATTGATTCATCCTACACAATTCTGAAAAAAGTATAGGTGAAATGTATGAACATGCTACTACTTAATTTTCTTAACTTAACCCCTTAAATCAAAAGAAAATATTTTAAAAAAATTATTATCTCCGAACTTCTATTTATATTCGAATTTTCTCAAATAAAAATTTTAAATACAAATTAAACATTTAAAATTTACAGTGGAATGAAATATGAAATTGCCTTAATAGCTCTATTTTGTGTTACAAAAACACATAAAACCATATTCCTACGTTAAAAGTAATTATCAACACATATTTGGCTTTGAATAAATTTTCATCTTTTTCACGTTGAGCGAAACTCTATGAATACGAGAGGGCAAAATGCTCAGGAAAACATTTGATTATCAATTCACAGCAACTTGCCTGTTGAAAAAAAGTAGCTTTAAAATTTCAAAACCGTACGTCTATTACTCCCACTCTCGAACTGTTTCCGTCGTTCTGCAACTTTTTTCATTAATCTGAGAACGGGAGGCCGTGATTGGAAAAATGTTGGAACGGTCAAAACTTAAATTCCATGCTAGTAGGACGAAGAGTAAATAGAAAGGGCTTAGCATTGCTACGACTAGCGTGCCTCCAAGACCTGCAAAGTAGACTGAGAAACCATTTAAATCCCACTATTAAAAAAATTCTGGAGTTTATGGGAATAAACTATTTATTAATCTTCCTTTAAATTAGAAAAAAATCACCGATTTTGTAACTACTCTCTTAAGTTCAAATATATTTTGGCATTATTTCAATAATACAAATGTCTATTATAATATTACATTTTAAATTTATATAATAAATATTAATATCACATAAATAATTGGTAATACTTCAGTGAAGGGTATCGTCAATATATTATTAGATTAGAAAGTCCAGCTTATAGAAAAAACTTCAAAATTCAATTTCAGCGGTGTTTAACGTTTACGAAAGCTGTCTTCATTTAAACAAATCAGAAAATGAGATTGACACTCAAAATATCTTTATCAAAATTGGAAAGTCGTGAGTTATCTGACACCGCTTGTCCATCAACGATTATCACATGAAAACAGAGGATGGAAAATTATTACCACAACTTAAAAAAAACACATTTGAATTATTATTATAAACTATTTACAAAACAGAGTTTTAATCGTATTTTTTTAATAATCAGGTCATAGGTCATCCTAACTGTTGTTAAACAACAGTTATTACTAAATATTTTATGCAAGCAAAGCCAAATGATTTATTATTTAATTTATTTTTTATTTAGGTTTATTTAATCTAAATATTTATTGTAACTAATATTGCGAACAGCTAGGTAGAAACTGTTAAATGTAACAACTGAAGAAAAATAACCGTTTTGGCCAATGTGTTGGGTTTGGGCCAGGTTGTTGTTTTCCACCGTGGTAAAGTCGGTGCTCTCGTGTCATTATAGGCCCGACAAAAATTAGGAGAGTTTCACTGAAACGTCCTCTCATCAAAGTTATTCACCTGTTTCTATGGGTTTCTATTAAGTTGTTCGGAAAATATTGCTGGCTTTCTTTCAATTATCCTTATTTATAATAAACTGTTTACGTTTGACATATTCTTTTGCATGAATTTCACTACTTATTAATGTTTGTTTAGCGTAGTAACCTTTCGTTACTTGGGAATAATTTGTTATTTTATTCTGATTACTTTTTACGAGTTTAAACTCGGTCGGAACGGTAACCAAACGGCCAGAAACATTAGGGAAATCGGTGGCGATGACACTGTGAGTGAGAGAACAATTTAATGATGGTTTAAACAATTTTGAGAGAAAAACGTATCCTTGAAGACAAAGAAGGCCGTGAAAAGATTTCTTTCCTAGATTTTGAAGTTCTGTGAGCTTTGATTGAACAAAATAGGAGGACAACTCTTCAAGAATTTGCAGAAAATCGAACAGTTCGATGTTCGAGATTTGGATTCCTCCTTTTTGGACCCCAAAAAAATCATCGTTGTGAAGTTTGCGCAACGCCTCACTGCCGAAACAGATACGAACCTTTTCTGAACAGAATTATTATTTGTGATAAAAAAAGGATTTTTTATCATAATAGCAGACGTTCCAGATAGTGGCTCGACAAAATAGAAGCAGCTTCACTTTTTCCAATGCTCCTAACTCTCAAAAAAGATGATGGTGACTGTTTGGAGAGCTTGATTTGGGCTGATTTACTACACCTTCTTGATTCCTGGCGAAACCATAAATTCCGAAATGTATTGATCTCCAATTGAAGCAATGCACGAGAAATAGGCATTATTGAAGCTATCTTTGGAAAATTTTGTTCAGAGTGATTTGCCATCATTTTGGGAGAATTGTGTTGAGAGTGGTGGAGGGTATTTTAATTTTTAAATTAAAATCGTTTCATCCATTAAAGTCCGTGGTCCGATTGACCAATTAACTTTTTTTCAAATCATTAATCTTTATGAAAGGTATTGTTTGAAATAAAAAAGTCAGTGTCACGAGCGGGATTCGAACCCACGACCTTCGGCTAAATACGCCGCTGATCTACCACTTGAGCTATCGTGACTTCGATCCACACGGACACCAACTTCCCATCTCAACCTCACCTTTTGAATTTTCCCTCGTTTTTGCCATTTTTCAAATGTCGTGTAATCTATTTGATTCTCAGCGACAAATGAAAGAGCTACGGAGAGCTTCAGTGAAGATATACTTCATTTAACTTATTAAATTCACTAGAATGCAGGGCCGCTGGATTCGAACCCGGGAGCTTTTACTTTACACTGAATAGCGCTGTGTCTAAAGGTTTACGGCCAACCCCGCCACCCATGTTATTAAGACGATACTAAAAATAAAAAAATTAGATTAGTTTTGCGCAGTGATCCGTACTTTGAGCATTAAATGCTCATCATCCGACTGTGCAAGGAATTTTTAATTATGTTTTTCACGTACACAGCAGTTAGTTACCTCACTTACAAATCGCCAACGCGATTTCCCATGGAACAGCTGGTTTAAATCAGCTCAATTTTGTACATGCGAAAAGCTTGGATGTGTATAAATTGCAAAATTTATGGGCCATAAAGATCATCGCCAGGTCTCTAAGGGTTTTTAATTTTTTCGTTGTCTTTCAAGCGTTTTTTTGACGGGTTTCGTTGCAATAATTGAATGTTCCATGATTTTATAAAGACTTTTTGTTGGGTCATTATGCGAACTGTCCTTCATTATTGTTTTTAAATACATTTCATTCTTTTGAAATTTTAGTGATTTACAAAAGAACCAAAATATATTTATTATCACAATATCTTTATTTTAAACTACCTTCCTTAATTAATGCATGCTGTACAAAAATAAAATACTAATTTCAAAATCAATTTTCTCTAGTTTACTTAAATTTCAATGTACCAAGTCCCATCATTCTGATTGCTCTAGAAACAAATTATTTGCAAGGTTTTAAATTAATTAAGATTATTGTTTATTTAATAATATGAGAATAATCCGAAATTAATCAAATATTCATGGGTTCAACAAAACGTTTTCAAGCTGTTACTATAATCACATTTAATCCTCCCATTTCCTAGAGTACACGGCAATGCACTTGAGTCGCCCGCAAGCTAATCTTCCGAGCTGGTTTTGTTGGTCTAATGGTAACATCATGCGATTAAATACGTCGTCCTAATGAATTTATTGGAAAGGATTTTGACATATGGTCGTCTTTGCACGAGAATATACTTCTGTATGGCCGCCATCGTGTGGTACTTTACCCAAATGGAATATGATATGTTCTGTCATATTGCATCGTCCATTCAAAACCAATAATGAAAATCCACAGTACGATTTTTCCTTATTGGAATGCTGATGGACGTAAAATAGGATCGTCTTTGTTTCTTTTAATATAATTCATCTATGAATATAGTTGCTGTAAGGGGAGAAACTACAACAAATCGAATCATCAAAGCGATTATATTGAGCAATACTGTTGCTTACAGTGTAATAAAATTTGACTTATAAAAAACTAAAAAATTGTATTATCTGCATAATTAAATGTAAAACAGCAAAATTCTTTTCTGAATTTCGAGATACGTTGGAAATAGAGAGCATCAAGGCATTTCCATTGGTTCCATGCCTTATTCATTCAAACGTGAGCCGGGAGTTGTGAACTATTAAATTTTATGCGCCGAGCTGTTTTCCGCTGGATTGTATTTATAGATGTGATGACTGTAAGTAAGTTGTTAGATGGCCGGGTCACGTAAACCCTTCATTACTCGTAGCCGGTAAGTATCTCGGTCGACCGCTCCCTATCACCATGCTAACTTCTGCAATTGAATATTATATTGCTTCCGTCCATAATATTCACGCCCTAGCCGGTATTGGCCCCAAGGGCTTTGGGGCATTTCCCTGATTTATTTTTCTACCCGGCCCGGCCCAATAACCTCATCGGGGTTCCAGATTTAAATATTTACACGATGTGTGTAAAAATCAGCACGTTTGTAAAAGGTTTTAATATTCAAAAATCTCTAAATTGAATGCTAAATTTTTTATTTATTTTATCAGCTTATGCTTAATTATATAAATACTTAATTAATTATACACAAGCGATTCGAAATGAAAAATTTGTGTCACAGGCGGAATTCGAACCCACTCTACCACTTGAACTACCGTGACTTTGATCGTCCATGCCACAAACTTCTACAACACAATTTGGACTCCCCGTTTTATTCCAATAAGCATATCGCGGCTTCATTTATAAACACCTTTATTAACGATTGTAGTAATTAGCGGGGCTGTGTACGATTCACAGGTGTGATTCTAGATTAATACTCACTTTTTAATTAATAGTATGCTTAATTATGTAAATACTTAATTAATTATATTCAATTTGTTCGAAATGAATGAACGGCGTATTTAGCCGAAAGTCGTGGGTTCGAATCCCGCCTGTGAAACAAATTTTTCATTTCGAAAAAAATTATGTATAATTAATTGACTAAATTGAACGGTTAAGAATGGTTACGGAAAAATATACTTCGCCATTTGTTTGAAGATTTATATGGAATCGTTTTTGTTTTCTAGGGTAAGATGCAAACACTCCTCTTTTTAAATTTTCTTTTTGGAGTCTAATCATAATAGAGCAATTTAAAACGTGCAATAAATCTTTCCCGTCATTTAAGCTTTATTATTTTAATTTTATCGTAATATGGTCAATGTGTGGTGATTAGTGACCGTTAATCGATAATTATTCAGAAATCGTGAGATGCCGTCTGATGTGATGTAGGTTTCAGAAAAACATTTTCTTTATCGTGCCAAAGTTTCGATCTTTATTGAGATCATCTTCAGAGCCTGGGATTTACAAACATTGTTTACATTTACCAAATATATTTAGGATTATTGAATTTATACAATGCAAAATATATTTTTTATATTCAATCAAAGTATTTCTACTCACTCAAAGTGTTTGTTTTCTGTGTAATTGTGCCATTCACATTGGCACGATAAAGAAATTGTTTTTCTGAAACCTCCATCACACCAGACCACATCTCACGATTACTGAATAATTATGGTCATGTTGTGCAAGAAAACTTTTCTAAAATATGAAAGTTACATTTTTTATATGTTTTTATTTATTTAATTTTTGTTTTTATCATTTTTATTTTAACTTTTTATGTGCGTTTCCTACACCTTTTGAATGGAAGGTTTGAAAAATGGCAAAAAGGAGGGAAAATTTAAAAGGTGGGGTTGAGATAGGAAGTAAGTGTCTGAGGGGATCGAGGTCACGAAAGCTCAAGTGGTAGAGCAGCGGCGTATCTAGCCGAAGATCGTGGGTTCGAATCCCGCTCGTGCCATTGACTTTTTCTCTCAACTAAAAACCTTAATTAATTGTAATATATTAGTTGGTCAAGCGGACCACGAAATTAGGGAATTAAATATAATTTTGTACATTTGTTTGATGTTTTTGTATGGAAATGGTTTTGTTCTTTAGTAACATACATAATATACAACACTGAGTTTATATTTTGCTTCTAAACTGTTATCACAACAAAAACATTTTTGAAATATAAAATAAAACAAACCTTTTAATCATTGATCAATCCTTATGAAATTTTACTTTATTGTTATCTTTTAGAACTTAAAAAGGACTATATAACACGAGCGCGCAAACTGTTAATGCACGGTTGTTGGTTGCGATGGAGAGTTGGTGTCCAAGTTAATCGAAGTCACGATAGCTCAAGTGGTAAAGCTACGGCGTATTAAGCCGAAGGTCGTGGGTTCGAATCCCCATCGTGACACAGATTTTTTAATCTAAATCAAGACCTTCCATAAAAAGAATAATTTATTATAGCTATGCATTTGCTTGAACTTTGGATAACTAAGTTCCGTCTTTAATCGTTTTTATATATTTTTACCGACTTTCTATATATTACAAACTGCCAGCGTTTTTAATCAAGTAGTTAAACGCGTTTCGCCAGTTTGTTAATTCAGCTTAAAACGGCATTTTCCCAGGTGGTCTTGCGATTGATTGACTATTGCCAACGGTTTGACGTTAAGTGATCAATTCTGGACTGCCAATAATCGCTCTTTGTCTTTATTCAGACGGTTTAAACTTTGTTTCATTTTTAGTGCTGGCCTTTTTTCTTTAAGCTCTGCCTGACAGTGAGCAACTACCAGTAATAAACGTTTCGAGAGATGATGAAAAATGGTCGTCCAGATCGATTGTCGTTTCATTTACCTAAAATGAACTAAAGTTTTTTGTTCAGCTGAATGTTTTTCCTACAACTACATTTTTAAATAGATATCAATTATACTTTTCAATAAAATAATAACAACGTCATTATATGCAATTAACCACGTTATATATATTTTTTTAACAAAATACATCTTTTGTTTTGTAACATGCTAGTTTAGCCCTAATTTATATTAAATATGTTAATTTTGAAATTTTAACAGTAACATAGAACAAAGAAATTAGCAGATGCGTTCATTCATTTGTGTTTTACAACAAGGGGACCAACCTTCAAAGAACAGAGTGAACAAAAGTGGAAGCAATATAGTTGAAGAGTTGACTGTCTCGAGTCACCTGGGGTTTCCTGTCCTTTTTTGATATGGCTCTCTTTACAGTCTCAAAACCAATTCCAATTGTGAAAGCTTTTGAGTGTAGTAAAGGAAGGGGTTCCTCTCGTGAGTGACGTCTTCAACCCTTGCTCATTTCATTCTTCTCCGTCACATTTAAACGCATTTGATACGTTATCCACCATTTCCCTTATACAGGAATGTCAGTATATTTTTAAAACGTAGTGTGGAAAAAGTTCAAGCATACAAAGTGGGTAGGGTTTGTTTTGCCGGCTTTGAATGCATGTCGGTCGGTAAACCTTGTAGACCAAGGGCAGAGAGGGAGTATTAGATTGTATGGACACAGCGACCATCACGGAATTAATAACAACGGAGTTCCTCTTGGTGCACAATCGGAATATTTAATGAGAAACGATACAAGGATTCAACTGAATTAGTTTCTATGTCTACCTCCATCCCCGACCGCGAGGACGTATCTACTAAATTAATATGTTTCGTTTGTTAGACAAATTGAGGATCAGCCCGGTCCGGCACGGTGTACACCGTCCGCTCAATTAATTTCAACATAGACTATGTAAAATACAAACTGGTGTTTCCAGGAAACTTACTATTGCATTTTCCAAACTGAACCATTAGAATAATATAAATTCACTTGTCTTTTTTAACTTTTTAACGTTTTGCGGCAAATTATTTTGCAATGTACTAGTTAATTATCACAAATATAATCACCTTTATTATATCCTGATGCTAGAAATCTTAAAAAATGATTAATTTTGTATAAAACGATATAACTGAAGAAATAATTGAACTATTTGGCGTGGCCATTTTTTTAAATTTTGTTAATCGCGCCAAACGAAATCATTCTATCGATTTTTTTTTCAATTTAATGTCAATGTTCCATTTTTTATTGAATGTTGAGAGTGAAAATTGTGACAATTTTTAGCCAGGTAAATAATTATGCTAATAAAGTAACATAAAGATCAATGAACCCTGACTTCCTTCAGGATAAAAAAATCAAAAAGGTTGTAATTAATAACATAAATCACATAATAAAAAAACTTTAGCGGATAAACATAAAAATATCATAATATCTTTATTGTATAAATTGCTTTTACAAAATGTTTTGACAGAAATAATTTTAGAAAGAATATTGCAGAGATGATGCCTGGTGGCTTGAGATGATGATAAACACCACGTGCTTATACACTGACAACCAAAAAATTGCGCTCACTTGTAATATAACTTGATTTGTATATATTTTTATATATTAATCAAAGTTTCACGATTTTTAACGTTTAATAATTGAGTCTTATTGGAGGAAGGAAAATATCAAAAAAATTTAAAATAGACGGACAGATAAAATTTGTTTTAATATTGTTTTAGATTTTTAATTAACATTTCATCATCGCGTGGCATCCTTGGGCCTTAATTACATATCGAAGGCGCCTCGGCATACTTTCTACCAGTCTGGAAATGTCTCTTTGCTGGAGGTTAGCCCATTCTTCACGAAGAGACCATTTAAGATCGTGGAGTGTATCACGAAGTGATGGACGCGCTCTTGTTCGTCTTTGGAAAATATCCCATAAATGTTCGATGGGGTTCAAGTCTGGAGAACGGGCTTGCCAGGCTAAGACCTTGATGTTATGCTGTTGAAGGTCGATTTGTACTCTGCGAGCAACATGTAGATGAGCATTAGAATAGGTATTTTCGATGATTTCATCGAGGATAGGCAAGGCATGATGTTCCAAAATTTCATCCATGTAGTGAGTGGCCGTCAAAGATCCTCCACGAACAACGCCCAACTCTGTGCGACCCTCCATCGAAATTCTCGCCGCAGAGCATCACTGAGCTACGTTGAAAAGGTCGGCTCTGGGAAAAATTACATACTTCCTACCTTTCATTTCGCCTTCTCCACACTATTTCACGCCCATGTAAAAATCATTATAGAGCAAATTTACATTTATGTGTAAAAGGTACAGCAGATCAATCGTCCAAAGACCAGTGTCTGTGTTCTCGAGCAAATGCGAGCCGTGCAACTCTGTGTGTTCTGGTCAATTCTCGTCGTTTGAGGAATCGAAATAGCGAAAAGCCATCAGTCCATACCGATTTAATGTTCTTCGAGCAGTGGTTTAGAAATTTTGACATCTCGGCCTTCCTGGAGCTGAGGAATTGCTCGTAAAACAGTAAGGTGCCGGTTTCGCAAAATTTTCAAAGTTAACACACTGTCATCCAGTGGTTCTGAAACCCTAGACGTCCAGAACCGAGCCTTCTATGGTAGGACCCAGCTGTTAGAAAACGTCAAACGGCGTCTTGCAGTGATTTGTAGAGAACTCCGACGGCCGTAACAGCATACGAGATGGAACGTCCATCATCAATAAGCGCCACACCACGCGCAATATCCTCAGCACTAAATGGCATTTTTAACTTTAAAAATTGAAATTAAGAAAACAAAGATGAAAAGTAAAGTTTATTGCTTCAGAATTCTGAATAAACATTTTAAATTATGTAAAAATGAAACATTGCAAAATCATTTATCCTTGTTTAAAATTAAGGATTAAGTGTGTTTACCTCTAATTAATATTCCAAAAATTGAAACATAGCATAAATAAATATTTATTGATAAAAACAATTAGACAAATTAGGGGCAGAACTTCCTTTTATCGAGGAAATGAAAAAACATCAGTTGGGTGAAATTTTTTGCCTGTTAGTGTATTTTTTCTTAAAAAAAGAAAAACGTGCGATAGAAAAGATTGATATAAATAGGGGGTGAGAGAGAGAAAAAGACGGAGAGAGGGAGTAAATTTTGAAAATAGGTAGATAAAGCAAAAGGCACTAGTCTACTCATAGAAAGAAAATAGAAGGCAAAAGAGAGGAAAGAGGTAGACAGTGAGATAAGGAGAGAGATGGATAGCGAAAGATTAGAAACAGACAGAGTGACAAATATGAAAATTGGAAAATAAATAAATTGATAAAGATATACTTATAGAAATATAAAAAGAAAGAAAGAGAGACAGAAAGCGAGAGAGAGAGAGAGAGAGAGAGAGAGAGAGAGAGAGAGAGAGAGAGTGAGAGTGAGAATGAGAGAGTAATATAGGAAAATGGTTACATGGTAACACTGCCCAAAAAAATTTTAAAAAATAAATAAATAAATAAAAAAGAGACCAGNGAGAATGAGAGAGTAATATAGGAAAATGGTTACATGGTAACACTGCCCAAAAAAATTTTAAAAAATAAATAAATAAAATTAAAAATAAAAATAAATAATGATCACCTGGTTTTTGCACGAAAAAATGGCCTGCTTTCGAAATGCAAATTTTCCCAGATATTTAAGTCACAAATCTGCGCAAGATCGATCAGGAAAGCGACAATTCTTACGTTTTTCTTCGTTGACCTTTGGAATGTCCGTCCCATGAAATGGTTAAATAAATATGTGGATAGGCATATACTTAAAGAAATAATTTTAAATAGACAAATAAAAGAGAGAGATAGAAAAAAAGGTATTGAGTGAGAAAAAGAAAGAATGTTTAATTGAAAGGGAAAAAGAATGTGCGAGAGAGAAAGAGGGATAGATGTAGAGAGATATCATTAAATACAAAAATCAACAGATATATAGAAAAAGAGAGTGGGACAGAAAGAGAGGGAAGTAACTATAAATCAGTATGTTTTAATGATCCTTTTGAAATTGACATTCGGAAGGCTTGATCAATTCAAAAAACAAAATTCACTATACGATAAAAATCATCCATGATAAAAAATTGTACATACATATACATAAATCGATGGGAACGTGTAGTTCGTATAAGATCTATAAATTATTTCACACAAAAAAAAACTGCTGTGTGATATGCGAACTGACAACAATAAAATATACGAGCCGAAGTAAATAAAAAACAAGCCTACTAGGGTTATTCGAATTGTCTTTTATATTGTTTGATTGCTCAAGTGTTTTTGTGTTTAGGCAAGTCAAAGCCACCCTAATTTATGATTTATTCGAGCTAAGGGGGAAGAGTGTCGACCTTTGTTTAGAAATCTTCTGAAGAGAACGCTGATAACAATGGGATAGTAAAAAAAAAGGACGAGGATGGGGTCTTTGTCCTTAAAAGGAATATTATCAAAGAAGGCGTGCGATGTAAAGTAAACAGGGTAATATTTTTGAAATAACAAAGAACCTTTTTTTTTATTTCCATTTTCTTCTTCCAATACAGATTACTCGTCTCCTCCTCACTGATCTCAGACACACCACTAGCTTCTGTTTCTCTCTCTCTCTCTCTCTCTCTCGTCTGTATCGCTTCTTGAACATACGGGATTTTTCCCCCATCTCATCCTTATCATTATCTATGGATAAGCCTTTTTGAATGAGGCAATTAGGGGCTCAGCCTTCACTGGATGAACAGATTTTTTTTAAATTCCTATAAGACAAGCGAACTCTCAATTTATATAAAAATATTTTTAGTTGAAATGTTCCATGACCTGAAATAAATTATTATTACTTAATGTGTGTTAAATTAATACTTTTCAACCAAACCTCCCAAACAAATAAATGAAAAAAATGTAATTTTTTTATGGATAAATTAAATTCGTTTCACTTATAGACTATATTGTTTTGACAAATAACAGTTTCTAGTTTTAGTAGAGACATGGTACAGCTAGGGATTAAAAAATTTTACAGGTTATTTAACAATATGTTTTTATATGAATGGTGAAGGAAAAAAACTTTTTTGATGTTTTAACACATCCAAGGAATTTAGAAACATGGAAGAAAAGAACTAAAAAAAACCTACAGAAACGATAATTTTACAAAAAGCGATGACATTTATATTTCTTATTCCATTTTGGATCTCTACGTGAAAGTGTGGCTGTGAAACCCCATCTATAAATAGTTAAAGGTTAGGTATTCTCCATCATGTTTATGGACCATAACTTACACTCAAGCATTTCCAAGACCGTGTCCTTTTCCGTGTTAAAACGTTCGCCTGCAAGCACGACCTTTTATAAAAAAAAAGCCAATAAAAGGTTTTAAAACGTACTATTTATAGATAACGTACTTAACAATTTGAAGGGGGTAATGGGATTTTAAGGAAGAGAAAGGAAAACTTTTATTGCAAAATTATTATTCGAATTTTAACGAGATAAGAAAAGTTTTGCCTTTATATAAGTAATTGTAAAAGACCTTGCTCCGTCGGACGATCGTCTCTTCAAAGCATAATTAAAATTGCCAAAAACTGGAAAATAAAATTGTTAAATGACAATGACGTCAGGAAATGTACAAAAATCACTAACTGAAATTAATACCTTTCTTTGTTTGAACTCTGACAGGAGTATGCCTAGTTACAAAACTATAGTTTCTGCCACAGTTTTAACAATCATAAGTTTATATTTCATTAAAGAAATATTTTCACAATATAATTATATATTTACAAATTTTTCTTGTGAACAGACATGAATCTTTCCGGAGGTCATATTACAGGTCTAATTGAACTAAAAAGTCTATCTACTTTACTACTAAAAAAAGTCTTTGTTCAAATTCGTCTATCAATTGTAATTTCACTCTTCCGGTTACTTTATTTCACAATTTTATTATATTAAGTCCAAATTAGCCATAAAGATTTTGGAATTCTATTTCAAAATAATACAAATGAAACAGAAAACCTATATGGTACATCAATGACTAAGAAAAACCAAAAGGTTGAAGTTCATAAAATCATAGTCTTGAACATTTAAATTAGTTGTGAAAACGTTTTTGTTTTTATATGTTACGTATTTCTGTTAGTATGAAAGAGTCTTTTTTTGCTTGTTATCTACTACTTTCATTATTTTTAATAAAAGAGAAAATCTTGATCCGGTTTAACCAAGAAATCAATTTTCTTTACCATTCGAACGTTAATTTTACATCGTTGTTAACCGGACTTTGAGAAATTAAGTACATGGTTTTAAAACTCATTAGTAGGGGCAACATTTTTGAGAGTGCCATGTAGGTCAGTATTTACACAACCAAAATTACCTTTCTTAAACTTTATACACGAACTTTTTATACTCGTAAAGTGTTAACTTTTAAGCAATATTTTATTTTGTAGCAGTAATATGCCACAAAATATGCCGATATGTTGCTAAATATAATAAATAAACTTTATGTGTTAACTTAAAAATATTTATAAAAACGATAAGGAGAACATTATGGGAGAACAAAAGTGTAAAATATGAACTTAGCTACATAAATAATTATATAGAAATATTGTTAAAGAATGGGAATCTTAATAGAAAAAAATGTTTACATTAAAAACAAGCTACAACTTTAAACTCATTAAATCAGGAATTCTTAAGGGAACTCGTTCGTCTTAAATTTGTATTTTGTATTTATATATTTTTATTGAAATAGATAATTTTTCTATAAATTGGGATATGTATATTACACATATTATATAAAGGATGAAGAATAAGAAAAAGATTCGATGTCCTCTCGTAAATCTATTGTCTCTCGAAAAAGGTAAGCAAAAAGGTTATCGATATAATATTTTAGGAAAATGATTGTTTTAAAAATTCGTTATATTGGCACAAATATATTTTACATAAATAACTATCTGCTCAGAATAAATAATACTTACATATTAGAGGTTACTATATTTCTGTAAATATATCGCATTCAAGAACAAGTGGATATTTTGGTATTTATTTTTGATTATACAAGTTTATTGAGAACAAAATTAAAGCGTTACAAAAATAAATGTGCACTTATTGTTTACAGTATCAGGCTGACTTTAAGAAAGATCAAAAATTTAGATCAATTTTACTTTTTTAATACCAGAAATAAGCTTTGTTTACTAGCTCTAATTTTGTGTCAAAAAAATAAAAATGAATAAATATATTATTTATAGCGTTGGGATAATTCTTTATAAAAATGACGATTGTTTAACGTAAATTTCTTAAAGTTAAATATTTACATTTCAAATATCAACAATACTCCAAAAATAATTAATTATATGTATGACATGAGGTTCATTACAAAATGGCTCTTGATGCAATTAATTAAATTAATGGTAATTCTGTGATGGTAATGAAATTACACTAGTTAGAATACTGTGGAATTTGAATTTATTGTTAGTTTATTGATACCATAAAATTTTGTCATCTAAACGCACCTATGTTAAATATGAAAAATGAAAATCGTAAATACACTGTCTGTCAATGTAAGAATACAACTATAATTTTCCTATTTTAGTATAATATTAAACTCATAAAATTTAGTGTTTTGACGTTGTATTTATACTTTTGAATGGTTAATATTTAAAATCAGCCTGATATTACATTACTAATTATTCATATTAGACCAAAACAGCAAAGCGTGACAATGGGTCTTTGATATTGATGAGCAAATGTAGAAGAGTAAAGGCGAAAGGTGAATCCATGGCTTTGGGGGGAAACTTATATTATTAAATAACGAAATTGTATAATATTTCCTATAAACAGTTCCAATTTAATATCATTTAATTCTTTTTAAAATTTTCACTAGCTATAAGTAGATTTTTGATATGAAACAGTGGAGGAAACGTAAAATTTCCAATGGTCGTTCCGCTTTCGAGATAACATCTCCGAAACAACAAACCAAAAAAGTCCGAATATATTTACAAATCGTATATTTACAAATTTGTACAATCACACTTTACAAACCAAAAGAAAAACGTTCGCTTTGTGTAAACATTTTCCTCGATGACTTTTAAATAACTCTCTAGGTATATCACAGGTGTGAGTTAAAAATTGGCCTTATTTTGTTTCTAGGGAAACAATAGAGAGGAGGAAGGATTGTGCATTGCCGTTGGTTTATTCCTTTACCCCCTTTTTTTGTAGTCGGATGATTGCGGCCTTAGATTTCTCTCTCCTATTGAACACGGAAGCTAGATCGAGGGTATAAGGGCGACAAATCCCTTCGGCTCCGAGCCCTTTTCGCTCCTAGGGCCCTCGTCTCCCTTCACTCATCTAAATCTCCGCGAAAAGAAGATTTCCTAAAGCTGGCTAACCTCCCCAGAGCGCAACTTATAAATAATTCATTGTACCTTGAACTGGGAAAAGAACAAAGAAAAAACACAAGTGCTAATTTTATGTTTGACAAACATCAAACAACTAGGAATGCAACAGTAAATACTATATTGCAATAAAATTTAAAAGCTTTTTTTTTTGCAAAACTATAATACCCACATAGTCAAAAATATCGCACCACCTATAAACCTCGTCAATTTTAGGTTTCTATTTTAACCTGCTATTTAGTTTATATTTATAGTGTTATAATTTGTTCCATGGAAATAGAGAATTAATCATATCTTTAAAAATTACTTCTCACCAACAAACAAAGGATCAAAGTTTTTCTTGGTTACTTTTACTGTAATCATTAGTCGGTATTTAACATTACTTGCCACTTAGCGATTTCTCTTTATTTTCATTACATTGCTAATTGTATTTGTGTCATTGTGTGTAGTTCTAGTCAAAAGGAAAGAAATATTTTTGAAAAGTTTATATATAATACAGGGTAAGTCATTTTTTGACGCACCATTGGAAAATCAACGTGGGTGCGTTTATACTCACCCTGTATATATATAAACTTTTAAATATATATACATACATATATATATATATATATTCGTGCTGATTCCTGATAGAGTTTATATGTGAAATCAGAATATTGAAAATTTTCCCAATAACAGTATCAAATCGCATACACAGAGCCGGCTCATACGTGAGTTGAAAAAATATTATTAATTTGACGGAATGTATTTATTAGCGTTTTCGTTTAAGTACGATTGAGTGTTGAATTGAATTGAATATATAGTGCAAACACTCTAGCTAATATATTATGTATTTGCAGTGTATTAGGGTAGTACTCACTGGTATATCATCAAATTTCTGGTAGGTACTCGAATGTGTGATTGTATTCATTTGCGTGAAAAGTTAAGTCTGAATAGGTCTGTGGTGGAATATCAAGTACCCCATAAACGTATTAAACCAATTAACTATGCAAGAACGTATTTATTAGCGTGAATTGGGGTGAAAAACGCCTTGCCAGATTCCAGTTATATTGTACGAAATTTTAGTGTATTTGAAGGGATCGAAGTCTCAACAGTATATCGAGAACTCTTGTGTTCCGCTAAACGTAGATTAGGTTTATAATTTAATTTAATTTATAACTTAATTGAATTAGAACATTATAGTCAAGTATGGAAAGGCAAAAAGCAAAATATAAATGAAATGAAAAATATACGAGATAGTCAAAACCGAGGAGCCAGCAAACCCCAACCAGCTACCCGGCCGAGAAAAAATAAGAAAAACAGTATCAAAATTAAATATGACTAATGATTTAAATGATAATTATGGCATATCAATAAATTTTGAAGGTATTGCTCAACTTTAAGTATTGTAAATTTTCCTGTAGTCATATTTAATCTTGATTGTAATATTCATTTAAAGAATACCAATTTCATTCAGGCAAAAGAAATAACACAAATAATTTGAATAAATGAACATAAACATTTACAATTTTGAATGAAAAAATATTTTGTTATCTTTTAGTTTTTCACTTGTTTTTTTTTTGCGTAGAATTTCTTTTAAAGGTTAATAACGAAAGATGGCGTATAATTAAACAGTGTGGAATTGGATTGAATACTAATTTATAGAAATATATAAATAAGACGAAAGGGCGAAATTTAAACAAGTGAACTTTTTCACATACCACGGAAAAGACGAGACGGATTTCAAAGTTTTAAACCGCCGTGGATGGGACTGTTTTTTTAAGGAACAGCGGGACAACGATCAGGCTGAAAACCTCGAAGCCGGTGAAGTTGGTCGGGCAATCCCAATATTTTTGTTTTGGTTGGCTGCCCGATTGAGATTATTTTTATAAAAAGTTTGCCGAACTTTCTCGGCTGGTTAGCCCGGCGAAATTCGGGCTCATTCAATCGGAGGGAGCCAACATTTTTCACCTCGTTACGCCGCGGGCAATACCTGCTGTAACCGGCAACTTTTGATCTGGACGATTTAAAAAAAAAAAAATTATGTCTTAATGTCTTGTTTGTTTAATGTCGTTGATATGCAACATCGTGTAAAGTCTGCATGCATTAATTTCTTGATGATACCTTTTAATCCAGACTGGAAGCGCTCTTTATCATAAACGACGCCAATTCAAGTTTAATATCATGCAAATGTTTATTGTTCACTAACGTGAATAAACCAACGGCATTGCTAAGAATAAAAATGAATTATATTTATAAGCATTTGAGTAATCAAAAATAATATTATGATAAATAATCTGTAACAATTTTTTTCATTACTGAACAACACTAATTTGTTCTTCTAATTAAATCATTGTATAATTTTAAAACAAAACTAAGGGATGTACAATTTTTAAAATCGTTACACAGATCGGAGCAGTCTTTGTGTTTAGAGTGATGAGGGCCGGCTGTGGATGATGATGAGCGCCGCAAGAATGAAGTAGGTGCTTGACCAACTGGCTTCCACTCGACTACCTGGAAAAATAAAGAAAACTCACTCTTTTAATGTTTACAAGCAAACATGCGAGTCAAACTGGGGGTCTTTGAAGATGATAACTGTCCTCCTCAAAGACCCAGAAAACTCCATCTACTTTAATTTGATTTTCAGACTTTCCTTTGTCGGCCATCAAATAATTACAGGCTTTTATAATTAAATTTATGGAAAGTTTAGTAATGCTGTGAGGTTATTGTTTGAAAATAAAGGCCAACGTTTGAAAGTGGTACTTTGACGAAAACGCCATCAAAAGAAAATTATTTATCGGTTGTAGTACGCTGAAATAATATCAGTAATAAAACATATTATATAAAATTCTTTATAATATGCAAAATATATACAGTGTGTTCTTTTTAGATGGCCCGGCTGAATTTCTGTGGAATCAATGACGCTATTAAAAAATACTTGTTTAATATTTTTTATTCTAGTTTCAAATTTTTGCCTTTTTTGGTAGAAAAATTATTCAGGGTACCTCAGGCCCAGTTCAACTTAAAAATTTCATATACGACTCTATATATCTCGACATGTAATTTTAAAGGTTTTTTTACGCTGAAAACAATGGTGTAATTTGTTTTTAAATTGGTCGAAAAATGACAAAGTTATAGTAAAAAGAAACCGACAGCGTAATTTCGACAATGAGATTTTACTGGGGGCAGAGGAAAATCCGAGAATTTCGTACACTTGTCAACATCAGGTGGTTCACAGTATCAACGTTTGGTGTGGATTTCTCGGAAATAAATTAATTTCCATATTTCTACGAAAATAATTTATATGGTGCTCTGTTCTTCAATTTTTTTAGGGAGGTTTTACCAAAACTATTAGATGATGTTCCTCTGCAACAACAACGAATGATTCTCCAGCTTGATGGATGCCCCGCACACAATTCTTTGAAGGCGAGATGTTATTTGAATCATCACCTCCGGGATAGCTGGAAAGGTCCTCATGGCTCTTGGTTGGCCTCCCCAGTCCTGATAGCTATATTCTTGTTTTTGTACCCTTTACTTGCTATATACTAATGGGGTACGAGCCTACCTAGGCTTTTAACCCCTCGGGTCCTGGTCACCCGCCCTGCGTAAAATATATATATATACCCTTTACTTAGGTTGAGTTGGGTACATCTTTCGATTGCATGAATCTCTTCTTGGAAGATACTAGTGTATTTTCCCATGGGTTCTGAGTAGTTGGGTCCAAATACTCCTTCCCTGTATCTTCTTGTGTTCTAGATCCATCTATGTACTAAAGGATGGTGCCATTCTTAAAAGAGGTGTTTCCCTCTCGATCGCATTATTTTTTGGTACCTAGTTTTATTCAGAAGTTTTAAAGTAATGTATGAACCACACATATTTTACAATATGTAGGGTTTATGTATGTTATAAATGTTTCTTAAGAAGGGAAGCATTGAACAAAAACGGACGTCCGAGAAATGCGGTTCGTACGATTTTTCTTATTTTTTTACTTGTTTTATTCTATTTATTTTTTTGATTGGAAGTACATCATATGCCGTGTATTTCGAAATGGAATGTGTGATCTTCCAGGCAAAACGAGTTTTACAAATAACAATTTGTTGATTTAGTATTTCAAAAAATGAAAATATAAGCTTACCTAAATCAATAAATTTTAAAAAGGTATATTTTGTGTATTAAACATAAGTTAAAATTTTGAGATCAGGAATAAAATAAGGATGGGCAATTGAAATTTTGCTACTTCGAATTCACATTTTTATTTTCAAATTCTTTTTTCCTTCAAATAAATATTTTCTTTATATTAAATTAAACCTGTTTTAAGTTCAAATAAACCGTAGTTGTTTCAAGTTCAAATGGACATTTTTAACCTCAAATTAGGGGCGTCGCTGACCACAACGGTTTTCAAAACCACCGGCATCCCGAGGAGTAGTAATAAGGATCGCGGATTAGATTTGGATTTATACAGGCCAAATCCACACGTGTACGTACCTAAATGGAAACATATGCAGAGTTTAACCTATTTGCTTCATTCATTGCAAATAATACAAAAGCTGGAATTGCTGGCGAGCTGCAAAATTGATAGGCTGTACATGCCTTTGCACACATGAGCTTATATACCACAGTAGTCAGTAAAAATTGTAAATTTAAATATTCTTTCCATATAAGGTCTTGGTTTAGATAAAAATCAGTGTTACGAGCGGGATTCGAACCCACGACCCTCGACTAAATACGCCGCTACTGTATTTGAGCTATCTTGACTTCGATCCTCTCGGACACCAACTCTCCATCTCAACCACAACCTTTCGAATTTTCCCTCCTTTTTGTCATTTTCAAATGTGTAATCGGATTGGATTCTCAGCGATTTATGACGTTGCCACGAAGAGCTGTTTAATGAAGTGGTACAACTTTTACTCATTAAATATTAATTCATTTACGTTTTATTGGTCTATTGACCAAGTTACATCGTTCAATTAATTATTCTTCCAATGTAAGGTCTTGGTTAAGATAAAAACGGCAGTGCCCGAGAGGATCAAAGTCACGAGAGCTCAAGTGGTAGAGTAGCGGCGTATTTAGCTGAAGGTTGTGGGTTCGAATCCCGCTCGTGACCAAGACCTTACGTGGAAAGAATAGTTATTTGAAAGATTTAACTTGGTCAATTGACCACTAAACCACTAAAACGTAAATGTAAATTTAAAGTTAATTTGTAATTAAAATGGTTAACTTGAAGTAGAAAAATGGTTCAGTTTGAAGGTAAAAATAGTTATTTTGAAATTACAAAAGATTAGTTTGATGTTCAAAAGTCTTAATTTGGCTGAAGTGAAAGCTATAACATTAAAATATTTAATAGAGATAAGACATAGATTTGTAAAATTGTTTTATTGTGTACTTCATTTTAATAATGTAGTAGTATTTTTGGTTAAATTGTGGTAATTTATTGAAGAATTTAGAAAGTAAGACCTCCTTGTAGTTAAGTTAAAAGTATTTTTATTCAATGAAGCTAAATTGATCAATTTTTATTTATTCATATTCCAAGGGAATTGAGTTTAGACATTTCCATTGGCAAGTTCTCTTTGATAACCAATTGTCAAAAGGGTAGATTACCAAGTTAACTGAAGCAGATTTTAGTTGCAAAGCGCAGCGGGTCTGGCAGCTAAGCCGCTTCCATGTCTATAGACAGAACTGTATTTTAACTAGGTAAGCCCCGGTAAGAAGATAATTTCAGTCTCCTATTTAATCGTCCTAATGTACTCTGCGTGAGGCTGTGGACTCAGGTAAAGAATTTACATCCGGCTGAGCTTCATTTAAAAGGCACATTTGCCACCTTTTTACTTTCTAATTGTTTTCATTGTTCCTTCTAAAGACGCTTGTCTTTCCAACACAAAAAAATTCCTTATACATTCTAATTCAATCTCGTTATACTTCATTTAGAAAAAAAAGGAAAAATATAATTTTCTTGTCATCTTCTCATCGCTTTTATAGTGTAGTCAATGGATTTTCTTAATAAAAAAATTACACCATAAAAATGATATTACGATTGCTTCAATATTAAGATAATGTATTATACTGTAGCCGTTTAAATTTATTTATATGAAACTACTCCACTATTACTACTGTTTTGATTTTTTTTTTGTACATGTATGCATCTAAGAATCTTCTTCACATCAAAAGAGTTATGTACTCAAAGACCAAAAACTGGACACTCGTATTGTTTTTAATTTAACCCTCGGGGTGCCGGTATTTTTGAAACAAGCCCATTTGCAAGCGTGTCGGGTTCCAACGCAAGGGCCGCTGGATTCGAACCCCGGACCTTTACCTTACAGTGATGAGCGCCGTATCAAAGCCTAAACCGTTGCGGCCACCGACGCCCCCATTTACATCTATTTATTAATAATATAAACTAAATTAATCAAGATGACAAATTCATGAGTTTAATAAAAATTATTTAATTGTGATAGCTTGAAAAAAATTCACAAAAAATTGTAAAATTATTTTCCTTTAGAAAATTGCTTTGTGATAGATTAAAATTTAATTAACACTTTATCACTTAATTTTCCTCTTAGTAACGAGTATTTCCTCTTCTGGCCTCTAGGAGTACCTTAAGTCTTATAAAAATCGCGTAAATAAGTGATCGGATTTTGTTTTGTGAAAGAGAATCCCATCCTTAAACAAAAAGCGGTTTGGAGCTGTTCAACGCTTGTTGGAGGCTGCGAACGACGTATTTATCTTGTCCCATTAGTGTTCTATAGGATTCAGGTCAGGAGAACGAGCAATTCATTTTGGTAATCTCTACATCCGTCAATAATAGTGATAACTCAAGTGAAATGAGTTGGAGAATTATGCATTAACACAAAGTTGTCTTCAATAAATGGGGCCATAGCTTCCAGAAGAAGGTTCTCATTTTACCTTAGTCCAGTCTAAGGTCAGTTCTATATGATAAACAGTTCTGAACGGGCATGGACGTTGATTCCACCTCATACCGTCAACACATAGTCACGGTAATCTAATTGCTACAAACCCAACCACTCACCTTTGAAGAAAATAGCCCCCTCCCCAATTAAATGTCCAAGCGAGATGCTGACTTGCGAATAGTCACCATTGTACACAAAGCATTTCCAGTAGTGGAGAAATGGTGCGGGACATCTATAGACTATGCTGCTCTCATTGAGCTTCCTGGTGACTGTTTTAGATTACACCATTACATTACAGACCGTTCGGGGTTGACTTTCTCTTAAGGAAGCCGTAAATGACGGTTTGTAGTGTGGTGAGCCATAACAGATCGTCTCTAACTATCGCATATAGCGGTCGACCACTACCTCTTCTTCCATCAAAAGTGGTCCTAAAACGCAGTACATTATCGAGGTTAGTAGAGCACAGCACACCCAGAATTTGGGCAACAACTGACGCATCGCTACGCCAAAATCTTCTCAACATAAAACCAGGCTAATTAAGAAAGAACATTTACTCAAATTGATTAGTTATTATGGAAACGGAAGCAGTAAATTCATATGTTAATATACAATATGCTACAGTTTTTCTTTTGGAAATCATAGCAGTTGAATACAACGCCAGAGAAACAAAAAGGCTAGAAACACATTCCAGGGAGATAGCTCTTTTTCCACAATCAGACTGCACTCTAATTTGTGATTGTGACAGTACGAGCATAACAGACCGATTGGCAGCCGCTATGGATTAATAATAGCATAATAATCATTCAAGAGTTCTCTTACCATCTCTTTTCAGTCGTTTATGGAGGTATTGTGACCACCAGAATAACCCTAGGCATATCTTGGGGATTAAAACCAAAAATGGCCTATTGACTACACACGGTAGTAATAGGACCCAAAATATGGGGGGCATCGGTGGTCGAAACGTTTTGTAGTCGTGCTTATCACTGTGAGGTCCCGGGTTGAAATCCAGCGGCCCTGCATTCGAACCCGACATACTTACAAATGTTTGTTTTTTCAAAAACATCGGCACCCCGAGGGTTGATATGACCTTTGCTGTTGGGAACACTCGTTAAAAAAATTAAATAAATAAAAATAAAAAGTAGCTATTCAAACATTAGGCAGTATACAAAAACTAGAAACGTATGTATCACAGGGGCGATGACAACGACACCTACAAGTGCATTAGAAACTCTGCTAAACCTACCTCTACTGGAAATATTTATACAAGGAGAGGCTAAGAAAAGCTCATTTAGGCTCCAAAAACAATCAAATTGGATAGGAATTGATCAATTTTCGGGCATACTACCACAATTAACAAAATCAGACACCTATTTTTGGAAATGGGGGCTGACTATATGATCCCCCTTTACAACATCCTATAAAGTCCCAACAGACTATAAAGGAGAGGAAGAACACAGGAGAGCATCAGATACAATGATATGGTATACAGATGGCTCCAAACCAAACGAAGGAACTGGATCGGGTATTTACTGTACAAGCCCAAAATATGAGCAATCAAACTCAATAGGGAAGTACACTTTGGTCTTTCAAGCAGAAAAATACATGCCATCAACGCTTGTGCCATAGAAAATCTTAAAATATGTAACACTGGCAAAAATCATCATAAGATCTGATAAGCCAAGCAATTACTAAAGCATTAGCATGTAAAGGAATTACATCAAAATTAGTCGGTGAATGCATCCAAAATCTCCAAAACCTGGGAAAACACAATAACCTGATGATATCTTGGGTGCCAGGGCACAGAATAATTTTGGGTAACGACAAAGCAGACAGTCTGGCCCGAGGAAGATCTGCAAGACCATACATAGGCCCCGAACCTACACGTGCGATAACAAAAACAAATATAGAATCCTCTTGCAGAATGGATCCAAACAAAACAAAAGGAGAAGTGGATAAACTCTAGCGGCGTTAGGCACGGTAAACTTATGATGAAACAACCCTCACCAAGACTGGCAAAATCACTGCTGCAATTGGAGAAGGCTAAGCTCCGAGGAGTGATAAGACTATTAACCAGTCACTGGCATCTGAGAAAACATCTACACAACATGGGCATGTACAACGATGATCCCATCTGCCGATTATGCAATGACGTGGAGGAAACATCCACCCATATCATCTTCGGATGCAAAGCAACAGCTCAATGGACATTTAACCTGACATACGAAAAAGCTTAAGGAATGAAATTTTAGCAGCGATAGTCATTGACCTGATACTTCTAAGAAGAAGGATTGAGTTAATTGCAATGAACTAAGGAAGTAGGAAGGTACAATGAGCCAGAAGCCTGCAGTGCCTGGGGAGCACAAACCCCGCTTCCTTGTATTCTTATTTCCATACCCTGGGGTATTGTGACGGAAGGAGTAATCCTATATGTTAATCGTTTTTAAGATAAAAAACATAACTAAATTGTACTATCAAAATTTAATAAAAACATACAAACTATTCGATTTTTATGGTGTGGTGTATCTGCCTTGTTTTATAAAAATTTGTAGTATTTGCTCTCAATATGCAAGATTTAATGAAATCGGTGAATTTTATCCGATATTTCACCCATGACTTTGATTTAGATTGATTTGGCGTTTTTCTACTGCCTTAAAATAGAAGCTCTCTCTAAATTTCTTCAACCTTCTACGAACAAGTAGCAAAAATTGTGTCACACATTAATATGTACACATACACAAATATATTCTTGATGAATGAAGAAAAGCATTAATATTTTATAATCCCTTATCAATTTTTTTTAAATTTTCTATATTGGATATTAAAAAAATATTTCTGGGATACATAGAAATGATAAATTTCATTACAAATGTTATTTTGCACTTGTTATTTGAAATATGAAAATTCTTCACTACAAAATTTTGAAATAAAAGTTATGCACTATATATGCACAATTAAATAAAAAATATAAAAGAATTGTACACAATATTTTATTTGTAACAGTAGAGTATTTTGACAAATTTAACTTAATGATGAAAATTTATTTTGATGCGTTAAAGTTGTAACAATTTACTGTTACTGTTTAACAATTAATATGGCTTAATTAGGACATATTTAAATTTCAGACTTTTTTATGCTATTACATACCCTTAAAAGTAGAGTTATACAAAAGAGAAGAAAGAAGTGCTTGATTAAAAAAAATCTTGGTGGTTTGTAAAGAAAAGTGCAGTATATTGAACATTAATTTCCCATTGCATGCTCAATCTGATTAAAAAGCATTCAAAAAACTTTAAATCCATCAGGCATAAATCTGTAAAAAATTGTGTATAATAAAAAAATTGTGCGCTGGATGCGGATAAAAGTGTGCGTGCTCATACAAAAGTTTCAAAGAAAATGAAAATTGGAAAGAAACCGGATGCTCAGGTGCAATTTGTAGAAAGACGTTGTGAATTGGAAAAAAATCGATTTGTCTTGCTGCATCTGTACCTGAAGAATACGTAATAATGAAGTTACTTATTGATGACGTCGTAGTTGTCACAGAAGGGGTCGTTCTTCTAGGGGCTACTGTAGTGCTCCTTACCATCAGCTTTGGCTTTGTCTTCCCAACTGTAACAATTTTAACTTTAAATCTTTGAAATCTGAAAACCGACGTCCGATTTTCTATATAAATATTCATCCGCTAGGAGCAGCTCATATTTCGATAGTTAAGAGAAAACAAGAAAACCCTTTATAACACTAACACAAAAATAAATAATACAAATTTCGGTTTATAAGTAGGGCACAATGAGTAAACTCATTAACTTTGGCCATGACAATGCTAACTCAGCCCGAACAGAAGAATGTCATATAAAAATACTGGACGAAAGACTTACAGTAATAAAAACATCTAAATAATAACCGAGGATTTCAAAAAAATCGTTGACTCAGAAAAATACCCGTTTAATAATGATTCTTCTCTTTCCTTAGCTGCACAAATGTTAACGTAAATGTTATCATTTCATACATTTTTCCATCGCGGCAATTCAATATTCATAACAAAGAGTCTGTAATAAAGGTTTTTCTGTCAAGAGGGAGAAATGTAGAAACAATTTAAAAAAGTAATGCAATGGTATTTTTATTACATAACATCATTTAGAACTTCTCTTTCCATGTAATGAATATTTCACAAATATATTTTGATTTGAAATTAGTTTTAATTGATCAAACTCTATTTTTGATTAAAACATAATCTTTCAAGACGATTGTTTCTATCTAAAACCGAAAAAATTTATCCCAGTTTTAAAATATAAAAATAATAAAGTGATGGGGCGTCGGTGGGCTCAACGGTTTAAATGTTGATACGGCGCTCATCACTGTAAGGTAAAGGTCCCGGGTTCGAATCAAGCAGACCTGCATTCGAACCCGAGATACTTATAAATTGGCTGTTTTTTCAAAAACACCGGCACCCCGAGGGTTAATATGACCTCAACTTTTGCGAAAAAAATATAAAAAATATAAATAAAATAAAAAGTAAAGTGATCTACATTAATCATAAATGAGACTCATCGGTTCATCTTTTTTTGATCATATTTCATTTCACCGTTAACTTATTTGCTGAAAAAATTATTATTCTCGCGAGTTTACGGTTTTGTCCTTCGACCTCATTATTTCGACAATTCTTCCAACTCATCCGGAAAAAAGTTCTACTCTACCTCAGTTACATCTCCGACTCGGTCCTTTGAACGGCATATTTTTCCTTGTATAAATTCTGTACTATAAATCTGATTGCAAATCTTGACAAACTTTTACAATTTCCGACACCAATACGTCAGGCAAGTTTATTACCCATTCCTGACAAGATCTTTTGAAAATTTATCTTTAAACGTCTTCATTGAAAACTAGAAGCTCATTAAAACCATTACTTTTTATACTAAGCCTATCAAAGCACCTCCGTCCATAAATTTCATGCATCCGTGTTTTGGATAATGTTTGGCACGAGGGGTTGCCATTTGAACGGAAGAGCATCCTACATTTACATCAATAACTTATTATGCAATCATACCTGTAGTACGCGGTAATAAACGTGAACTTATATAGCTAAATAATAAACTAGATGAAAACTCATTAGGCAATGTGTTTCGCTTTGTCAATATTTTGATTATTTAAGGTGAGTGACGTAATGCTCCAGTGATGTCCTTTATCTCACGACATGATATCATTAGAATACATTTTACAAAAATAATTATCGAATATATTTCAGAAGAATTTCAGCCCTTAGAAATAAGAAAAATTGACCAAGGATTTTGACCAGGAAATTTTGACATTCATATGTGTTAAATTTTGCCTATATTCCGATTATTTACCATTTAAGTATTTTTATAAAGACGCGGGTTTTTTTCTTGTGACTAATTTAATAAAAATAGTAACTAGTTATCTAAAAGCAATATTTTACGTCAAATTTATTGTACTATCTGCATTTATAACAGATCTCACGATCATTGGTGTTTACGGTAACTTTTTACTCAAATAAATAAGCATTTTTATAAAAACCTTTAAGTTGGAGAGTTATTTGTGTATTTGTATATTTTATTTTATAGAGAAAAGGAAAATTTTCAATTTGGAATTGTTTTCAAAAAAATTCAGTCGACCTGTTCTATAAAAATTGTTTTAATTCCTTTTCTACGAGTTGTAAATTAAATTATATTATGTTTTAAAATTTGGTTAATAATACTACGTGAAAAAGTCAGTATTTTAAGACATTTATAAATGGTTAATGACTGTAATTAATAGTTATTCAGATATCGCGAGATGCGGGCGGGTGTGATATAGGTTTCAGAAAATCATTTTCTTTATCGTGCCAACTTTGTTTGAATATAAAATATATTTTGCATTATATAAATTCACTTTTCCACATCCTAAATGTATTTGTTAAATGTAATCATTGTTTGTAAATCCCAGGCCCTGAAGATGATCCCAATAAAAGATCGAAACTTTGGCACGATAAAGAAAACGTTTTTTTGAAACCTACATCACACCCGACCGCACCTCACGATATCTGAATAACTATCGATTAACGGTCACTAATCTCTACATACTGTAATTAATTATTAATGAGGAATTACTCTCAAACATCAAGGTAGAATTTTTGTTTGAAGCTAGCCAATATTAGCGTAAAGTAGTGCGGCCCTAAGCCATCGGCATAGTCCAGTCCAACAGTGCTATCTCCATAAATTGAAAAATAAAATTTCTTCAGAGCTAATCAAACATATTTTTTTGTAAATGAATAACTCGTTTGAATGAGACTGAGAGCAGTACCTTTTATGAGCAGTTGCCTTTTATTCATGCCGGGAGGTTTTATCCCTTAAAAACTAATGATATTGGATTATTCACTAGAAAGTAATTTTACATATCTAACCAGCCCGTGAAAAAACCGACCACCTGGTTTTCAAGAATGCATAAATTTTGATCCGTCCTGTTTTCAAAGGACGTTTTAAAAAAATGAACAGGGAAGCGACGAGCCTTACTTTTTCTTACTTTGAACTTTTTGATGCGTAATGCTTCTGATATCGATAACGGCTTGTTCACCTCATCACGAAAATTCAATTTTCCTTCCCAACAGGTGTTGTGGCAGTTTGGCTTCGAATAAAGTATAGAAACTATACATTTATGCACGGAAGATCGGAGGAGAGAGAGTTTGGTTTTTTCATGAGATTTTCACGTATAAATACACGTTTCACAATAACTCGAAAAGGGTTGAGAAATCGGGCAATGTGGAAAGTGACCAATCGAAAGCTTATTAAAATTTCCTATTGATTGGTAAAGGGCGTCGCTCCAGGACAAATCTCTGGCTTCACAGCATAATTCGATGTTTTCGTAAAAAGTGAAAAAATTTCCAAAGTTAGCCATTTTTGGTGCAAAACTCATACATTGATGTATAGTTATTATTTGGAAAAACTTTTCCTAAAGAAATAAAATAAACACATTTTCCTGTAATCTAATTTAAGCTTGTTGTTTATATTTATTAACCGTTTAAATAATTAAAAAATAGTTTCAAAATTCTGATGAAGAAGATATAATTCTCAAAAGCTTGACGAATGATTGTGTCATCTTTCAAATTTACCTTATCTCTGATTTGTTTTATTATAAATTTTATTGTGAGCTACATAACTTCAACTTTTTTTTTATTCAGCGTAAAATTTTCGAACAAATGATACCTAGCTTAATTCTGTGACTTACAGGCTGATAAAATATGTATTTCCAAAGTGGTATAGTTATTATTTGGAAAACTTTTCTAAAAAAATAAAATAAACGCATTTTCCTATAATACAATTTAAGATTGTTGTTTATATTTAATAACAATTTAAATTAATAAAAACTAGTTTCAAAATTCTGATGAAGAGAATATATTTCTTCCAAATTTGCCTTATCCCTGATTTTTATATTATATAATTTATTGTGAGCTACATAAGTTCACTTTTTTTAGACAACGTTGTTTTGTTCAGCGTAAAATTTTCTAACAAATAATATCTAGCTCAGTTCTGTGACTTACAAGGCTGAGAAAATATGCATTTTTAAAATTGGCCATTTTTTGTGCAAAAATCATGTGGCCAGGGTTTTTTAATTCATTTTTATTTTAATCGGAAATATAGTTATTAGTTGACAAAATTCTTCTAAAAAATAATAAAACCGTGCAGTATTTTAAACGTGGTAAATAACCAAAATATGGAAAAAATTAAACATCGTTTTGTAGACAGTTTTCCTGTAATTAGTTTTAAGCTTGTTGTTTATATTTATTAACCGTTTAAATTAAGCAGTTTAAATATCCTTACGAAGAGGATATATTTATCAAAAGGTTGACGAATGAAATGTGTCATCTTTCAAATTTGCCTTATCCCTGATTTTTATTATATAATTTATCGTGAGCTACGTAAGATCACTTTTATTAAACAAACTTTTGTTTTAAACTCGCCCAGTGTAACTCCTGTCACTCTGTATTAATTTTCTTGATAATTTAAAATATTATGTTTAATTAAAAATGTAATTTATATACGAATGTGAAATATTCGTATATATTGTGAATAATATATGTCTTTTAAATAAATTGTTTGGAATTTCTGGCCAGCATTTCGACCACGTTTTATGAAGACGTTTATTAAAGAACGATAGGGTTTAACTTACCTTCCTACGACTATAAAAATTTAACGTCTTGCAAAATGAAAAGTTAAGGCCTATCGGGGTAAATAGGAGGCCAGTTCTTATTCAGTTAGAGGCAATTCATTTCAGAGCATTAATGGAACTGGTATCAGGGAAGCGTTAAAATGAGTTAACGGTCGGTCACCACCTCCGTTCCAACTTGTTCTATCTCATTTATAGCTGCAACACCATAAAAACGAGTTAAGGCTAAGGGGTGTAATAAAATTTAGCGGTTAGCGAACGTGAGGTGCGGCCTGTAGGGTGTCTGAAGCGTGATGGGATTACATATGGCGGTGTAATACAGTTCTCCTACCTCTTATATAGTTATACTCGTACTCTCTCCCGGCCCTTCTACGTCGCTTCCTACGGACAATTTGGGACCCCGCAGTCAAACACTGAAATCTTTTATTGTGGAATAAAATGTGTAAAGAACAGTGATTCGCTAGAGAACGCCTAAGCAAAAACCTTTCCTCACGTCCAGCCTACTACCCCCGAATTCTTCCATTTAAAAATGGACTTTTTTATTATTATAAAAATTTTCATCAATAAAATTATTTGCGATTAATATCAAAGAAACCATTGCTCGCTTGTACACTAATCAGTCAGAAGTATAATAGTTTTTCTTTAATTAACGTAAAAAATCCAGAACAAAACAACTTAAATTAATACACAATAGCAAATCAATTTTATGCAAATGCAGTAAATTTCCAATATATTCAGTATATTGCGCCTCTCAAATAATAATATAATAAGCCCGTCTCTACTGTTTACACAATGAAAAAGCTTAAAGTACGCTAATTTATCGTTCTTTATTTTATTTTGGATTTCTTTAAGATAAGACAAACTGCAATTATTATGTTTGCCCCTTGACGTTTTTTGTTTAGATAATGAAACCACATTTAACTAAAGCTCATTTTTAGTTCATCTTCATTAACGGTGTGGTGTTACAATAATATTAATATTAGGAAATCGATAGAAAGCCAAAATTAGGCTACCTATCTCACACAAAGGGCCATGAACGTTCAACAATTCAGATAATCGGTTCAACCCGCACTGGGTCGATCAACCGACGAGGGTAATTGATCATTAATTGAACCATAATAATGACGAGTACAACACATTCACCGCTATTCATCTCAGCCAAAAATCTAAGATAAAAAGAATAATTAATTGGAATTATTTGAAATGCGGACCAGTCTCAAGTGTACAGAATATTCAGTAGGGCTCGGTACGGTTAAGTCGAGGTCGGTATGGTCCAAGTCCAAAGCCGTACGTATTGCCAACCAATTGGAGTATTACACCTGGTACAAAGTGATCCAATCTGTAACGTTATTATTCAGTAGGTAAACTCTAGAGCTTTCGCAATGGCCTACGCTTTGCATTTCAAACGCCCCGGGCTTTTCCACTTGGCGAGTGGAAGTCCTGAGGAATTGCTATAATTAACCTTGATGTAATAATTGTCCCTTAATTATGCTACAGACAGCATAGCAGACATTACAAACGTTACGAGTAACACAGCTTTGCCCGGGCACCGTTAAACTTGTTTCTTTGTGAAGCAGTGAACTTGATTTACTAACGTATCCTAGATTTTTTCCATCTTAAGAATCTTCACAGGAAAAGATTTGGAGAGAATACATCAGTTTCAATACTATAGGAAGTGTATACATTTTTAAACCAAAAAAAATTTGTCATTGTGTAAAAATTCCTAAAATAACCCAATATAATTTTTCCCATTTTTTCACAAAAGAATTCACACATTGTGTTATGAATTATAATCAACACATTAAAAAGTAAGAATAATCAAATAAATGAATATTACATTTATTTATACTAAACTATCATATTTATTAATATTTTTTAAAAATAATAAAATACAGTTAAATTATTGAAACTTAAAAATCTATGTCTCGTATTTAAACGACTCACTTTGTTTTGTCATAACCTTAAATTAAGAAAAAAATAACACATTTTTAAAACATGTTCATTTAGGAAAGCTGGAATGAAAGATAATAGGTGAATTCTTTCGTCGGTCAGTACGGAAGGATTGTTTGTTGAATTTGGCACTACGTCCGAGTGGGTGGCGAGTGAGAGAGATTTGCTTGTCAGCAATTTTCCACCAAACTGACGGCTCCAATTCCTGGAGGGCCGGCCCACAAAAGGAGCACTGTCATCCTCAGCGGCGAATAAAGCTATTCCACTACAAACTACAATCACTGCCAATTCCGTTCCTGCCTCTTTACCTTTTCCATTCTTCCACATTGTTATTAACTATATTGCTTTTTTTTTACAAACCGCAGTTATTAATGTTCTACCCTTCATTTTTATAACATAAAGTGGTCAATACAACAAAATTGCTGTAAGACTATTAGCACTGCATGAATTCGCGTTTTCATGATTCTACAAAAATAAGATAATAGTAGATTTTAAATTTTTCAATCGTTTTATTTCCAATAAGTTCTTTAATCTGTATATTGTTAGATTTCAGAATCGGAACGATCATACAACACAAATTTTCAAAAAACACATTGGTCTGATTTAAAAGCGTCTTAAGAAGTTACCATAAGCAATCATATTTGGATCATTCAGTTTCTTTCATTTCCTCGATTATTATATAATTTCCTCCATAATTTATTCTTTTCCATATAAATTATTTAAGAATAAATTTAAGAATAATAATGGACAAATTTAATGCACCATCAACGTATTTGGTTTAAAATTACATCCATTACCTTTGTACATTAGTTACAGTTAATTAGGACCTATTGTAGACAAAATAAACAGTAAAAAATGCTTTTTTTTACTTCATTTGTTTACTTTGTATAATAATTAATTGTATAAGAATTAATCTCATTCGCACGAAAAATAGCATTATGCCCTCCCATTCTGCTACGCCAAAAGATCGCATTCAATTAAACTTTTTCCTTGGTGGATTTCATTTGATATTATTCTTAAAGCTTTTTCAATAGCCCCGTTCAGGCGTTTTAGTGACTATGACAGTGTCAGGGTCATAACATAATTAGAGGAATGGTTCTTTCGCGTTTCAGAGAAACATGGCTTCGCACTAAAAGTTCTCCTGGCCTTTTGTCGACCTAGGTCTACATACGAGATAAACATATTCACCCTTATTCAGGCTCTATGAAGCTGCAGGGATGGTTAGTTGGTTAGTTGTTACCAGTAATTTGGGACCAATTTAACCGACAAGTACGACGGCGAAACCGACAACTATGATTGAATTAATTTTCACAAACAGAACACAAAAATTAATTAAATTTTTTCCAACGGACAAGTCAGATTTGGACTCAGATTTTCTGAAAATGCGTAGAAAACTACGAAACAACGCTATAAAAATATCGTGAGTGTAAGCAGAAATTATTACTAATTTTAAGTATGAAAGAAGCTGCCATTTTCACCTGAGTTATAGCGTCCGTTTCAAAGAGAAAACAATTGAAATCATCATCAAACTTTATGTAAGGTATTGGTTCAAATGAAAAAATTAGTGCCACTAGCGGGATTCGAACCCACGCCTTTGGCTAAATAGGCGCTGCTCTACCACTTGAGTTATCGTGACTTCGACACCAACTTCCCACTTCAACCTAACTTTCGAATTTAATTCCAAAAGTTATTACTGGAATAAACCCACTCACTCTTGAAGATATGAAAATCCAAGTTATCAGAACCGGGAAAATTCAAAATTACAACATAAATGAGAATCTAAAACAATAAAAATTCATAAGGGACAAATCCATGTGGTAGACATCCCTTTAATTAGCCAAGACGAGACTCCAGAACATGAAAAAGAATGCAGTTTTGACTCTGTCCTTTATTATTAACAAAAAAGGATGTGTATCGGCGAAATCTGAAGGATTTCTATGTAAAAATATAAACGGATCAAAAACCTGGCCGGTTCAAAAGAAAACTTCGCATATGGCATGCGTAGTAGAAGAAGTATACTACAAAGTTAAACATCGTCCTTTAAAAAACAAACAAAGTAACTCGACAAAAATCTCAAAACATTTCAAAGGTACATGATACAATACAGTACAATACATACAGTAACCTTACAAACATTCCCGAACAGTTAAAAAAATCATAATAAAGAAAAAATTAATACATTTGATGCAAAATTTAAAAAAAAATAGGAAAAATATTCCAAAGCAATAAATTTTAATAAAACGGCGTTTTCAAATAATTATGAGGATCTATTTAAGACCACAAGTTTAAATTCCGTAACGTTAAATAAAATCGTAACTGCAAAAGGATTAATTGATGAGCTTCGCAGAGTTCTATTTCCAATAAAATTATCACCGCTTTACCATATATAGTCTTGTAAAAAAATCTGTTCGAGCATTTATTTTATTTTTGGAAGAATAATATTTTTTAATTAATAGTCTTGTGGATTAGGGTGGTGGTCAAAAAAGAAAAACCCCACCCTCCTGAAATTTAAACAATACATATTAGTACAAAATAAAATAATAAATTAAAAACAAGTAGTAAAAATAAAAGTTATTTATATATTTATTTATTTAGTAACAACAGGCTGTGATGGAACATTAGCATTTAATGATTATTTGGAGATCGTGAGTTGCGGTCTGGTGTGGACGTAGGTTTAGAAAAACATTTTCTTTATCGTGCCAACGTTTCTATTTTTATTGGGATCATCTTCAGGGCCTGAGGTTTATAAACATTGTTTAAATTATACAAATAAATGTAAGATGTGAAAAAACAAATGTATACAATGATGTACACAATATAGACATTTTAGGTTTAATCAGAGCATTTGTGCTCACTGTGTGTGTTTTCTGTGTAGATGTGTCACTGTTGTGTGTCGCGTCGAGAGTGTTAGTGAGATATTAATGTTTTTTGTTGATGTATGTTTGATTTTGAAGGCGTGAGGAAGGAAGTAGGGAAATACATTTGCTATGAGGAGTCGGCTTCTTTGAGGTGAAAAGAGCCGACAATGGTAAAAAATGGTTAATGGTTCGGCCTGATTATCCTTTCAGAATTATATAGACTGGGATAATTAGTGAAAGGAAAGCCAAATTGTTGAAGAATTATATTATGTAGAAATGTTTGATGTGTGAAATGTAATGATTGATTTATATGTTGTATTATATGTTTTGTGTGTTATATGAATGTTATTGATATTGAATTTGATTAGTGATATTAGCCAATCTGAGACTGAGTTTACATGTGTCCGTTCTGTAATTGATGCTGTGTTTATCTCTGTTGATGTAAACTATTTCTAAAAAGTTACGTTTATGTTTGTTTTGTTCTGTGTATAATATTTTTGGATTGTTAAAGTCTAAAATTTTCTACCATTGTATAAATTCATTCTCTTTTTTAAATGTAAAATTGTCTATCATTGTATAAATTCATTACTTTAACTAACATTTTCTAGCATTGTAGAAATTTATTTTTTCACATCCCACATGTATTTGTAAAATTCATACTATGTTTATAAATCTCAGGACCTGAAGATGATGTCAATAAAGATCGAAACGTTGGCAGGATAAAGAAAAAGTTTTTCTAAATCTACATCACACCAGACCGCATCTCACGATCTCCAAATAATCATTAATTAACGGTCAATAAATACCACACAATAGTACTTAAAGAGGTGTATCCGTTGTGGCAGTATGTGTAACCTCCCACAAAGGAAAAACGTCAATCATTTTCTAGCCATAATAACTAGAACTAACTAGTATAACATATAATATATTCTAGTCATATCATATGATACCTGTTAAATGTATTTTAGTATTTATTATTAGAGTTAAGTTGCGTATTTATGTCTATAGTTAAAATAGCAGTGAAGATGGAGTTGTTGTTTTTTTCATTTAACATGTGACAACTTTTTTAAATTTTGACTACATACTATATGATGTCAAGAATTTGTGATTTGTCAATGCGAATGTAAATTATTAATTTTAAATCCTTTATATTTCGTAGTCCGATTGACCAAATAACTTCTTTCAATTAATTAATCTTTATGTAAGGTATTAGTTGAAATGGAAAAGTTATTGTCACTTCTGAAGTCACGAAAGTTCAAGTGGTAGAGCGTATTTAGCCGAAGATCGTGTATTCCAATCCCGCTCGTGACACAAACTTTTTCATTTCTACCAATACCTTAACCCTGAAGAAGGCCAAATACATAGACGAAAGCTCGGCGTTAGTACATCACTTTTTGTTTTTCTGACCACAACCCTATATTTATCTACAGTTGAGTAAGGGCTGTTCGATCGCATGGAAGATACAATAATATTTTTTGTCTAATGAACTCGCATAAGACTATACACAATTTAAATTATAATTGTCATTATTAAATTGCGATTTCATTAAGAGTTATCAACCTATCTGAAAAGTTACAAAAAAAATTTTTTTTTAAAAGAAATTGCTGAATGTTTTTTCCTTAGAAGACTGCATCAAAAGAGGAAAAATACTCTCTGACAGATTGGAACTCTGGAAGGTAAGATGGCCGAAATTCCGTTTAAACACTAAAAGGTAAACGCAACTGATTTATGATATCTTGAAAGAAGCCGCCTCAGGCGACTGTATTAAAGATCAGGTAAGCGTAACATTTTGATCAACTTTTAATTTAAGGAAATGGAAATTTAAAAAAAAATAGATGTTTAGAAAAGATTGAAAAAATAAAAATAATATGCCACTTAGAACATTAATGTTGATTAAGCTCAGATACTGCAAGGCAAAATGACACATGATTTTAAAAAGTCCGTTTGCTATCAAAAACCATTTAGCAAGAACGTACATTTTATTTTAAGTTAGTTTTGATAAATGAAAAAATGAAAAGCTGTCTATCTAAGTAATTAGCTGTCTTTACTCTTAACCGTTTCGAAAAAAAACCTATTCAAATATGAAAAGAATCAAACGTCTGCTTTACTAACTCTATGAAATGTGCATTCTTTCAGGCCATCTCTTTCCAGGCGATGGTCCATCTAATGGACCTAGAGATGATCAATGATGATCAAACTGCTGACAACGGGTTATCAATTCGCTAACTAGTCTCAAAAATGTCTATGCTATCATTGATCATGCTAATTAATCATGTAATTAAATTTTTTATCAGCTTATTGAACAATTTACTACTAATCGGAATAGTTTATAAGGATATTGTAGAAAATATCTATATATTTTAATTGTTTTACCTCATAAAGGAATATATGACCACACCTTACCCAAAGACTAGAGGACAATCCCAAGCTATGTTCTCTGTACTAACTAGAAGGAGTAATTGTATGTTAATCGAGGATGGTTATTAAAAATTTTAAAAAGAGTCTTTCAAGGACTTTGGACATCACGGACTGGTGCGTCTGAGAAGGGGTTGAAAGGTTTGGGAGCATTCCGAATGATGTTGACCACAAAATACTTCCGTAACATAATTTAGTCGTACATCATTTTTTAAAAATGTTTTTTGTTTTAGATTCAGTATATTTTTTTCAATAACACCTGAATAACTATTTACTTTATGGATTTAGACTTATGTTAAATCCATTTACGTTTTCGTGGGTAATTGACCAAGTTAGTTCTTTCAATCAATTAATTATCCTTTCTATGTAAGGTCTTGGTTGAGATAAAAAAAATTCAAGGTCACTAGAGGGATTCGAACCCACGATCTTCGGCTAAATACGCCGCTACTCAACTAATTAAGCTATCGTGATTTCGATCCTCTCGGACACCCTCCATCTCAACTTACAAACGTTCGAATTTTCCCTCTTTTTGCCATTTTACATAGAAAGAATAATTGATTGATTGAAAGAAGTAACGTGGTCAATTGACCGCGAAAACGTAAATTGATTTAAAAAGTAAAAGAAGTATCACTTCACGAAATAGCTCCACGCAGCCACTTCATAAGTCGCTGAGAATCCAACCCGATTACACGACTTTTGAAAATGGCAAAAAGAGGGAAAATTTGAACGGTGGTAGGTTGAGATGGAGAGTTGTGTTCGAGAGAATCGAAGTCACGATAGCTCAAGTGGTAGAGTAGCGGCGTATTTAGCCGAAGGTCGTGGGTTCGAATCCCGCTCGTGATACTGACTTTTTTATCTCAACCAATACCTTACATAGAAAGAATAATTAATTTATGTTAAATAATAATACATTACATTATATATTTTGTTTAATAGTAATTAAAATAATTTGTTGGATTAATGAGGAGCGGTAAAGAATGAGCTAGTTTAGAAAAACACAATTTTTATTGGTTTGCCGACGTGTCGACCTTTATTCGGATCATCTTCAGGGAATAAAGTTTGGTGCTATTCTAGTGGTGTCATATGTTTTGGGTGAAATATTTGTGACTATTTTATGTGTATATAAGTTCTATTTATGACACACCTGTATTAATTAGATACGTTGAATATTTATTTTGTAATAATGAAATTATTGAAGGACCCTTTTCATAGTTATTGATGTCATTTTCATGTTTAGAGAACTCGAATCCAAATGATGAAGTGCCGCTATCACGAGCAATACGTGTCGCCCCGGGCCAGAGCCGAATTCATATCGAGTACGCTTTCGAAGTTTAAATTGCTGGAATTACATTACAGCTAGTTGAAGAGGATAGTATTAGTGAAGAACACATTTATGAATTCGGACAAAAACATTTTCTTTCCAGTTTTCCTTACTTTTGTCGATTCTTTTCGTTTTTATTAATTATTCCACTTTTACCAGTTTTAACATGTTACAGGTTATTGCTTTTCTTGAAGGTATCTGTCCAAAAGTAAATATTGTTTCGACCTTTTCCCCCAGTACCTAGTATATTAAATTCATACAAAAATGCTGCACTTATGATGTTACGTTGATTTATTCGACATAAAATTAAAAACATTTTTCGTGTAAAGAAGAATAATGTTTTTTGACCGATTTGTACAATTTGTTATCAAATCTGTGAGTAAACTATCAATAAATGTTGAATAATAGTGTTAATTGAAATGATAAATGATGGAGTGAGTGTGGTGTTCAATACTTTTTAAAAGGATAGTTCCTACTCACAGTAAGTTGTTTTGCAACCATCCGGATTTCGAACCTTTTTGCTCATCATCAGGTTGAAAGACACATCAGCTGATGATGAGCTAAAAGGCTCGAAATCCGGATCGTTGCAAAACAACTTACTGTGACTAGGAACTATCCTTTTAAAAAGTATAGTGTTAATTAGTAATAATTGCGAAGGCAAGTTTTTCATTAATAAAAAATTGTCAAATAAAAATAATTTGAATTTTGTTCATTTAAAAAAATTTTGATAAGTTGTGCAACTGAACAGGCCTGTCAAAAGAAGTCAATACATTATAAGGTTAACCTACCTATCAAATTAGAGTGAAAAGTAATATTTATTACAATAAAAATTATTAATAAATAAAAATCAAAGTAATTTCTGTTATACAGAAAAGTTTAATATTGACTTACTCGTTCTAAGAGGTCATACTACTTTACAATGCCTTTTTCTTATTATTAGCAATTAAAATTCTATGAACTGTGCCGGGATTCGAACCCAGAACGGCCAGTGTTGCAAGTACAGGTCGGAATCACTCGTTTTTCGCAGTCACCACATTAATAGATAAAAGTTATTTATGGGAACGAACTAGACAATAGAATACTGAAGTGCTTTGCCAAATTGCATGTATTTTCACAATTAATATATCGTGTGAGTTTTTATAAAAGGCCTTTTATGTTTATGGTGCCTATTTTTTCTAAAACTAAGTATGTTCTATCTGTGCTAGAATTTGAAACGGTTTCAAAAAAGAAAAAATTTTATATCAATATTTGTGTTCATTATTTTTAACCTAACTTTAAAGAACAACAACCATTTACACTATAAATTGAAATTATCGAGATCTCAAGGAAAATTTCAATATCACTATAACAAATCCGTGAATTTTTGAGTTTCTCGTGAAGTGGTGATTTTTTTAAAATATAAAGGCCTTTCAAAGTGAGTGAAAAAAAGTTATTGAAGACAAATAAAATTAGGAGATTCTGCTGAAAAATTCAAAAATGTCTTTTATAAAAATTACAATGTATGAAGAAAAAATTACTATTTATAGTTTTAATTATTTATTTATGTAGTAATAATAAATTGTCATACGTAATTTAAATCAATTCTGACATTTATACAGGGTGCCCTTTTTAGAAGAAGGTTGAATTTCTCTTGTACCAATGATGTTATAAAAAAAGTGTTTAATATTTTTTAGTCTATTTTTAGTCAGGGGACATGGATTGACATTAATTTCTATCCATTGCCGCAGTCCTTCAACTGCGGTTGTTGGGTTATGATTGGCGTAGACACTGCGTTTTAAATGGCCCCAAAGAAAATAATCAAGTGGAGTTAAATCAGGTACTGAGGAGGCCAGCCAAGAGCCATGAGGTCCTTTCCAGCTATCCCGGAAGTAACAATTCAAATAACGTCTCGCCTGCAAAGAATTGTGTGCGGGGCATCCATCAAGCTGGAGATCATTCTTTGTTTTTGTTGCAGAAGAACATCATCTAATAATGTTGGTAAAACCTCCCTCAACAAATTGAAGAACAAAGCACCATATAAATTATCTTCGTAGAAATAAGGCCCAATTAATGTACTTCCGAGAAGTCCACACCAAAAGTTTATCCTGTGAACCATCTTATGACGACAAGATTACGAAATTCTCAAATTTTCCTTTGCCCACGTTGAAAATTCCAACGGTTTAGTATGCCATTATAGGTGAACTTGGATTCATCAGTCCATAGGTTGTATTGACGAACGTTTTCTTCAGCCTCCCAAATCGACCTTTGCACAAAGAACGCTAAACGCTTGTCATAATGAAAGTCCCGAAGTCCCTAGACAATATGAGAGCTATACGGCTTAAAATTGTAACATTTTTGATGTTATTTTTTGAAAAACCTAAAACCCTTCCAACATTTCGAAGCGAGAAATTCGAATTTTCGTGAACATACAGTAAAATATAAAAAAACTCGTCGAACTTACTTGATTTCATGGTGATTGGACAACAACCGATCCGTATCTCCTCATATTGCGATCAGGAAATTTTTGTGAGTACAATCGACTGCACGACCCGCAATACCACTACTATCAATAATGCAGTCGTACATATCAACTCACCTTTGATCGGAAAAATTGCTCTTCGGTTCATGATTTTGAATGGAATACTGGATGTAAAGACCAGATACTATTGTAAAATTTATTTACTTCCATGAATTAAGATTTGCTTTCATAATGCGAGCTTGACAAACAATGACAGAATATAAACAATAAAGGCAATTAATGTTGACTTTAGGTAAGAAACATACGAGTGAAATTAACAACGAAACAAACGAAATACGTTTCCTCACACTGCCTGCCACAACTTTGTTATTTTTGACCAATTTAAAATCCAATGGCACGGTGGTATGGTATGGTATGGTGGAAGGGAAGCGGGGCTTGTATTCCCCAGGCACTGCAGCCTTCTGGCTTATTGTACCTTCCCAGTTCCCTAGTTTAGTCAATAGACTCAATCCTTCTTCTCAGAAGTATCAGGTCATTGAGTGTTATTGCTGCAATTTGGTTCCCTGAGTCTTTTTCGTACGTTATGTTAAACCTCCATTGAGCTGTTGCTTCGCATTCGAAGATGATATGAGTGGCTGTGTCCTCCTCCTCATTACATAATCTGCAGATGGGATCATCGCTGTATATACCCATGTTGTGTAGATGTTTTCTCAAATACCAGTGACCGGTTAGTAGTCCCACCACTCCTCTGAGTTTTGCCCTCTCCAATTGCAGCACTGTTTTTGCCAATTTTGGTGAGGGTTGTTTAATGGCACGATTGTTTTGAGCGTAAAAATTTTTTTTTAATTATGTGTCGATGTATGGGGTCGTATTTGAAATTTTGAAGTTGAACTCGGCCTGAGGTACCCTGTATAATTTTTTTCAAAAAAAGCTAAAAATTTGAAATTAGAAAAAAAATATTAAACACGTATTTTTTATGTTTTTATAGCGTCATTCGTTCAAATGAAATTCATCAGACCATGTGAAAAAGACACCCTGTATACCATATAAATTGTTATATTTATAAAGTATAGTACTGTGTGGAAAATTAACTAAGTTAAATGAAAATCTTAACCGTTAATTTATTCATCAGTAACTATGCGTAATGGGATAGGAGGTGGAACAGTGTACAAATGAAAGGCAATGACTGGCGATTAAAATACATTGGGTTCTAGCGGGTGGAGTGGAGTGGAGTGGACATTAGCAATGCAAATGCTTACCGTCTTTCCCTGCTCTGCTGCCCATTTCCGTCGTCCTCGGCGCTTCCGAAGGCAATGGGATCTCTGAAAATTAAACACATCTCATTCAATTTCTCCCCTTTTTCCCCCGCTCACCGCTGTTTCAACGCAAGAGAGTGAAATAATACGGGAAAAACAAAAGGTGCTCACCGTAGAGTCTGATTGAGCCCTCGGTTTCCCCAAGGGAGTTCTTCGATATGCACCTGTAGCTCCCGAAATCCTTGGATGTTATGTTGCGCACGGTGAGCTTCATGTACGTCCTGTACGAATTCTCTTGAATGTTGGATATGTACTTTTTGGTCGGAAGAAGCATGATCCCCTCATAGACCCAATAGCTTATCGCTTTTGGATAGGCTTCTGTGTTGCATTCTATCGTCACGTCAGTCCCTGCCGGGGCGCCCACCAGTTGGTTTGGTACCCAAATCATCGGTGAAACTAAAAATGAACACTTTATTAACTCTGAATGAATTGTTATTAAAATAATAACATTTAAAATCATTAGGAGCGTCGGTGGTCGCAACGGTTTAGGCGTTGACACGGCCCTCATCACGGTAAGGTAAAGGTCCCGGGTTCGAATGCAGCGGCCCTGCATTCGAACCCGACGCTGCATTCGAACCCGACATACTTACAAATGGGCTTTTTTTTTTTAAACCGGCACCCCGAGGGTTGATATACCCTCAGCTTTTGGAAATCCTCGTAAAAAAATAATAATAATCCTTACAGGTTATCTTCAAATTTAATATTTTTATATTTAATAAGTATTATTTAGAATCATACTCTTTAAACGTTTTTACACCATTTATAATTTAAATTTCACTGTTATTTACCTTCCTTTTAGTACTTTTGTTTTAAGAGGCTTTAAAATCGCGTAAGACTGGGAAAAGCACCATAATACAAATCCGCATAGAACCTATTTGTTACTAACCAGATTTTGTATTCATGAGAACGGAAGTCGTTATCATTTAGAAGATAGTAAAACCGTTTGAACATGAATGGTTTTTTTTTTCGGTTTGGTAAACCCTCCGACATTCAGACTTACTCGAGCTTAACGCTCTTTACTTTAACCAAATGCACTTAATTGTAATGGAAAATAATAAAATTTAAACCCAGAACACTAGAAAGCAAGCCTTTCAATGTGGGTTTTGTACTTGAACGTAATGTACTTAATATGATATTTTTTTACTTCCATTATTTTTATCTAAAACTGTACGTGTATTACATACAACCAGGAAATTGGTTTTCGATTTATGATTGCATTACGGGTGTTATAAAGATTGGCAGCAGCTTTAAATTAATAAAATGTTATGAATCATTTAAGAGGTCTCTCATCCATATTCTTTTCAGTCGTTTACGTCGTAATTGTGGGGAATGGAATTAAAATGATTATTATTATGAATATCTTTCTACAAATATGGCTTTATACAGTGATAAAATTGTACGGTATGTGCTACTAGATGATTTAAGGTTATATACGGAATTGCTAGGCATTAAAACAATTGCCAGTATACAATATCCATTATGGAAGTAGGAGGTTATAGAAATCACTATAACATTTTTTACGAGGGAATTTGAACTACGAGGTTATATGAAGCCTCGGGGTGCCGGAGTTTTTGAAAAAAAGCCCATTTGTAGGTAAGCCGGGTACGAATGCAGAGCCACACTATAACATTAAATCAACAGTTACATAAAAAGTATTCAGATGAGGATGGCATTTTTTGCTTTAAAAATTCTTGTTTAGAAGTTGTAAAAGAAGGACACAACATTAGCGAGTTATTAGTTATACCAGTAGTTTGAATATTTTTTTAATAAAACATAACCAGCAATTGGAGACAAAAAACCTAATCTACTAAAGTATTGAATTCGATTGAAGTAGAATTAGAAATGATTTTAAATATATTTAAAAGCCACCAAGAGGTTACAACCTGGAGAAAACTATACGAGAGAGAATGTGTTAGGCATAAAATGGAGAACGGAACAGCAAAAGTAGAAACTTGTAGAAAATAACTTCATTATTTTTGCAATGATAATGAAAATCTTTACATCTTTTGGCAGGAAGTTGTAAATTACTTAAGCTTGTAACTATGACGCTGGGACAATTGGGAAAGATTATTTTTACTAACTTATCAAAAAATCTGGTGTTCTATTCATAAAAGATAATAATATGGAAAGTGATAAAATCAAAACGGTAAAAAATGTAATACAAGGATTAAAAAAATTAACGATTTGTTTGTTAAAAGCAAAAAGTAATTGATATAAATTAAGAAGAAAAATATACAGCTGTGGACTCAAAAAGATTGTTAAAATACCTCTGAGAAAACAATGCACAATATTTGTATTATTTTATCTACTTTTGAAGTTGCCTTGAGATACATATGATAAGATAAGCATAAAGATGAGAGATACATAAAGAAAAGAGATAGTCGGTTTCCGTCCTAATTTGATTGATCATAATCAAATGATGCTGGATGAAAACGAGAGACAGAAAAAAAGCAGTATTCAGATGAGGATGGCATTTTTTGTTTTTAAAATTCTTGTTTAGTAGTTGTAAAAGAAGGACACAACATTAGCGAGTTATTAGTTGATACCAGTAGTTTGAATAAGAAAGAAAGAAGAGGGTTGGTGATGACTAAAAACTTAAACATAAAAAAATCAGAAGTAGACGTACAAACCATATTAACCATTGAAAATTGATGAAATTGATAACTAAACGATTTGAAATTTATCTAAACTATATTTTAGACACAAGTTTGGAACTGTTGAAACCAGTATTTAATGGTGTGTAAAATGTTTTTTTCAATTTATTTCAATTATAATTATTTGTTCCTTTTATAGTTGATAACTATGGCTCACTATAGAAGAAAATGTTTGTGGACTGAAATAGTGAAAAAGTATATTTTGTTATATTTATATGTAAATTAAACAATTCAAAAATTAATTTTAAATTTTTTTTATACGTATATTTATATTTTTCAAGAGATTCTCTCTTATGAGAAAGCGTTACAACAAAATGACCCATTACAGTTTTTTCTTTTTTTAAATTGTATGAGGATTTTATATATTAATTTCACCAATGGAAGGCCGGCCAATAAAAAGGGAGATTTATCGAGACGGCGACTTTGAAGTCAGCTACCACAAATTGCCTACCAATAAATCAGTTTATTTTACGACAGACCGTTTTAAAAATTTAATATCTCTCTTTTCTTGGAAAACCAAGGGGCTGAGCTTAATTTTTTTTAACCTCAAATGACTTTGTTTGGCTTCGTCTGAGTGGGACAAGCATTGTTTTAGAAGTAACGCGCCACCTGCGACTGGCAGCTAGTAGAACAAAAACTTTTAAATTAGCTTCCACTCGTCAGCCTGACTAGAGGGGAGGGTTTTGATATTCATCCCTTTTCATTTTAAAGGAGAGCAAAAATTCAATAAACTTTTTATATCCTATAAGATTTCCTGACAAGTAATAACATGGATAGCGTAGAAATTTAACAATTTATAAACACAAAGAAAAAACATTATCTGTACACACTATTTATTTTTTTATTTTTTGTATACTGTATTATTAGAATTTAACATAGTCAAAATTTAAAACCTATTAATTTGTTGAAAAATATTTAAAAGTACAATATTTGAATAATTAACCTTTTAAAAACCAAGAATAATAAGTTACATTTGTGAGGTATTGCAGTGATACAAAATAAAATAATTTACTAACCTATTTCCATCAACAATGAATAAATATAATTTCAATATTTAGATATTAAAATTAAATATATTTTCTTTATCGAAATTCAAATTTCAGGAAAAACACAGAAAATAAAAAATAACTCAGGATATTTTAACACTTAAAAGTTAAACGTACATTGAAGGAGCCAATTAAAGCAAATAGGGTTATTGATGTGGTTTCGTGTGGTTAACAGTGGCATTTGCTAGTATTCACGAAATAAAGATTTTTATTTTTTTATACTCTAATGCAGTGATTCCCAACCTGTGCGAAAACTGCAAAAAAAATTTATAAATAATATTAGTTTCATTTTTATATTTATAAAAACAACCTGAAAACTGTACCCCCCTCATTTGATCCTTTACAATCCAAGACCTGGAGGGCCATCCAAAATATGGATGTTAGCAAGACATCTGCAATAATGTACTTTATGTTAATCCCAAAAAAATGTATTTGCTTTTATATTTTTGCAATTAAATAAGTAATCGCTTTTCAAAAGGCAAGTTTTGCAATTAACAGAAGTACTATCAGAACCACCAGGTTTTGGACTCATTAAGGATCCATTTTAAGATGTATCCTCTTTTGTGCAGGCTGCTAGGTCGCAGTAGGATTCTGGGCCCAGAGAGTCCATATTGGCTCCCTTTTTGGCCAAAATGTCAACATTTTCGTTGCCTCTATCATGGTCAGGTTATTAGTGTCATTGACTTCCGTCAGGACCTTCATGCAGTTCCAAACACTCTCTGCTTTCGCCTTGTATGAGGCTAAGGCCCTGAGTGATGCCTAGCTGTCAGAGAAAATGGCTATCTTCCTAGCCTTTTTATTTCTCTGGCACATTATTCAATCGCTATGAATTCAGACTGGAAACACACTTACCTAGTTTTACCGTCAGTTCGGTGTATCCCAAAGCCCCAGCTCCCGTACCCTTGTCGGTTTTGGACCCGTCAGTAGATTTCCCCTTTCAAAACTTGTAAACTGCACTTGTAAAACTACTCAAGACTTTTTGTCCAATCAAAATACAAATAGGCTATTTTTTAGTTTAGAATATTAATTCTTTTTATAACTAACCTCGTTTAAGAAAAGCACAACCATTTCCCAACTAATCTAAATTAGTTTATTTTAAATAATTTCCGGATAATTGTTTATTATTGATTAAAGAAAATAGTCCCCACTTACATTCGACATCAAGAATTATCCTTTTGCTGACAGAAGGAGGCACACTATTTGAAGCAATGCATAAATACGCCCCCATCTCGTTTCTTGTTATACGAGTTAGATTAAGTTGTTCTCCTTCTTGGATATTAACTGCAATCAAACAAAAATAAAAATAATTGAATAAAACTATTACAAAAATAAGAAAGGGTATTAAAAATTTGCCTTGTTATAATTTCAATAATTTCAAATGTTGTTTTAAACAGTAAGGTTTAAACATAGAATGTACATTTTTAGGCAAAAAATGGTGTTCAGTACATTTTTATACATACATTTGGCAATGATAAACGATGAAATTTTATTAAAAGTGTGCTAATGCTCATAAAACGTTGCATTCAATAAGCAATTCAATTTTAAATAAATTGAGTACACTTTACATTCGAAACAATAATTTCATGAATTAAAAATTGAATTTAAGGTCAAGGCAAGAAACAGGCAAAAATGGAAAAGGTTTTAAAAAAAACCATACGAAAAGTTAATAAATTTAAGAAAATATTGTGGTTTGTATCTTTCCAAGGAATATTAGATAATTATTCTGCTAAACTTACAGGTTTTTCATTTAAAAATAATACAATCATTTTTAATTGTTATTGTCATTTTAAAAATGTGTGATGTTTAGTGACCGTTAGTTAATGATTATTCGCAGAACGTGAGATGTGGTCTGGTGTGACGTAGGTTTTAGAACCCTCGGTTTTTCTTTATCGTGCCATCGTTTCGATCTTCATTGAGATCATCTTTAGGGCCTGGGATTTATGAACATTGTTTAAATTATACAGGTACATGTAGGATGTGAAAAAAACACGACAGACAAGAATGACACATCTACACGGAAAACAAACACTTTGAGTAAGTACAAATATTCTGATTGGATTTAAAATTTTCTAACATTGTAGAAATTCAGTTTTTTTCTAAAATTTTCTATCATTGTATAAATTCATTTTTTCACATCCTACATGTATTTGTAAAATTTAAACAATGTTTATAAATCTCAGGCCCGAAAGATGATCTCAATAAAGGTCGAAACAACACTAGGGAAAACCAAATTCTAAAAAATTATGTTCTATCATTAATGAAAATTTAACTTTAAAATTAATTTTATGAGTTGTCATCGTCGTTAATATTCTATACAGCCATTACTGAAAAAATAATTTGGCGATTCAACGAAGCCAGTTGGAAAGGAAACAAAAAATTAATGAAAACATAAAACATAGGCAGGATGGTAGGAAAATGGAATAAAAAAAGGAAAAAACCAGTGGGAAATTGGATTGAGCCACTGTGGCCAGAACACCGGTGGGCGGTAATGGTCGGATTAAAACAAACAAGGGGGTTCATGTCTGCAAGGATGGACATTTACTCGGCTCCCTAATCAACTCGCAGGTTAAACTAACGTGCGGTCAATGAAAAAGGGCGGTTTGAGGGGGTGAAAGCAATAAAAAAAGTGTTCACCTTTGGTCTTCCTGTCGATGGTAATGGGTTGGCCGTCCTCCCTTCTCCATGAGAGCTTTGGGATGGGCAAACCGTCGGCTTTGCACGTCAGCGAGACATTCTGGTTCTCCCTCACCGCTACGGATGATGGAGTGCTTTGGTCGTCCAAAATGTTTGGAGGGACTGAAAAAAAATGATTAAAAAAACCTTCACAAATAAGGCTTTAATTAAATTTAAACCCACTTGTTAAAAAAAAAACTTTTGTTTAAATAACTAAGTTTATGCCGAAATATACCAACACGTCCAGATCGTGATTTCTAGTGCAAATGTTAGATTGTGACAAATATACTTCTGACTCAACAATCGGCTATCAGAGTTCATAAGTTACGTAAGTTACACGAAACAAATGGGGAATTTTGTGCTTGATATAACATAACGTATAGGAAATAAATTCAATTATAACGATAAAATCTTTTTCCAACTAATTGTCTTCTCTAATATGAATATATATATATATCTGAAAGGTTAATTAAAGCCAGTAACTAATTTTTAGATTAAAATAATAACAAATAATTACTTATAAAACGTTTAGTAACATTAAATAAGAACGTCTACATTTCCAATACAACTGCACCGCTAAACTAGTATAAAATATAAAAATTTACCACCCAATTTATTGACGTGTTAATAAATTATATTTTTTTCATTCCTAAGATCATATAAAAATTTATCTACGGAATAAGTGTTACAATCTAAGAAAGCTTTATAATATGTGATTTATTTCTGAGTTAATTTCAACAAACTTTTGTTACTTCACTTGGTTTTTCGGTTAAGCATATCAAAACAATCCTTAAATCTAAAGAATCACATCACAACAACAAAAAATTAAAATTTTCTATTAAAATGAAAATATGGCGAAAAATCTTGAAGAGAATTAGGTACTTATAAATCTTCTTAAAATAGGATTTTTGCATACATTTGACCTTCCAAATTAAGATTTTAAAAGGTTAAATTGAAGTGTGTGGTTTTTAGTGACCGTTAGTCAATCAAAGATGATTCGAAAATCGAGAGATGCTGTCTGGTGGGACGTAGGTTTTAGAAAAACATTTTGTTTATCGTGCCAACGTTTCGATCTTTATTGAGATCATCTCCAGGGATCAAAGTGTTTGTTTTCTGCGTAATTGTATCATTCTTGTGTGTCGTGTTGAGAGTGACATCTACACCAGACCGCATCTCACGATCTCTGAATAATCGTTACATTAAAGCTTTGGATGGTAATAAGATAGATTAGTTTATTGAGTGTTTGGAGGCAGAGCTTTATAGCACTCAAAAGGGATGTAGCTTATTTTTGGATGTTAGGGCGTGAAATGACCTTAGACGTTAAAACGCCCTTAAAAATTAATAATAATAATAATAATAATAATAATAATAATAATAATAATAATAATAATGTCTTCGTTTATAAAACATTTTGTCTGTCTGGTCTAACTAATATTTAACAGCAAAATTATGAAAAACAGAACAGAGAGAGAGAGAGGATGTGTGATTTCAGCAAATCTTTTTGGTGAAACTAGGTCGAAAAACATTAGACAGGTGTCCGCCTTCTTTCCAACGGCCCTAGTAAATTAAGAAAAAATAATTTTCCAAAATGTTTTATAAATTGTTGTGCATTTGTTTCTAGATTATTATATTCAGTAGAGTTGGTTTCTGCCTAGGATAAAATAAATGAATTCACCATCGTATTAAATGCGATTAGATCATAAGTTACAAAAAGTAAAGACACTTTGAGTAAAGTTTTTTTTTTTTTTTTTTTTTTTTTTTTTTTTTTTTTTTTTTTTTTTTTTTTTTTTTTTTTTTTTTTTTTTTTTTTNTTTTTTTGTCGCTGGTGACGTTGGTGATATTGGAGCGTATGGTTCCAGAGTCACAGCTTGCTCGTTCTTGGGAGAGCAGGTTAGTTCTCTCTTTCTTTTAGACGGAGCGAACTTCCATTCTTCCTCCATTGTCGTGTTGTCCGTTTCGTTTCTGGTGTTCCGTTCACCAACGTCGGTGCCACCGTTTACACCGTCGTTAGGGGGCTTCTGGGTCGCGAAGTAAAGTTGGTCAATAAATTGTTAGTAAGCAATTCTGATTTGTTTTAAGCACCCTAAAATCCCCTAAATAGGAATTTTTAGAGTAAAAAAATATTTTAACCTCCTTTTACGCCCCTAGTTTACCAAAAATTATGTATTATATTTTCATACATATATTTTTACATATATATTTACATAGATTATATCTCATATTGGGATCCAAGGAAATGCTCCTTTTAAAACTTTAACGTTCGTCTATTGAGTCGATATCTGCGAAATTGATGGAAGACTTTAAATTTATTTTGTATTGCAAAGAATGCTTCATATGGGTAAACGAACAGGGTCTACGTTAATCATTTATAATTTTCCTACGTACTATAGCCTCCTAACTATTGCAGGGCAGTTGCTTAGAGTATATTATTTTGTCTCTGCAATAATCGCCACACATAATCGCCATTGGTGGTGGTCAGCTATTTTCCTGGTATTGAACTGGACCTTGTCTCATAAATATAGGAATTAAAGTTTTTAATTCCATTCTATCGAGTAGAATTTTTATTTTATTACCCCATTGGCTAGTTTGTGGAACATCTTTTTGCGTGGCTCACACCTGGTTTTGTAAAATTTTAATTGTTTTTAAGAAGGTTACAAATTATGCCAAAAAGTGAATTTGAGCGTATATATTGGCCTGAGGCTTCCTTTTAGCATCTGTATTTGCTGCCATGTTGCCTAAAATTCCCTCATAACCTCGAATCCCACCTAAGCGTAAGGCTATCCGAAGATCCCCGATTTCTTAGGGTGCTAATTAGTTCAAAACAAGGTTTTAGTATATCTCGCAGGATTTGTTTGTTTTTATAGTGGCCTGGCAGTCTGATAGTATTACTATTGTCCTTTGAGATGTTTCTTATTTATTTCATTCAGCACATGTTTCAATGACTGTTGTTAGACGACGATGGCCAAGAGATCATAAACACATCATGCCTCTAATGTGCTCGCCTGCTCATAGATTTTTTAGGGTTTTGTAAAATATGTTAAAATTATTTTATAGCGAAAAACAAATTTTGTATTCATTTACAACACCGAGAAAAATTGATTTCAAATTTTTAAGAAAATAAAAAAAATATAAATAGTAAATGTTTTATGGTCAGAACCATATAAAACAAAACAAATCTGTCCTTCATTAATAAATTAAAATTAAAAATACAAAACAAAACGTTTGAGAGGATTTTGTTTCGTTGATTTTTGTTTTTCGCACTAGAAATGAAATAAAAATCTGAGTTTCTTGATACAGGCTCAAAGAAAAATAAATAAGCTACTAAGGGCTGTAAATACGTTGTAATTTGAATAAAACCCAGAAGAGTTATACATTTTTAAGTGAAACACCGGACGTTTGCGAGAAAGAAAATTCATCCTGTTTTTACTTGAAGCTTCTTTTCTTTAATGTAACTTTTTATATATTTATTCTCATTTACAACGATCTAACGGATTATTCTTTTATCATAGCTCTAAAAAAATAACCTGGAAGTATACTTGGCACAGACGGAAAACCAAAATCACAAAACGTTAAGAAACAAGTATGTCATAGATTTCAACCTAGTATCATCGATAAAAGTTCCATTTAATAATGTCAACCCACTTTCGTAGCCCCATTTTTCAGTTGGTTGAATGGACATTTCAAACAATCGTGTTAATTTTTTAATTAACTTTAATTTAAAAAAGGAAAGCGAGATATACTTCTTCGGGAAGAGGCCTAGTCCCGCAGGTGAGTTTTTAAATATTGTATAACATAATAATAAGTATTACAATTTACAAAACCCTTTGTAGGAAAACAAAATAAATTTATATAAGGTTAGTTTATTTTTTCCTCTATGTTTCGGGCAATTTCTCGCCCATCGTCAGAAAACCATAAAATAAATTTGTTGTAGTTGAGTATAATATATCTTGTCCTTTTTCTCTTCATATATAACCAAGTCGTTTTTGAAATAACCTTAATTTATAAAACTCTTTTTAGGAAACTCTAAAAATATATATTATATAGTTTATTTCATAATTTTCTTTTTTCTTTTACGTTTCGGGTAATTTCTCGCCCATCGTCAGAAACCTAGCCGCGCTTATTCTTCCATAGCGTTTTTATCATGTAAAAAGCTTCTAATTGTCACTCCTCAAAAAAAGTAAATTTTAATAGGAAAGTGACAACTAATTGCCTCAGTCCTGGCTAACCGGACGAAGAGGTGTATTTAGCAATTAGTAGTAATTAGTTCGTGTTTTATTCTCAATATTATCAACGATGCAATACGTGAAGAGAATATAGTACAAGAATTGTAAGAGAAATGATATCTGCTAGTACATGGTAATAATTATATATTAAAACCAAGAATCACTTTAGAAATAGTATTACGTCCAGTACGGAAGCCTCTTTTCTCCACTAACAATAAACTCCGTCATAATAAAATATAATCAATTAAATGTTAATTAATATGAAATATTCGGCGAACAATGCATTCTCCTCGTGTCACGGTAGTTCTAGTTCCGTTCGGAGGCCTATAAAAGCCGCAGCCCGCTCTGGAAAGTAACTTTGTTCGAATTTCAGAAGCATGTTAATCCTATTCCAGGGTCTGAGCAGTCAGTCTAGTTAGAAGGGCAACTCCTTAATTAAATCACTAATGCCGTTAAAGAACACATCTCCCGTTTTAGAAATTTCTGCCAGAATACAACCTGAGAGTAATTTGGTTAGCCGTTTTACACGCGTCGTTATTGCCAGACTTTATGTAATATTTGCTTTTACCATTTTGTTTTTAATTTAAATTTTATACCGTATATTCCGAGTGATGAAACTCTCAGTAAAAAAACTACGCGAAGAAAATTCTTTAACTAAATTGTATTGCTTTGCCTATTTGAAATGGGTCCGTAGTGTTAAGGTTCAAATAAAATATGATGTATTTCTACATTCTTGAAAAACTAATTATTAATTATAAAAATATTACACAGAAATAAACAGAAAATATTCTTTAAAAGTTAGAAAAATAGAAATACTTTTTTATTCTTGATTTTATTTTTCTCAGGGTGAAAAATTAAACTTTATTTTCTCTTAAATGTCACAATTTTACCTTTTCTACACGCCTCATGTTTTATTTGCTTTTTTTTAATATCAAAACATTTTTCAGCCATAGGTTTAACTAATTCAACCTATCTGACGTTCTTCTTATACCTTCATCATAATTATTCTTGACTATTTTTATTGTTCATAACTGTTGAATACTTTTTCTTTGCAATTCTTTACCTGTCTCTATAATGGTGGTTTGTACTGTTTCTTTAGCAATTTAAGCGATGGATTAAATATGGGTATTTTTGTTGGTCGTTCTGTTACTTAAGTTCGTCTTTTATTTTATGTGGAGAAATTATTCTGGTGAAAATATATTCTGATTTTAAAATGTATTTATGGGATACAAAATCATAAGTTTTCTTGTTGGATTTTTATTTTTCTATACTACTAGTTTAACAAATAAACCAGATTTTTGCCCTTTTATGTAACACAAACCTTCCTCCTTTTTATTTTAACATAATGCATAAATTAAATGAACTCATAGAAATTTAGACTATTAGAGTATTATAATACAATCTTCATTAATATATATGCATGTATATATATATAATCATATATTACATCGTTATATTTTATATAATAAAGGGGGAGAGAGAGAGGGAAATTTTGGCACTGTATTATTTCAGATATTTAGAATTCGTATAGTCCAAGACTAGAAAATAATTGGATATAACGAAGAATTAATTATTCGTTAGTGTCTTTTAATTTATTTGTTGTGTTTTAAAAGAATGATCCGTTTATGCCTTAGTGTATTTGTGTACTATAAATATCATAAATGTTTTGTGTTCAATTTTTGTCTCTTCATACATTTAGTTTGTTAAACTTAATGGTTTTTCAGCATTTTTTTATCTTACAGAGCAAGTTGAAAATATATGCTTACAATAATTCCTTTTTCCACTTACTTTATTTTTATTGTATATGGATAACGTGTTGATTTATTATATTTATATAAATTGAAAGTATTATAATATAATCTTCATTAATAAATAAACAAAGATTTTTGCCTTGGTTAGTCCAGGTATTTTGAATTTTTGTTTCTACGACGTTTGTCCATGACTCAAAATTAATTCCAAAGAACAATTCAATATCCGTTACTGTTTTACAGTTTTTGTCAATTTTTGTGAAACTTTATAGAGTGAAAATGAAATATTGGATTTTTCTTGTATTTTTGTGTTGTAAATGTCAAAAATTTTTGTGTGTTAAATTTTTTGTCTTTCTATATTTTAGTTTATCAAATAAATCTGTTTTCGCTCATTTTGTCCTCTTTCTTTATTTGTTATTATTATGCTTTAAGATAACGCCTTGATTACATCTTTTTTAAGAAATTTAAACACTATGACAAGTAATTATGGAGAAATTTTTGCACTGTTAATTTCAGGTATTTTTAATTTTTTAGACAACTAGGTATGTCCATGAATAAAATTAATCCGATATAATGAACAATTTAATTATGTAGAAGCAGAATACAAATTTACGGTTCACACAAAACTAACATGAGATCACAAGAATAGCACCACACTTTATGTGAGCATGAAATACTTGGTTCAAAATTTATATTTACATCTTAAATTGTAATTTTCCAATCAACATATTTTTTGTAATTTACGCAGGCCCTGAAGATGGCCCGAATAAAGATCGAAACGTCGACAAAAAAATGAAAAGGTGTTTTTCGAAACACCTCATTCTTGACCGCTCCTCACAACTTCAACAAATTATTTAATTATATACTCGCTAATATTTTATGATTCGGCCATATGTTTATACATTTTGTAAATTAACCTACAGTCGATTTTCGTTTGTAATAAAGCAAAACAAATCTCCGCCGACGTTTATGGCGATTAAAGAGCGAAATATTGGCCTTCTTGACAGGACCGTCTCCAGAGACGGTGGCAGGTACTTTATTCCGCCTCAATATTGACAAGATATATTATTATTACTATGCCCGTCTGGGCTTGAAAAATTGACAAAAGAATTATGACGATAATAACAGAAGGGGGTCTGGGATGGAAAAAAAGGATGCAATTTCGCGTATAATCCTAAGTCGATTCATCAAAAAAATTATGTAAAAAAATGGAATTACTTTTTTCGCTTTTCTCTTTTCTCCTGCTTGTGAAATTGGTCTCGTTTGCAATCATTGGCCATTTAATTAAAGCGAAGAGGCGTCGACTTTATCTCGTTTTTAGAATCATCGCATCCCGGCTTCCCTGAATTTACGCCCTCTATCGGTGTAATTAAGCTCGAATCAAATTTCAACTGCCTGATTAAATCCAATTAATGATACAGAACGTATGGAACAAGCGTCAAAGCGGGTAAGTAGGTGTATTAATTATTGGTGCAAGAGAATATTGACAGTGGATTATAAAAAAATAAACACGCTAAAGTGACACTCACGTCAGATATGTCACAAACTGTCAATTAAATCACTCTCATTCAGCCAATGGTTAAAATCACATTTAATGCCTTAACCGACAAAGGAAAAGGATATAAACTTTAAGATGGAACTCCTTGTCCCCTTGCTCTGTAGTTGTTAAATTCGTGTTAAATAAATACCAAAGTTTTACTTTTTTAATGATTTTTACAGAAAAAGAAGCACACGTGATTCAATGTTAAATTGAACTAATGACATTTCAGGCTCTAAACCTGACTAACCTCTATTTTTACATAAGGAAACCACAAATGCGCCAATTCAACCCATCGTGTAGTAGGCTGTTAAACCGTGTTCCTTTAAGAATTTACTACTTTATTTTATACTATAACGCACAGACAGACTGAAATGTAAAAATTAATAAATAGATTTTGTAAATAAATGGGATTCTTACATTGATCATAAATAACATAAAGTAAAGTTCATTACAGTTCGTACTCCGATTGAACAAATAACTTTTTTCAATTAATTAATCTTTACTTAAGATATTTGTTGAGATAAAAAAGTAAAGCGAGCGGGATTCGAACCCACGACCTTCGGCTAAATACGCCGCTGCTCTACCACTTGAGCTATCGTGACTTCGATCCATCCGGACACCATCTTCCCATCAATAAATTCAAATTATTCAATACCTTAAATAAGATTAATTAATTGAAAAAAGTTACTTCGTCAATCGGACTACTAACTATAATGGATTTAATAATTAAAATGAAGTATATATTCACTAAAGTTTTCCGTGGCCATTTCATTTGTCGCCAAGAATCGAATAGATTACACGACATTTAAAAAATGGCAAAAAAGCGGGAAAATTTGAAAGGTGGGTTAAGATGGAAAGTTGGTGTCCAAAAGGATCGAAGTCACGATAGCTCAAGTGGTAGAACAGCAGTGTATTTAGCCGAAGGTTGTGGGTTCGAATCCCGCTCGTGACACTGACTTTTTTATCTCAACAAATACCTTACGTAAAGATTAATAAAGTAAAGTGTTTTAAAACAATTCTTTTACAACAATTTCTGAAAATGCCTTAAATAAGCCATATGATATTCCACTCCATTAACTTTTAAAATTATCTTTTATTAAACATTTTAAAGAAAAAGATAGTGTTTGTAAATTTGGAAATGGTTAAAATCAAGACGTAAATTAAAAATATGGACATCCTACTGTCAGGAAAATATGAAATTTTTGATTGGTTACTGAAGCAATCATCTTTAATCCGGTTCAAGTTTTGGGTTTTCATGAGTTTGCAAAAGTAGAAAACGTAGTTAAATTAAAAAAATGTAGGTCGCTTCGCACGCCAGTCCCCGGGCTGCTTAGCAGCAGACCGTGGCTTTGCCTCTCCCTTTTTTATTTATTTATTTTTACTTTTCTTTTTAATTGCTCATCCATTCCCACGCGGAATAGCTGGAGACACTAGCGCTAGTTTTATATTATCACATTTTTTTAATAAGTCAAAAAGAGCAACTCCGAATAAATAAGCTCAAAAACATCTTCGTCTTTCGATTTTTGACAAGCTCGCAGGAAAAAAAATTTTACAATACTCTAACGATTCTAAGAAAATAATATTTTCTATGTATTTTTCTGTTAATTTGCAATCTATTTGAATGCCCGTCTTTGTCGTACACTTCGACAGGGCGACACGTCCTTATGTAAATATTGTGTGCTTTGAACAATCGAACCTATTTATTCAAAACTTTGTCCTTGTGACTTATTTATGATCATAGCAAATGCTAGACGGTCAGGGAATTACAACTGTTGCAAAACAAAGGGCATTTATCTCCTCATGTGTCTAAATGAATTCCAAATACTGTGCAATATATCCCTTTTTATTCCCAGTTAATATTTCGCAGTGTAGTATCAATTTTTCTTACTAACAAAAAGGTCCCGTTGTACAAACCGCCTCCTATGGGTAAATTTCTCAATAGCATAACTATCCTATTTTAAGTGCAGTAAACAAACCCGAAGTGTCATTGAATGTAAATATTCAATAGGATACAGTAAACTTACGTTTTCACTGTTGGTTTTGCCACCAGCCAGAGACTCAGGATAATCTATGGAAACACCCTTAACAATTTCCCCTGGCAGTTGTTTCACAAAAAGTTTTCATTTGAACATTTCTTTTTCTTTGTTCTTTACACAGTATTTATTTATTGTATATACTACAACTAAAATTGATGATATGATTATTTGGACATCGTGAGATGCGGTCTGGTGTGAGGTAGGTTTTAGAAAAAAAATTTATTTATCGGGCCAACTTTTCGATCTTTATTGAGATCATCCTCAGGGCCTGGGATTTATAAACGTTGTTTAAATTTTACAAATACATATAGGATGTAAAAAAAATGAATTTATACAATGCTAGAAAATTTTATATAAAAAATAAAATAAAAATAAATAAAAAATATGAAAAAAATGAATTTCTACAATGCTAGAAAATTTTCGATTAAAAAAATAAATTTATACAATGCTAGAAAAGTTTCGATTAAAGAAAAATGGATTTATAGAATGCTAGAAAATTTTAGATTCAATCAAAGTATTTATACTCACTGAAAGTGTTTTTTCCGTGTAGATGTGAGTACAAATCTACAATTTTTTAGCATTCTATTAATTCATTTTTTCATCATTTTTTTAGTTTTTAGTTTTTAATCTAAAATTTTCTAGCATTGTATAAATTCATTTTTTTAATCTAAAATTTTCTAGCATTGTATAAATTCATTTTTTTAATCTAAAATTTTCTAACACTGCATAAATTCATTTTTTTAACATCCTGCATGTATTTGTAAAATTTATCAATGTTTATAAATCCCAGGCCTGAGGATGATCTCAATAGAGACCGAAACGTTGACAAGATAAAGAGAATGTTTTTCTAAAACCTACATCACACCAGACCGCATCTCACGATCCCCAAATAATCATTAACTAACGGTCACTAAACACTAAACATTTATGATATGTATCGATTTTTAATCAAACTAAAACAAAAACTGACACTATAAAATAAAACAAAATTTGGTACTAGGGTTCGAAGGATCCCCCTTTGGTGGCACTACTAGCAGGGTCTACGTTGTAGGGCACCTTTTGATTCCACCACAAACCCACCCACTCAAACATCCACGCTAATAAATTCATTCATTCTTGATGTTGGAAAACCACGAGTGTAAAGCCATCGTATGCGACCATATACATCTCTCTCTTCTCGTATCCAATAAAATTTTCGTTGCATCACTGCTGTCTCTTAGAATGGTTTTATGGTCATAATGTTGATCGTAATTTTTTCTCTATTAGAAAATAAACGCGTTTTCAATTCTATTCTATCCCAAATTTTAAAACTGATTTTGTAATGTTAATTAATATCTGATTTTATAGTTCTTTCCTAAAACTGATACCGAAAATCTCGTATCAATCCGACCGTACTTGACTATCATCGCGGATTTTTTTTATTATTAAAAAGACAGAACCATATCCAATCCAATTAAAATTAACATTATCTTATTCATTTCGATATGTCGAGATTTAAATTACAATAAGACTTTATTTGATGCTAGATTCTACATTGTATTAATACTACGTCATTATTGTAATTAACAATTTTTTTTAATTTTTCCGAAATCGTGAGATGCGATCTGGTGTGATATAGGTTTCAGAAAAACATTTCTCTCAACTCACGCACTCTCAACACGACACGCAAGAATGGCAAAATTACACAGAAGACAAACACTTTGAGCCCTGAAGATGATCTCAATAAAGATCGAAACGTTGGAACGATAAAGAAAGTGTTTTTCTGAAACCTACATCACACTAGACCGCATCTCACGATTTCGGAAAAATTATTGATTAACGGTCACTAATAATTACCACACATTGTAATTAACATAAAGTATAATTGGTTAAATTGTTTTTGCTGATTTCCCGACCAGGCAAATCCTAATATTTCATTATTAAATACATTACTGTTTCTATTATTTAAATAACGATTTTTTCAAATTATAACCATTTAATTTGTTGATTGTAAAGAAAATATAGTTCGTTAGAAAGTACAATATTGCGTTACAATTTTTAATTTGCGTACTGGATTAGTAATATCAATCAATATATGGAAGTTCAACGTTTATTTAAATAATACATAAAATCATGCGTACCTACAACTTGAAGGTAGCCAACTTGGCTAATCATCGGGTTTGTGTTGACTTGGCACATATAATAACCCCTGTCTTCTTGTTGAACTTGATTAACGTTTAATAACCAAGTTTTGTGGTTGTCGTGCGAAACGCTGAACCTGGAAACTTTGGCTATAACGTGCCGGTGAATCGTCAGGATCATCTGTCGGTCAATATGAATCCAAGCGACCTGCAACAAGAAAACGTTAACATTGAATCTCTTATAAACAACTGTATTGAAAATATTGTACTGCATTGTTTGTCAATATATTATTATGGTTTGATCAAAACTTATCATCTAAATTCTCTTAGACAAGCTTGTCTTTGGCGTTGCATAGCATTTTTCATATTATTTCATTGTTTTGGTATGGTTGTTTTGATTTTGATTTTTTCAGGAGAGAGCTTATTTTGTTTTTTGCGGGGAATGCAGGAAAAGCCAGGAAAATTCTGTCTTTCATAAAAATGCGTTGTCTCATTCACCAATAGTTTCTCGAGTCGTTTTGCTAGTAACCTGCTTATGTTAAAATGTGACTAAAACCATTCTTCACAGTAAGAAATGTTTTGGCATTTAAATATTCTTTTCTGTTGGGAGAGAAATTGGAATCATTTTACCTATCGTCTACAAGGACCTGCTAATTTTCCCCCAATGGGTGATTGGAGTCTGCAATAATCATTGAGTCAGTTGTCGTTGGATTGCTCAATATGTCAAATTTATAATTTTGTTCCTTTTTTTCAACTGTGACGTCCGAGAAGTTTACTCGCTGTACTTCTCTTTTTCCATGGTAAATTTATGTTTTTATGAAGTCCGTTGATCATTGCGGGTAAGAGTCCTAAATCTTCGCTTGTTCGTGCAAAAGTGCATTTTTAGAGGTACCTAGTTTTATCTCCAAATCATCCATGAAAAAATTTGCGCATAGTAGTCAAAATGTTCTCATTTGGAGTCTTTCTGTAGGATAAAGTAAAAAATATTTTACCCGCTATTCATCAGCAAATAATACTTTATTTTGAGCATTATTCTGTGCTCTTAATTTCATTTTAATTCTATTTTATAAAACTTAGTCATTGGCCGAGGCTTGTTTTACAGCACATCACCACATGTGCGAAAAGTTCCAACGCATAAAAAAAACTTTAGCAGTTTCCCACATTCTTTTATTACAATGAGTGAAACCTCCTCGTTTACAACCCAGCCAACTTTCATAATACACTTTCTAATAAAAGAATAAATGAGGCGGTTTATTAAATAACCTGCCTGGGCTGGATTCGTATTCCAAAAACGGGGCGAATAAGCCGCCCGTGGTGAAATCAGGACGGGGAGAGGGAAAAAGCGTGCAGTATGATTCGCAATTTTCGGCAAAACATTTTTATTATTTAAACCCTCTTATAAAAGAAGTATATGAGTTCAGAAAATCCTATTTTATTCGTATGCAAATTAAACTATAAAAAATGAATTAAATTATTTTAAAAAACAGTGAAAATAAAAAGAATACCAAATAACGAATGGAATCGACATTTTTTATCAACCAATTTAAATAATAGGCTTACTTCACAACGTCTAAACCCCTAGGTGTCTTTGCTATAATTATTTAACTTCATTTCATTTTCGTTCGATGAAATTTCTTTTAATCTAATTGACATCCAGTTTAATTCAATTCAGTTAAAGGGGGTTTTCTCTGATTGCAATTTCCTACAGATAAATCACAGACATTAACTTGCAATCGTCTTTTGAATCTTTTTTATTTCATTTCATACCTTTGTTGATAGTCACACTCACGTTTTACACCGCCAATCGTTCTTCACATTCTTTTACATCGTTCTTCCAAACTAAGCAATGATTTGGACCAGTTTTCACTTGTTGTTCCATGCTTTTAATCTGCTTTCCTAAAATATTTCCATTTGTTTATTTATTATGAAATGGTATATTTTTGTGCATAAGGAAAAACTAGAAAACACACATCTTGAAACAAAACACGGATACTCTCATTTTTGTCCATAATAACTAAGTAATAGTTGACTTAAAACACAACTTATCGAGTGAGGATTTTTTTAAAGTATTTGATAATTTTTTTAAACATGGTGTTAAGTCTAGTGTTATAACTAATTTCTCAATAATATATTCAAAGACAAAAACCGGACATTTGTGTTTATTCATCTATTGTCCATAATAACTGGAATAAAAATTAATAATAACAACATTAATAACTTGTTTTTTACTTTTTAAAATGTTATTAATCCTTTTACACTCATTAGATTAAAAATAGAAAAAATGTTCAATTTTAATCTTTCCAGAGCCCGTTTACGGAGTGGGTTAATTGATGACGTGTGAAACAAATTTGACCAAAAAATTTAAGCAGATGTTTGGTCTGAAGAAGTCGAGAAGATGTTTGGTAAGCCAGGGCAGATGCTTTGGTCAAACCCAGACGTAGCGTCGTTTCCATAGCCAAGTCGTGACAGTGCCGTGCTCTACCATCCACGATGTTCTACAGCGGTTTAGGTCCAGAAGAAGTTTCGATAGAAGAGAAAGCAGTGGTCGTCCGCGATGTACGCTAGAGAAAATCTTTTTATTACTGTTACAGCATACTGGAACCGTCATTTAACGGCTTCCTTGACAGTCAACTCGAAACGGTCCGATAAGTAAGAGCGAGTTGAGACTAATCATAAAGCTTCGTGAGTATAGTCTCTAGACCTCCCACATGAGGTTGTTTACTTGTAGAGAGGCATCGAGTAGAAAGGCTGACTATTTGCAAATCAGCATCTCGCTTAGAAACTTGAACGACGATGGGTTGTTCTCTTCAAAAATGAGTTGTGTTTCAGCAATCAGATGAGCGAGACCGTGTGAGGAGAAGTACTTGCTTCATTCCTGAGTCACAGTCCTTTAAAGACAGCCAAATATGGCATGAGGTCGATTCAAAGTCCATACCGAACTGATTATCTTATAGAATGGTTCTTTGAATGTAGGTACGTCGAATGAGTTCTTCTTGATGATGGGAAAACTTCTTGTTAATGCATGTAGGTCGTGTTATCACCCAATACTCAAAGGATCTAGGGCTATTCTCCTCACACGAATCTATAGAACACTTGTGGGACCTGATAAAGAGATGGGTTAGAATCGCCTCCTCCAACAAGCGTTGAAATTTCAGCTGTTCAGCTTCAGAAGCTCTTTTTGAAGAATAAGATTCTGTTTAACAAGACGAAACCCGATGGCTTGCTTACTTGATGCTTAGGAGGCTTAAGGCGAGGCCAAAGGCCAGAGCCTAATACGTGTTATTAAGGGCAAAATTAGTTAATAAATTATTAGTTAAATTTAATCTATAACAAAAAGTTTTTTTGTGTTTTTATTGAATTCAAACAATCATAATTAAATCATTTTTATTAAAATTCACGAAGTTTGGATCTCAATTAATTTGGTTGTCGTTGAAATAAGTAAGTTGTAATAAATGTAACGGCAAAAATACATATAGTTGAAAATGAAAAATAAAATACAAGGAACCGGTTTGTTTTTGAATGTATAATAGTAACAAAATAGCAAGGACTTTCTGTTATTATAAGTTTTATAAAAACATTCAATAAACTAAAAGTTAATGAATAAAGTGTGTTGTGTAGTGACCGTTAGTTAATGAATATTTGAAGATCATGAGATGCGGTCTGGCGTGACGTAGGTTTTAGAAAAACATTTTCTTTATCATGTCAACGTTTCGATCATTAGTGAGATCATCCTCAGGGCCTGAGATTTATAAACATTGTTTAAAATATAGAAATATATGTAGGATGGAAAACCAACACTGAGCGAGTACAAATACATTGATTGAGTCTGAAATTTATAGCATTGTATACATTTATTTTTTTACATCCTACTTGTATTTGTATAATTTAAATAATGTTTATGAATTCCAGGCCCTGAAGATGATCTCAATAAAGATCGGAACGTTGGTACGATAAAGAGAATGGTTTTCTCACGATCTCCAAATAATTCTTAATGAGTAATGTGAAATTATTTGTCAAAGCTTAATAGATTAAATACCGTCTCTTGTTTCTACGCAATAGGAGCAGTTTAAAGATCTAATAGGAATATATATAAAACAGTTTATTAAAAACAACTTAATAAATAGAATTTTCTAAAACGTTAGGAACAAGTCACCCGCTGGGAAATCCATGAGGATCGCAGGGGCCCCAGGATGGGAAGAAATCACATTTTACAATCGACACGGGAATTGCAACGACCATCGCCCGGCACATTCACTCGGAGTGTTCCGCCGTGAGGTGAATCAGCCTTGTAATATTGATACATCCAAGTATTTCGGGCTTGAAACGCATCGACTTCAAGATGAAGCTCTTACAAGACGGGAAAGTAGCAATAGGGGAATTTTATTTTTATGTATAATAACATATTGACATGTTTTTTTTAGCAGAGAACATGTGAAGGAATAAAGTTAACCTATCAAAAAACAACCATTAACGTCTAGTTCCAACACGTAGATATTTTTATGTGGACAATGTTATTAATACATTTTTCTTTTGTTTCCATTCTTCCCTCCAGTCCCTAAATATTCTATTCTCTGATCAGTCCCCAAGTACTTCCCAGTGGTAGTTACTGGAAGTAGCGTAAACCAAGAAAACCATTCTTTTTCAGAGCTCGTAAACTATTACAAAATACGCTAAATACACAAATTAAAACTACCATATGTGAAGAATACGATCATAGAAAAATTCAAACAACAAAGGCCAGCTTTCATTTCTAAAAAAGTAGTTTCAAAATATCTGTGCTCCCTTAAAGGTTGACCATCATAGCAGAAGACCAGTTAACGACTATTCTCATACCGCTCATAAAAATTCAGTAAATTCCTTAAATCTCATATCACATATGATAACTCCTCGGGTTTGCTACCCAAAGTTATTTAAATACAGAACAGTTGATTCCCTTATCCGATTAACTAATGATTCTTAGGACAGGAAGAATTGGGGCTAGCCCAACCCTACACTTCCCATTTTAATACAGCTGTACTCCTGACCTTGATATAAATATTACAAAGAATGACATTGTACGTAAGATAAAACCATGTTTCTCTAATATACATAATAGCAGAAGAATGAAAAATAGCAAAAAGGAGAGAAAATTCGAAAAGTTGGGTTGAGGTGGGAAGTTAGTGTCCCAGTGGATCGAAGTCACAATAGCTAAAGTGGTAGAGCAGCGGCGTATTTAGCCGAAGGTCGTGAGTTCGAATCACGCTCGTGACACTGACTTTTTTATCTCATCCAATACCTTACATAAAGATTAATTTATTGAAAGATGTTATTTGGTCAATCGGACCACGAAATCTAATGGATTTAATGTATATAATTATCGAAATGATTATTTTAAAACCACTAATACCCATCCTATATATANATATATATATATATTCCTAACCCTATTTTATGGAAAATGGTGTTGTACACGTTCACTTCCATTGTTGCCAAGTCTCAGCCTTCTCTAATGTCTCAGAAAATAAACGCCTGGTTAAAAGTCAAACAAACGCACGTGTTATTAGCTTACTGGACCTTACTGGAACTTACTGTGGAAAAAGAACCAGTCAAAAAAGATATCAAGGACTCAGTCAATATTCTGTGTTTACTAATACTATAATACTTATACTTTTTGTAGATACATATACGAGTACACAATGAAGTTTTTTTTATATTAATCCTGCCAACCACAAATAAAATGAACGGTTACTTACAAAAGTCTCGTCATTATTTGGCTCAAAAATAGTACAGCCATTCATAAACACTTTATAAATTTAAATTATTATTATAACATATGCATTAGATTTCTTGGTCCGATTGACCAAATAACTTCTTTCAATTAATTAATCGTTAAGTAAGGTATTGGTTGAAATAAAAAAGTCAGTGTCACGAGCGGGATTCGAACTCACGACCTTCGGCTAAATACGCCGCTGCTCTACCACTTGAACTATCGAGTCTCCGAGAATGAGATGGGAAGTTGGTGTACGAGTGGATCGAAGTCACGATAGCTCAAGTTGGAGACACGGCGTATTTAGCCGGAAGTCGTGTGTTCTAATCCCGCTCGTGAGACTGACTTTTTTATCTCAACAAATACCTTACGTAAAGATTAATTAATTGAAAAAAGTTATTTGGTCAATCGGACCACGAACTATAATGAACTTTACTTTATGACCACTGTAAGGATTCCATTTATTTACAAAATCTATTTATTATTTTTTATATTTCAGTCTGTGCGTTATAGTATAAAATAAAGTAGTATAAAGTACAAAAAAAAACTTTTTCATTTCAACCAGTGTCACGAGAGGAATTGGAACCAACGACCTTCCGCTAAATACGCCGCTGCTCTACCACTTGAGCTATCGTGACTTCGATCCACTCGGACACCGATCATTCCTTTCTCAACCTACCTTTCGAAACTACCTTTTGAAAAATGGCAAAAAGGAGGGATAATTCGAAAGGTAGGAATATTAACTTGTGTAGTACTATATTGCAATACGATTTGTTAGATATACATTATAAAGACAATACCTAGTCAATACCCGAGTAAATTATTTCAATATCGCTCAATAATAATCGAATCGTGGCATTTATGCTAAAATGCAAATATATAATTTTGGAAGAAAACAAAAGCATTAAATTAGCAGTCATTTTATGAAAATTAAAAATGCAATAAACATAAAACGTTTTTACGAATCTTTGTAATATGTAAAATCAATTTACCTCCAATCTAAAGAATTAAAAATTTAATAATGTTTTTTAAATAGCGAAACTAGCACAAAAGAATCTCAAAATATTTAAAAGCCATCGTATGAAGGTCCATTGTTCCCTTTCGGAGTGTAACACGACCTCGGAGCGGTACAATGTCCGTCCGGGAGAAAGGGGATGTTTCTTATTCTTTTGCCCTCGTTCGGCTTTAATGACTCCTTCATAGCCCATCAACTAGGGTTAGGAATTTCTCCTTTCTTACACCATTGTTCTCTTGCGGGTCGGGGTTTTCTTATTTCACCTCATTTTTTTCCACTTTCAAGGTGATAGTTTTTCTTAGGTTTTTCAGCTCTTACACGCAAGGGGATAATTACCACTTTCTAGATAGTTCAGACTAGTTTTTAGCAAGGAGTTCGTCGTTATGTTTTCCGCCTTTTTAAATATGTAATACTTTTCTAAAACTTTACAAATATTCTATTAATAATTGTCTATATTTTTTGCCTGACAATATACTAACTAATATGTAACGTATTTTGTATATTTAAAAAATTAATTTGCTAACTATTCTACCCGAAATATTATATCTCACCGCTAATTTAACCCACTACTTGTTTTATATGTACACGTGGCATAAAAGTGTACAGATTTATGTGTGTTTTAACGCAAAAATACAACATAATCCGTATCATAAATATGGGAATAACGTCTAATCAATCGTCATCAATCGCGGACAAGAGAGACAAACCACTTTAAAATACATCTTTATTTTAGATGCCATTTCACTGAACCATAGTTTATGCTTGATTCTATATAAAATGTATAAAAAATAATAAAAATAAAAATGTTAAAAAACATAAAAACATAGAACATAACTTGGATAAATACATAAGTTTAATACAATATAAATTAAATGCAAATTTAAAGTAAACCGTGAAATATTGTGATTAAAATGAACATCTGCATCTATTACAATAAAAAAAAAAAAACAGAAATTGTTGTAACCTCGAATTCTATTCGATATGCTCAGATTCTAATCAAAAAACATAGAATCGCTAGTGTTGTAAATGCTCTACAACCATTAGATCACACCGATTGAAATGAAAATAACAATTACATATACAGAGAAGAGAGCGGATTTTCCCAAATTTTACGTTCTTCAACTTTTGTTCGAAGGATTTTTTCAAAAAAGCGATCAGGAAAGCGACAATTCTTACGTTTTTCTTCGTTGACCTTTGGAATGTCCGTCCCATGAAATGGTTAAATAAATATGTGGATTGGCATATACTTAAAGAAATAATTTCAAATAGACAAATAAAAGAGAGAGATAGAAAAAAGATAGTGAGTGAGAAAAAGAAAGAATGTTTAATCGAAAGGGAAAAAGAGTGTGCGAGAGAGAGAGAGAGAGAGAGAGAGAGAAAGAGAGAGAGAGAGAGAAAGAGAGAGTGAGAAAGAGACAAAGACTAACAAATAGAAAAAAGAGAGAGGGGAGAGAGAGAGCGCATAATATGAAATAGGTTAAAAAATAAATATAGATTCACATTTAAAAAATATAAAAGAAGGCGAAAATATATATTTATAAAAAAGAATGAGAAACATCAACACGCTAATGGCCGGCGAAGACCTCAGTTTACTGTCGACGAAGTGAAACTGATGGCCGAGAGAAAGAGAGAGATAGAGAGAGAAGGAGAGAAATACGAAATCGGTTAAACCAATAAATAGAGAGTTCTACACTTTTTAAACAAATATATAATGACTATAAGAATGTTTTCTTATAAAAAAACAAGGGTAAGCAATAACACGAGAAGGGTTTTCCTTATGACTACAGCTGTTCGTTGAAGACTCAACTGAAATCCTATAGAAAATGAGAGAGAGAGAGAGAGAGAGAGAGAGAGAGAGAGAGAGTGAGAGGGTAAAGCAAGGGGAAGAGAGAGAGAAAATATTATCAATTTAAAATAGAAGTTTTTGATTTTTATAAAAATGTAACAATATAGAGACATATATAGATAGATAGATAATGAGAGAGAGAAACAGAGAGTGAAAAACAAATAGTTAGAAAGCGAATGAGAAAAAGTAAAATATAAAATTTGTTTACTTATGTAACATAATGAAAAATTACCACAAATCTTAAAAAATTCACCTCTTTTCAAAATACTATCGATGTAAAACAATATTTTTTAATATTAGTAAAAACAGAATATTATTGAGAGATAGATAGATAGAGAGGAAAAAACATACACATAAAAATTGAGTGAGAAAGTATCAAATATAAATTTTGTTTGGTTATGAAACATAATAAATAATATGACAAAAATAAATCACAGATAAACCACCTTTTAAAAAATATTACCGATTTAAAATAATGTGTTTTAGTTTTTAAAAAAAGAGACTAATACAGACAGATAGACTCAATCATCAATCTATAGATAGATGGATAAAGAAAGAAAATTAATAGAACAAATATTTTTACTTTAACTTCTGGATTCTAATGGTAAATATTATGAACATTTTTTACGAGACATTTAGACATAGATGTAATAGTCGGAGTGTAATAAACTGCGCCCTTTAAGAGCTATTGTATCCCCCGTACTCTGCCTAAAGCACATCGGTGAGTCCTATTTCATCAAGGAACTTGATTAATAGGCCCGGTTTCAGTGGTTGAAGCTCTTCTTATTATACATCCTCAAACATTTCCTCCTGCGGGTTAGTGTAGCTCCGCAGTTTGTTAGTAGATGTATTGGTATCTCTTCTGCCTCTTTGCAAAATTTGCATGTGCCATCTACATCTACGAGATATTCGCGGAAATTTTACTTCTTCGATGTTTGTTCACCGAAGATAGGTAAAATTAATAAAGTAATTTTCATTGATTGGACAATTTGGAGTAAAATAATGATTTGGAAAACTATTTTCATTGTCGTTTCAAGATTGTGCAACGGCGAGACAGGTCAACAGTCACGTAACACCGGCCAGTCGTGCGGGTTTAGTCTATCCGAAAAATTGAAATACGGCTTTGATAGTGAACTCGATACGATATTTTGAATTATGCCTGTCGATCCAACAATTGTAATTTTAAATTTCCAACATTTTTTAAAATGTGTCCTCATGCGCCATGTCGTTCTAATTAATCGCGCTTACGAATTGAGGACGGATTACTTATATGAAATCTAGTTAGAATGTAATGCTTAAAAACAGTAGAAAATGAACAAGTAGAAAGGTAAAAAGCGGTTAAAACTACAAAAAAAGGTAAAAACAAAAACATAATGTATCCAACAGGAATCCTTTTGTAATTCCAAACTGCTACAAAAATAAAGCAATTGCTGAATATATCAAATTAAAGTCTCAACTCCAAAAACCTTTAAGTTTATTTCATCATAATAAAAGTAAAAAATCAATTTAAGAATTAGTTCATGTTGTCACAAACAGTGACAATTATTTATTTTATTTTAAATATGTTTCAAAAACTCGTTTAAATAGCACGAAACTAAAAATAATTAGGGATTTCAGAAAGCTCTTTGTAAAAATACATAGAATATCCGTTCTTAATCAATATGCAAAAGAATGCGCATTGCAAAAATAAAGCTGTCCAAAAATGGGTAATGGTCTCTCAATCCAGTTGATACTTCTTAGTAAAAATCAACAATATTAATTACTTATTCAGCGTGAAAATATTGTAGTGGTTGTTGATAAATACTTTATTTTCACGAACTCTTCCTCCGGTTTTTATTTTCTTGAGAACGCATTCCTTGATTAACACTCGGCTCCTCCTAAGTCTCAGAGGCCTATTTGGGAAATCTAAACATTGCTCTTTACAATTCCAGTAAGATCACCAACAAAGGACAAAAGAATGAGGAGGGGTCGAGTGTTGGACCGAAAGTTTTCTAAGAAAGACTGAAATCTTATGGAAGAGTTCTGGAAAACAAGAATATTAATTAGCGCCTTCCAGGTCCTTATAAAAAGAAATGTCTTAAGAAAGAAAGAGTTTCAACCTTATGTCCGTCTGATGATATTTGAATCAAAATGATACACATTTTTTAATAATAAGTAAAATTTCGTTTAAAAAATCATAAAATCGTAAAACTTTAAGTCGCGATTACCAGCCGTTTTGTTTTCTATACTCCTTAAACTTAGCATTTATTTGTTTATTGTGAGAATTTTTCAAGTGATATAAAAAAAATTAAGAAAACGTAATATGACGTAGAAAAAAATTATTTCATATCGTCGTCATAAAAAAATTCATTTGTGACTTTTTGATCGACACGTCAAAACACAGGTCAATTATATTTTTTAACAAGTTTAAAACAAAATATTTCTTGTTAATTACACGAGCTCGTAAACTGTATTTGTTGTAAAAAAATAATCGTGTTAATTCAACTTTCCTGGAAATTCAATACATAGTTTTCCAGTTTTTATTACAAAAATTTGTCACTGCATGATTTAATTTTTATAAATAATTGCGATACTATACTCAAATGATTTAAGGTTGGGTAATTATAATAAACACTATGTTAACGTTATAAATCGATTGATATTGTTTTGGCTGTTTAATGGCTAGATTTTACACACAAAAATGATAACGTTATAAAGCTTATGTTAAGAATTGGGTAGTTAACGTTAAGAAAGGGGATGGTAAAAAGGTAAAAAGTCAGTTTTGAAGCGGTTATCAGTAGCGGCGTTACCATAGATAAACTATTAACCTTATGTTGTGTAAGAGCAGTATGATGTAGCAGGGCAAGTTGGAGGATGTAACAGCCCAGTCCGTGGAAAGTTGGAGTCTCCCGAGGCAAGAAAACCATAATAAGAGGAGATAGCATTATCTCGGCGGTCGAGTTAAGGGCCCTATCCACGTTAAGACCCTTCTACCTGCCCAAATCATGCCGGCGGATCCGTAAGAATTTCATTGTGACAGGGGATCATATAAAAAATAAAATACCGTAATCGTAACAATTTTCCTCGGAAACGGATGCAATTACTTTTCTCTTTTTTACCTCTTTCAACTGATATTTACTGAAATATGAAAAGGTTTACTATAAACACAAAAACGCATACATCTTAAATAGATATTATATATTTGATAAATATAATTATTAGACCTTCCGGTTATATACATAGTATTTGAGTTAAGGTTTCTTGTCTAAACACAATTATAAATTTGTATTAGGCTTTATATTGTAATATAGGTTCAATGGATTGCAGCAATTTTATATTTTAACAAAACGTTTTTGACTTCGTAAAATGAATGCTCCCCAGTGTTAATTTAAAATTGTCTTTCTTACAAAACAATCTTTTTTTGGTTACATTGGTTTTTAATTTTAAACTATATTGTATAAGTAAATTACATGTACATACCAGTAGACTTCCCAATAATTTGTAACCTTTTGTTCATTATATATCTCTACGATATCATTTTTAAACATTCTGACCTCATTAGTTTTTGATTATATTTTTAAATTTTCTTTTTTGCATATATCTGTAATATTGTGCTCTTATTTTTACATATATTTGTGAAAATTTACATTATTATTATAGAATTTTAATTATACTGAATTTAATCTTTTCTCAGATTTTGTTTAAATATTTTACATTTTCAGAATGTACATTATCTATATGCTGTGAAAGACCTGTTTCATTATTATTCTTTTTTGTTAATTTGATGTTGGTTTAATCTAATTTTTTACAATTGAACTGGTTTTGCTACATATGTCCTATTACAGTTACATGTGAGCTAAAATACAATATTAGTATTATACATTTTCTCCTAATAATTTTATATAAAATTATTGGGCAATTCCATATTTCATTTTTCATATACTGATATATAATTAAATTATTATTTATTGATATCCTTCTTTAACGATTGTTAATATGTTTTGGATATACCTGGTACATAAATGACACCAGCATAAAAGTTTTTGTTCATAATATCTTTATCATTGTTATTATTTTTCTTTAAGTTACCATAATAATTTATTTTTTTGTTTTTCAGTTGTTTTTTGACGTAATTATTTACTATAAAAATCGTTAATTAATTGCTTATGAAATTTAATATTACTAATTTTAAAATTTCATTTACAAACGTATATTCTACAATGTATTTCTTTTTGCTTTATTAAAGTGGTGAATAAAACTGTAACACTCTACCGGTTTACAAATCTAATATGAACTGTGATATTTCTTATAATTTTTATATCTAGAAATGGGATATAATTTTCGTTTTATTTTTTAAAATATATTAAATATTTCGGAATGTACTTCGTTAAATTCTTGTAAAAATTTTTGTATCATCCATAAGTTCGTAAATGATTTTATCGTCAACATATTTTTTAAAAATTGAATTGTTAAATTTGTGTTCTTTAAAATAATGTTAATTACTGAATATACCACGTGCCATAACTAGCAATGAATCAGCAAATAGAGGGGCTTCCTTTAAGAGATTAATAACTATGTCAACATAATGGCAGTTTGTAAATCAAAATTTTGGTCACAGTGAAGACAAATATGGCTTAGCGTGGAAAATATTAAGCGTCGTGTAATCAAATCCAGTGTTTTAGAATGTATGGCCGTCATAGATCAAGGAGAAAATAAGAAATGATGTTTTTCTAGCCAGATTAAGGAAAGGGCATTGTTAATCACCCATGTTCATCATGGGTAGTGGATGTTTATCACCAATAGTAACTTCAATTTTTATTAATCAGTATCAATAAAGTATCAATAAATATGCAACACGTGCCACAATATTTTATTTATTTATTTGTATATTTTGCTAAACAGTAGATTACAATTTAGACAAAATAGTAATTAGCATTTTTACAATTTGTATTGTTTAGCTTGTCCTATAAAGCATAAACTTGTTTAAAGAACAGGAGATATTGTTTAGATATAGAAATACACATGATTTTTTCTTGAGTAATTTAAATAATTATTTAGGTTACATTTTTGTTTTGTAGTAGGAGGTATATAGTATATGTGTATTGTACAGCATGATTAATAACACAACTAATTTACAAACAACATGTTTTTACATTATGACGGCCTACGTTTTGAAGACATTCTGGTCTACTGTGAAGGAAGCGTAACAAAACATGTATAATAAGTTTCATAAAAATAAGCAAAAGTTCTTGGCTGCGGCAAATACAAAAATCAAAGTAAAACAAAGCCGGTTTTAGTATGTTCTGACATTTGTTATATTAAATTATCACACTGATTGACTATTGCAGTATGTTTTATCCTCTAATTATTGGTCCGAATCCACAATAACAGTCGAAACAGCCAAAAGTAGGTCAATGTTTCCAAAATGTACATCTACAATCAATGCAGGCGTAAAAAATTTATATAGCACAGTTCCATTAATTTTCCGACCGCCTACACTTCCCGGCTTACAAATCGTTCAAATTCCCCCACACAAACGACTTGCTCTAAAGATTTTATGTTTTGCATTGTTGGAAAACGTTAGTCAAAAATGATTAAAAGATAGGATAATTAATCGTATACCAAAAAAAATAGGGTAAATCCATTTTGATCATTTGGGCTGATTATCAGATGGTCGGTATACTTTTAATAAACTGCTAAATTTTATTTTCACCACAAACATGATTAACAAAGAGATATGTTCTTAATAAGCTTTAAAATGAACTGTTATTTAACTAAGTTCTGATTATTATTAAAGCCTATAAGACAGATAAGAATCAGGCGACAAGAAAATTATATCAATTTATGTATTCTAGATGATTAATTACCTAATTATTCAGACTGATAAGAACAGCTAATTAATTCTTATCAGTATATACGGCTAACTAAGATTTCAATTTGAATAGAGTCTAACATATCAATTACCTAAACTTTAGACTTGTAAATACAATTAAAGCCTTCATGGTTTTTTGTTCTTTACTGATTCCTGTTCACCCATAGACATTGATGGTATTTTATTTAATAACGCCAGTATTTTTACTTTTGTTTAGTTAAATGAATTTTTTGCTAAGTCCAATAACCCAATTTTAGCGACCAACACATTTATATATTATTAAAAGTTTTATTCAATTAAAATAATTTATTTTACACAAAACAAAATCAACGTGCTCACCTGACGATGTTTTGACGTAGTTGACACACGTCATTTTTGTCTTGCCTTATCATTTAAAAACATTAGCTTCTTCGGATAAGAGGTAGTGGAGGGGGCTTGAGAGGTACCTTGAGAGGGGGTAAGGTTAAAATGCCAGGGCTCAAAATATTTCTGGGTAATCAACAAGTAGATAGACCGGACAGAGGAAAGCACATATCAAGAACACTTTATACACCAAAACCTACAATTGAGATAACATCAAACATAGTTTCCTCCTTCTCAGGGTCGGTTCATAAAATTCAAATTGAAAAATGCACCAATTTCACAAATGCCATACACAGAAAACTTTTAGTAAATAACCCCCGCCTAAACTGGCAAACACGTTATTATAGAGGGATAGGATAAAACTAAAAGGAGCGAAAAGGCTAAAGATCTGTCACTGGCATCTCAGCAAAAATCCGCACTACCTGGTTATATTCTATTATGACCTCATTTTTTGCTAATGCAAGAGGAGGAAGATACCGCCAACCGTATTAACTTCGAATGTGAATCAACCGCTAGTGGAGACATAACTTAGGTTATCAAGAAGACTCATGACAAAAGAAAAAAAAGAAAAGTGGTTGAACTCCAGAGGTGCGAGACAGTAAACTAATAATTAATTAGTCCTCAGCAAAACTGACAAAGAGATTGCTGCGATTAAATAAGGCCAAACTCTTAAGAGTGACAGGGCTACATCCCGGTCACTGGCATCTGAGAAAACATCTGCACATGAGTATCTTTTATGAAAAGCCCCAAATGTTGGTTATGCAAGAGAAAAAAGAAACCGCCACTCAATTATTTCAGAATGTGAAAACCGCTCAATAGGAACATAGCCTAAGGTAAAAATAACAGCCAAATAATTGCAGCAATGGCAGTAAATTACACTACTTAACTTATCACATCATATTATCATCGAAAACATTAAGATGGGTGGAAAGATTGAAATTAAATTTGAGGAAGGGAGAATGGGTTACAACGGTCAGCACTGCACCAGGAGGAAATTATCAATGGTGCAGTGATGAGTTTTCAGAGCCAAGACCATACAACTCCTTCGACCCCAAAAAGTGTATTCTTGATCCCATCCTCTACACGTTTTATATTTTTCTACTCAATTTCCTTCTTTGCTGGGTGACTGTCGTTCCTTCAATTGATTGATTCGGATAAAAAAATTAAATGTCTTAACCATTTATTCATTTACAAGAAAGAAGAAGGAGTAGCAAAATATAAATTGTATATAAGATGGGAACAAAACTGTACCCTTGTAGAACGTCTTTGACAGCTCTTGTCTCTGAGACCTCATTACCGCACTTTACGTTTGAAGTAACAAACCTTTATGAAAGGTTTTAGTTTCAAGTAATAATGTGTGGGTTGAAATTGTGTCAATTTGAACAGAACCGGGTTGTCTTAGAACGCACGGAAGTCGTACTACATGTTCTCTAAAGCAGATGAAATAGTCCCAACAACCCTGAAGCTTTGCTGAATTGTGAAAAACATAGACAATAACCGACTTGAGAAAATATGGTTTTATAGTGAGTCTTTAAAAGAATTTGGGCTTTACTCGAATATATAGCAAAAATGTTATTGCAAACGATCGTTTTATATTGAGAAATCGGTTGTACTCAATAATGATTATATCAATACAAAAAGCTGATGTTGAATAGCAGACGTGTTTTAAAACATGTAAAATAGGAAATGAAATAATGATCTAACAAAAACAAGTCAAACTTTTTGGTTCGTCTTGTGTCCCCCCTGGTCAGGGATTAAACAATTTAATTCATTCTTTAGGTTAAGTTTAAGAAAAAATATCTGTAAATACGGTTATTTCCAAATTTGGTAATTTATCAGTTTAATGGAAAAACATCAATTTTTCCTATTTCATACAGCTTATATGCCATATCGTAAAATTGCTGATTTAAAACTAAGAAAAATAAATATTTCCTAATCAATTTTCAATTTTCTGTATGCCTATTTTTATCATTTATCTCTCTTTCTATCGAATAGTAAATAAGTAATAGAGAGGCTAAGTAATAGTTTCGTGTTAACCTACTTTCTTCTTATATATACGAAAATAAATAAAAAACTATCTTTCTTACTAATTTCATTGATTAAAATTCTTTTCCTAAATCTCTTCATTAAAGAAAAGGCCTTCCGGGCGCAGCAATGTTGTTAAAATACTGCTAAAAAAACTTTTCTCGTTATAAACCATATTTTCAACACAATTATTTCAGCATTTCTTATTACTTTCTTTTCAAAAGAAACTCTTTAAGCCGCTTTCCACTTTATTATCGACTATTTTTTGTTCACTCTAAAACAATTTATGTTGTACATAATTTACAGGGATAAGTTTTGCATGCAGCAGATCTTCAAATTTTCCAGCCATTCGTTACACATGCGGTTGAACTTTGACGTTAGAACGAATCGGTCGTTACAAACGGCCAGGAAGCCAGGGTTTATTTAATTAATGTACTAAATTTCGCTGTTCCTCCTGAATATTTAAATGCTAATTGTTTCTTCAGCTTTATTACTAGAGAGTCAATCTTTTATGATATTAATTATTTCAAGAATTAAATGTCATTGTTACTGATTGTATGAAGATATATGAAAAACAAATATGTTAATTTTTGGTTAAAAGTTAATGATATGATTTTCAGTTTTCGCATAAGACCGTTCGTATTAAAAGCCTCAATGTATTAATCAGCAAAACAATGGTTGTCTATTATTCAGATTAAAATCGAGCGTGTATCTTCTCCCTCGAACGTTCATCCATAAAATATTTCCAATTTGGAAAAAGAATAATAAACTAACTCTAAATAAAATAACCAACACTGGTTTGATGTATTCCAGGTAATTTTCTGGCCAATTTAAATCTTTCGACGAAGCGACCGATTTTTTCTCATACTATCTAATTTTTTTTTAATTTTCGCTCCTTACCCGCCTTTTCGACAATGTTGATCAACGTCTGTGTATTTTCAAACTTTAATTAGAAAGCACAATATTATCAAATGTGTTTGACGGATAAATAAATTAATTAAATCTGGGGGTAATCGTAATTTTATTACCATGAATTCATTCAGTAAAAACAGGTTAGCAGCTATTTAAAGCAATAAAGTTAGCAAAATAATTTTTATGAAAATAAGAAGATATGAATAAAAACACTATTATTTGCAACTAAATTGTTTTATACAATGTAAAACAATATTTGGATTTTACTTTTTTAAACAAAGGAAACCTCCTATGAATGATTCCCAGTTATATTAAGATGTGTATACAATAAATTTTAAAGTAGCTAAAGATTTGAAGTTTTAGCGTAATAGATTTTAAATTTCAATAATAAATTAATGCTCCTGGGGAAAAAAAAGAAGATTGTACATTTTTTATATCAATCGAAGTCGACGAAAAACTTCCACCCACTTGTAATATAACTTGATTTGTATATTTTTTATATATTAATCAAACTTTCACGTTTTTTTACGTTTAATAATTGAGTCTTTGTCTATAAAACCAAAAAATAAAAATAAATTTAAAAAATGATAGACAAATAAAATTTGTTTTAGATTTTTAATTAAGATTTCAATATCGTGTAATTCCTCTCCTTGCCTTAAATACATGTCTAAGACGCCACGGCATACTTTCCACCAGTCAGGAAATGTCTCTTTCCTGGAGGTTAGCCCATTCTTCACGAAAAGTGCTTTCAAGATCGTGGAGTGAATCAGGAAGTGATGGACGTGCTCTAATTCGTCTTATGAGGTTATACCACAAATGTTCGATGTTGTTTCAAGTCTGGAGAACGGGCTGGCCAGGCTAAGACCCTGATGTTATGCTGTTGAAGGACCCATAGTACTATGCGGGCAACATGTGGACGGGCATTATCGTGCATTAGAATAGGATTGTCGATGATTCAGGAGAACGCGCGATGTTCCAAAATTTCATCCACATAGCGAATCAAAGACCTTCACTACCAACATGCAACTCCTTGTGACTACCCATTGAGATTCCCGCCCACACCATCACTGAACTACGTTGAAAAGGTCGGCTCTGAAAAAAATTACGAGCTTCGTACCTTTAATTTCGCATTCTCCGCTCGTTCACGCCCGTCTGGAGATCGTAGAGCAAATCTACACTCATCTGTAAAAAGTGCAGCAGACTAATCGTCCAAAGAAAAATGGCTGTGTTCTCGAGCAAATGCGAGCCCTGAATCTCTGAGTGTACTGGTCGGTCCTGGTCCTCTTACGGGGCAAAAAGCCATTAATCCATACTGATTTAATCTTCTTAATCTTAATTTAATCTTTGAGCAGTGCGTTCAGAAATTTGGACACCTCGAACTACGTCGAGCTGATGAATCGCTTGACCAACTTTAAGGTGCCGGTTTCGCAAAATTCTCAAAGTCAAAAAAACAGTCCTATGGCTCTGTTACTCTAGGCCAGGGGTGCTCAAACGGTCGATCGCGATCGACCAGTCGATCGCGAGTGCTTTTTGAGTAGATCTCGAGAAGAAAAAAATTTTTAATAAGTAGGTAGGTAACTAAACTACAAAAATGTATTACGTAATAAAATAACACTGCTTGCGGCAAAAGGTGGCTTTATCAAAGGAACGCGCGGCACTTGTCAAAGAAAAGCCGCGTTGTTTCTAGACTAGTAGACAGTACAGTCTCGTCTAGAAACGACGAGAGACAGTACAGTCTAGTTTCGGGCGGCGCGTTTGACGGGAACATTCGAGACTTTCGTTCACGCCGATATAAATGTTGTGCCTGCAGGAATTGGAGTCATTCTGAATTGTAACTTGATGGCGATACTACGTCGATACAAAGTTTATTATTAAATAGTGGAAAATGAGTGCAGTGAAATCTAAAACGTATCATTTTAATAAGGATTGGGAGGAAGAATTTTTCTTTTGTATGGTGAAGGATAAGTGCATTTGTGTTATTTGTCGTGCGTCAGTTGCAATACCTAAGCGTGGTAACTTAGAGAGGCATCATAAAACGGTTCATAAAAACTATGAAAAGGATTTTCCGCCACAGAGTGAATTAAGAAAACGAAAAGTAAGTGATTTGATATCTTGTTTGAAAAAAGAACAATCCATGTTCACAAGACCAGCCAAACAATCAAAAGCTGCTACGATCGCGTCATTTAAAATATCTCATATATTGGCGAAACACAAGAAACCATTCGAAGATGGATCGGTGGTGAAGGAAGCATTTATTGAAGCGGGTGAGACTTTATTTGGAGATTTTAAAAATAAAACAGAAATCATGTCTGCTATTAGAGAACTTCAGTTATCTCGTCCGACTGTCACAAGGCGTATTGAAGTCATGAGTCAGGACATCGCAGATAAACTAAAACATGATATCATGGAATGTACATACTTTTCTTTATAGTTCGACGAATCCACCGATATGACAGACACTGCCCAGCTGTGTATTTTTATTCGGATGGTATTCAATGACATGTTGGCTAAGGAAGAATTTTTGACAATCATTCCTCTGAAGGGGAAGACCCGTGGCGAAGATATATATGACGTTTTCTTCAATTTTGTAAAAAACTACGAGCTACCAATATATAAATTAGTGTGCATTACAACCGATGGAGCACCAGCAATGACTGGAAACAAAAACGGTTTTGTGGCATTGTGTCGAGCTAATGAAGAATTCCCTTCATTTTTTTCATTCCATTGCATTATACATCAACAAGTTTTGTGTTCAAAAGTTTTAAACACGGAGGAAATTATGGGCATTGCAACAAAAATTGTGAATTCCATCCGTGCACGTAGCTTGCAACGGCGGCTCTTTCAGTGGCAGTTGGAAGATAGGGAGTCAGCTGAACACACTGATTTAGTTCTTCACACGGACGTCAGGTGGTTGAGTCGCGGAAAATTCCTAGAAAGGTTTCAAGAATTATTGCCCGAAATAACAGCTTTTCTAGACGAAAGAGGTGATGACACTCAGATTTTGAAAAACGAAAAATGGCTGACTGATTTGGCATTTTTGACTGACATCACAATGCACTTAAACACCGTTAACTTGGAGCTTCAAGGTAAAGGAAAAACTATTATTGAGATGATTAGCGCAGTAAACGCATTCAAAAGTAAATTGCAACTTATGATAGATCAACTGAAAAGAAATGATCTGAAACATTTTCCGTCTTTGAAAGCAAGGATTCCTCAGTTGAATTATGATACGTATGAGGCTGAATTATCAAATATTTTGGGACAATTCGAAATGCGTTTTTATGATTGCTGTAAATTGGAAAATATAGCATCATTTATGAGTTATCCTTTTTCATGTAAAAACATTGAGGAATTAGCTACTAGCAAGTCAGTTTAATGTGAACTCATGTTCTGTTGAAAATGAGTTGGTGCAGATTATATCAGATATACATCTCAAAGCTACAGCATCTGATACAAATTTCTGGTGTTTTATATCTGAAGATAAATATCCGAATGTAAGGCAAATCGCCCTTCAACTGACGGCATTTTTTGGGTCCACTTACTTGTGCGAGTCTGCATTTTCTGAAATGAAGATAATTAAGTCAAAATATCGCAATCGACTAACTGACGATCATATGTCATCATGCTTGCGATTAGCACTCAGTGGTTACGTACCATCTTATGAAAAGTATGCTGAGGACATGCAGTGCCACGCTTCAACATCCAAAGCCACTCCTTAGTTAAGTTTAACACCATATGTAACTCTTTTGTTTTGTAACAACCAATAAACTCGCAATTTTGAATAACTATGAGTTTTTTCATTGATATTGTAGAGAAGAACGGTAACTAAACCTAACCCAAACCTTGACTAAAATAATGTACCTATATTGTGCAGAAAGCTAATATCTATATATGCTACGGTACACCCTACCTAGGTAGGTCGGGTGTATCGTGTATGTACGACAACCCTGCATCACACACACTTGCAGCCTCTCAGAGTCGATCGTAAGTAGTCTAAAAATATTGAGGTAGATCGCCAGCAGTTCAAGTTTGAGCACCCCTGCTCTAGGCCGTCCAAAACCGGGTCTTCTCTGGTGGGACCCAGTTTTTCAAAAACGTCTTACGGCTTCTCGCAGTGTTTAGTAAGGAAATCCGATGTCAATAGCCGCATCCGTGATGGAACGTCCATCATCGATAATAAGTGCCACACCACGCACTTTACATTTTACATTTTACATGTACACATTTTACAACATCCATTTTTTTGTTTAAAAATTGAAATTAAGAAAACAAACTGAATAAACATTTTAAATTCTGTAAAAAGCAAACATGGAAAAATCCTTTATCCTTGTTTTGGATAAAGGATTAAGGGTATTTACCTCTAATTGATATTCCAAATTTAAAACAGCATAAACAATTATTCAGCAATAAAAACAATGAAACAAATTAAGGGCAGAATTTTTTTTAATCTAGAAAATGATAAAAAATGAATTGGGCGGAAGTTTATATCTGACTGCATTTACTTCCTGGCCGTTGGAACTACTTGTACCTGTATTTATATATATTACACATATTTACTTATTTATAAACCATCACCTTATGCATCGTTTTAAAGTTACATGGATCTAAGCACACATTTTATTTAAAAAAATTGGAACTAACTAAAATAATTTTAAAAAACTAAAAAATTTAAATTTATAAAATTCGTACGAAAAGAACATAAAAAGGCTAATAAATCAAAAACGAAGCAGTGAGTCATCGTTTAATTTGCATTCATTGTAAAAAAAAAGTTTTTACAAGAAATAAATTTTACCCGTCCTTTGACATCAGGATAAGAACTGAGAAATGCGCCGTTGTTCGACCGGTATCCCCGTTTCTCCCTGTGTTTAGCGAGCGAGGGAGAAAAAGGGCAATTATCAACCGGAGACTGTTGAGCGTGCAATAAAGAGCCGGGCATAAAACCAAATTTATACCCGGTACGGTAATAAGAAATCGTTCCGAAAGGGCACGCTAAAAAGAATTCCGAACAATTAAAGTAGGCGTTGCCCGGGCACAACGAGATAAATCCAATCCTTTTCGGTCAATAACAACCAATGGAAATATTCGAGACAGTTCAGCAACAGGTCATAGCGTGCTTTATAACGAGTTTGAACTTCGAGGAAATTTGCCCTCATAAAGTTTCCCATCTGTAAACAAAAATACAAAAGTAAATTCAGCAATTTAAACAATATTTCGAAAGTACAAACCGAAAAAGTCTTAAAAACGAAATATAAAGTAAAAATCGTTTTGAAATTAAATTTAACTTCATTCGCTCACTAGAAATCAACTACGAAAAGTTGTACACCGATAGATAGAAATCATCGGTTTGGTACTATAACCAAGTTAGAACAACATAGCGCAGTAAAATTGACTTTTTTTATTAATGATTATTTGGAGATCGTGAGATGCGGTCTGGATTAGAAAAACATTTTCTTTATTGTAGCAACATTTCGATCTTTATTGAGATCATCTTCGGGGCCTGGGATTTATAAATATTGTTGAAATTTTACAAATAAATGTAGGTTTTTTCATATGTATTTGTGTAATTTAAACAATGTTTATAAATTCCAGGCCCTGAAGATGATCTCAATAAAGATCGAAACGTTGGCACGATAAAGAAAATATTTTTCTAAAACCTACGTCACACCAGACCGCATCGTACGATCTCTGAAGCATTGGTGGTTATTCTGCATGGTAGTTTTAAAAAATAGAAAAACAACCAGTCATTTTTGGCAAATGATGTTTTCATCAAATTTATTTTTGCTAAAACATTTATTAAATATTGGAATAACAGGAAGTAAAATTCATGAAAATGGTTGAAATCTTGTTGTCCAAACGTTAAAGAAAGTGTGTGGTGATTAGTGACCGTTAATCGATATTTATTTAGAAATCGTGAGATGCGGTCTGGTGTGATGTAGGTTTCAGAAAAACATTTTCTTTATCGTGCCAACTTTTCGATCTTTATTGAGATCATCTTCAGGGCCTGGGATTTACAAACATTGTTTACATATTACAATTACATTTTGGATTTGGAAAAGTGAATTTATACAATGCAAAATATATTTTATATATTCAATCAATCTGGCCGAACCATTACCAACACATTTTTTCCCTTCGTTGGCTCCTTTCACCTCAAAGAAGCCGACGCCTTATACTAAAATGTCTTTTCTATACCGACATCCTTCCCCACCCCTTCAAAATCCAACGTATATAAACACAAAATCTCACTGGCACTCTCGACACGACACGCAAGAATGGCAAAATTACACAGAAGATAAACACTTTGAGTGAGTAGAAATATATTGATTGAATATATTAAATTAAGTTTTCCATTTAAATTCTACCTTCAAAAAGGCCTAAATAGTGAAAGAATAATTTTTATCTATATAAAAAAAGAAAAATAGCCACGAAAAAACAGTACTGTCGTATTGTTTTATCTTTCCAATACCATCGTAACCAAATATTTTATTTTTTGTTAATTGGTCCATTACTATATCGACTTGGTAATTCCCTGGAGTGATTTTAATTCTGTGCATGCGCTCTTATACTTTCTTAGTGTCAGTTTGACTCATGGGTAACTTCGGTAACTTTCAAAATTTCTTCAGAACGGCTGATTGAGATAGGAGTCACAAACCTCGACTTGAAACTTTACGTAACAAGTTTACTTTGATAACTTCGCCCATGATTTCTTGTAGGCTCGTGTACCAAAAGAATCGGCAATGCGATAACTTTTCCTCCGTTAGTATCGCAAATCTTTTTTATATTTTTAAGGATAATTGTAACTTCTTTGGACTTTCTATCTTAAGACTTTTATCAATATCCCGTTTGGATCGCTGTAATATTAGTATTATTAGTGTCTATTGACCGGTTATGATAGCTTTTGTCAATATTATTATCCTTAATAAGTCTTATAGAACATAGAAAAAATCGACTTGAGTTAAGTTTGCTTTAGTTTCAAATAAAACGTTTCAAAAAGTAAGCTCGTGGGTTTTTTTAACGGTAAATTCAATGAAATTACACATAATTCTAAACATATTTAATCCTCTAGCAAAAATTCTGTGCTTTAAGTGCCAGTTTGCCACCTTTCACATAATTTTTCGATTCCGACTTCCCAGAACTTCTCTGATTTTTGAGGTATTCGCTCGATGTGCTTTCTGCAGTCTTCCAGTGAAGTGCAATCAATTTGATCCCATTAATAATGTTTTGCAGAGCACGAATAAATTTGAAATTTAAAGAAGTATAGTACGATCAATGGAGTAGCACATTTCAGCACTGCTTCGGCCATTTCGGGAGCTTCTCGAAGGACACGTGGTGACGTTATCGTGGTATGATAAAACACTGACTTTAATCGCTCCAATTGTTTGCTGTAGACTTGAATGAACAGGTTGGCTTATAGGAAGTTCATAATTAAGCACCTCTTTCCTATCACCAAAAATACACGCTTCTTGAAATGTAATCCGCATTGAGGTCGTTAACGTTACATTTCCCCCAACGTTTTTTTTCTTCTAAACATTGTTGTAAAAGGCCCTTTTATCGTCCCTGCTTATAAATATTATTATTAAGGGTCGTTTCCATTGCGGTTTAAAGGGTAATCGCATATGGAGATGGTGTCCAATAAAGTATTTTTAGTTAACATGTGAAGAACCATCTTCCGACAAACAGTTTTCAGATGTCTTGAAACTCTTGTATAAGGGGTGTTAAGTATCTCTGCTATGTCTCGTGTCGTTGAGTGTAGGTTTTTGTGACAAAACTTGAACTTGGTCATTATGAACGGTTGAAGGAGCGCGCTTTGCTTCTTCCAAATTAAAATTTCTGCTTTTGAAGCAAGCAAACTATTACTCGTGGTTTCTTTTAAAATGTCATGATTATCACCACTTTATCACATACTTTCCTTGGAGTATGAATTTTGGTTTTATCTTTGGTATAATAAAATTAAAATCAATTAAATAACAAAACTTACTAACTTTTTTTCTCTATCTTAAATTAGCAAAACGCCAAGTACGACAATGTAAATATTATTTGGAGATCGTGAGATGCGGTCTGGTGTGACGTAGGTTTTTAGAAAAACATTTTCTTTATCGTGCCAACGTTTCGATTTTTATTGAGATCATCTTCAGGGCTGAAAGTGTTTGTTTCCTGGTAGATGTGTCATTCTTGTGTGTCGTGTTGAGAACAAACACTTTATTAATGATTAAATAAAGCATAAAAACAATGTAGGGGGAAAATTGAATTGCAGATAAAAGCTATGGGCTTATTTTACAACCCCAAGAAACTTAATGTAAAAAAAAAGTCTAAAACAGAAATTAGTCATATCTAGTGTAACAACTATACGACTATTATAACAACTATACGATACTATTCTGCTGATAATAAACTGATCAAAAATGAATAGAGATATCATTTATTTATTCTCGGTCTATTAATTTTAATTAAGTTAACCGATATATTCTTGTTAGTTGGATAAAACAAAATAGAAAATAAAATTAAAAACAAAAGATTGAATAATCCTCATTTTTAATAACGGATTTACTTAAGAATAGTAAACCTGAAGATTACTCATTTTGTAAAAAAACACCTTTCTTCGTCTTTTCTTCATTTTAATCCAGTTGTATGCTCTTTAACCATGAAAAGGCATCATCTTTTAACCAGAAGTGCTCAATGTTATTGTGAAAATGAGTCATCGAGGTGACCGTCAAGTGTATATCGCAGAGGCGGTTGGCATTTCTCCAGGGTCTTAGCCCGATTCCGAGAGACTGGAAGTGCCAATATAGTGGATGTCAGTGCATTACGACGCTAAAGAAGTACAGTAATATTGTGAGTGCTGCAAGACGTAACCCTTTCCATAGTGTCCGCCAGATCCTAAATGAAATACAGATGTTTTCGTTTGGCAGTATTCGTAATCGTTTGTGGGAAGTTGGCCTCACATCATATGCCCCTTTGAGACGGCCTGCTACGTCAGTCCGCCACCAGCAACTCTAGAGATTACGGTGCAGCGAGAGCCTTAAATTAGAATGTTATTATGTCTGTATGAATAGTAGGAAGACAGAACAGAGAGAGGGGTATGCGTTCAATGCCCCAGTTCGTGCTCCTTTCAGTACATAGCGTTCCCGGTTACTCATCGTCAACAAGACAAGAGGATCTTTAACGTCCGCACCTAGCCTATTCGGCCTTATCGGACGTTTTGATTCTCAAGATGAGAGCTGACGCACCTCCGCATACGACGGAATGGTGTTACCGCCGCAGCATTGGTGTAGTGGTATCCCGGCACCTAAGGGCCGGTAACCACGCTCTCCGCTTGTCCACTCCGAATGGTCGGGCTCGCATTGTGCGTCGGGTCGTACGCCGCACGCGAGGGGCTAACTGGCCGAAATACATCAGCCCGCCCCCCCCTCGCGTACTCCCTAGATAGAGAAGGCCACTCTATCTCTCTGAGTATAGAGGCTCTCCCAGCGTACAAACTTCCGGGAACGCCCCGGCAGCGGTTTTAGTTTAAAGTGGAATTGCTACCCACCCCCTAGATGAGCACTGTCTACGGTGTCCTTTCAGTACAGATTAGAGGAAGCGGTGTAATGGTCTGGGCTGGAATTTACATTGGGGGGCGAGCTGGACTCTATATTGTTGAAGGCAACCTCACCGCCGTCCGTTATATCCAAGAAATTATCATCCCTCAAACCAGGTATCTCATTTGGTTGGGACGTCATAGCCTAGGATTTTCGATTTCTGGATGACAATGCCAAACCTCATAGAGGCAGAGCTGTTCCTCAATATTTAGACAGCCAGAAACTTTCCTATCTGCCCCTTCCCCCATGGTCTCCAGACCTCAATCCCATTGAGCCCATGTGGGATGGGTTGCAGAGCAGGCTTTTCGATCACTCTCCGCAACCAGTTGAACTGCAACAACTGAGTGCAGCGATCTGTGGAGTGAAATTCCTTATGAAATTACGGACCATCTTATTAACAGATTACCTAACAAGTGCACACAGGTTTTAGCTAACAGAGGACATTGTACACGGTATTAATTGTTTTAAAAAAGTTTTGTGTCCAATAAAGAAAATTATGGAATTAAAACTTTTATTTTGTTATTTTTCAAAATAACTTACATTTTTTTAATTAATTAACTTTTCCTTCTGTATAAAATACAAATATTTATAATAAATGTTAATGCCATTTGTAATAAAAATAAAATCAAAATACTAGGGAAAGTAAATACTACAAAATTGGCAATATCCCTAATAATTTTTGAGCATTATTTTATGTGAGGCACAATAAACAATTGTGAACAATAAACAATTATAGAATTAAAACCTTTTATTTTGTTATTTTTAACCAAATTGATAATAATAATAATAATAATATAAAAATACTAGGGAAAGTAAATACCACAAAATTGGCAATATCTTCAGTTTTGAGCTGTTCGCAATAGGTCCGATAATGAAGGGATTTGGCCAATATATACTGGACTTTACGCACCGAATTCCCTGAATAATTCTGGCTTTTATCGTCACTGTCTCTATTACTTTTGTATTATTATTGCATGATCCGCCGTTTCGTTTAAGCGTGCAATGTCAACCCTATCAGACTTTCTCTAAGTCTTTTAAGGAAAGAGATGAAAGAAAATGAACTATTTAAAAACCCATTACCGGTGCTCGGCTCCGTCCGAAATAAAAGTTTTCAATTAAAAATAATTCAGGTCATGCGTTTCGATCATAAGAAAAAGTTTGGATTTTTATTAAAGAAAATAAGTTGTGTTAGTCAAGAAGAAGAGATTTGGAGATTGAGTTTGATCAGGATTAAATACTATCTCAAGAAGTACCATGGCCGATATAAACGTCATTAAAGAATTTATTTCACCCTGACAGTAATCCTAAAGAATAACGTATCTTAGTTAACTAATTCACCCCTACTCCCCAAAATTGCCTCCGCCCTACCCCATATTAAAATATTTAGAGGCCCGGCGATAAAAACCCTACTAGAAGTAATTTGCAGCAAATTACGGAAATTCGTGAAATTTTTATTTCATCCATGATAAAGTTTTATTATCCCTGACATTTTCGACCTTCCGAGGGTAAATTAGCAACGAAATTATTTAAGATGTTTATAATCCTTTAATTGACAAATGTGACAATTTATTTCTGAGTTATGCTGTGGTAAATCTAATGAAACCAACTGCTGTACATTTTATTCTAATATATTGTGCATATTTCTTTACTTTTTGGTAATTTACTTTAAATTGTAATTTAAAATCCATCCTTCCTATATAAAATAATCTTTCCTTTTATGTTTTAATTTTGCAAAATTTATAAATATAAATGAAAATAACAATGCAAGTTGGACCGGCACTGGGTAACATACTGGGCCTGTCTACACTCGCTGGTCTTTGACGTTACTCAAACATTTCGGCTTTGTGTCATCTTCAGTGAGGAACCGTCTGTTTCTTGAATCCAGTGCCGGTTCAGCAAGCATTCACCGACTCGTAGATCAATACCTACCATCAAAAATAACAATAGTTAATATTACTGAGAATATTAATGTTGCATTCTTATTGTACAATTTTTAAAAAATTATCATTCTACTCTTTTCTGTTTTTTCCATTTTAGCAATTCAGCACAATTCATTCAACTTTTTAATGAAGTTAAATTGCTGAGTAAATAATATTGATCAGAAAGAACAGAAGAAAAGAAATCAACAACAAATCAAACTTGTTTAATTTTGTCTCATCTAGTAAAAAAAGTAAATTTAAATATTTTAGAAACAAAAAGTAGTTATAATAATATTTTGAAGTTTAATGCAATAAAATAAAATTCATGTAATAGGTGTTTTTGCATCAGTTGCCCATATCAATTAATTTTTCATATAGTTTTTATATCCTTTTAGATATTTTTTAAAAGTTTACAGTTGTGCCAATCCAATGATTAAGACTTCAATATACTGACTTAATGGACCGTCCTATTGTTAATTTTTGAATTAAAAATTTAAAAAATTAAAAATTATTAAAAATTAAATTTAAAATTTGAAATGAATTTGTCGCCGAGAATCCAATCCGATTACACGACATTTGAAAAATGGCAAAAAGGAGGGAAAACTCAAAAGATGGGGTTGAGATGGGAAGTTAGTGTCCGAGTGGATCGAGGTCACGATAGCTCAGGTGGTAGAGCAGCGGCGTATCTAGCCGAAGATCGTTCGAATCCCACTCGTGCCATTCACTTTTTTATCTCAACTAAAAACCTTAATTAATTGTAATATATTAATTGGTCAAGCGGACCACGAAATTAGTGAGTTAATTTTTGAGTTTACTTCGTGAAATATATCTTCCGTTTGCTGAGTATACTTTGGTCATACCATTAAGATGTGTTCCAAAGTTTCCTCTTCGCCACATTCACACCATCGATTTTCTTTAGATATGATTTACATATTCCGTGGTTAGATTTTAACCTACTTGCTTTCCTACTCGTTTTTTTTATTTTATTAACACTACTTTCAGAAAACCTTGCTTGCAATGATACGTTGGGGAGCGTCCCTCTATAGACCGAACCATTTCCTTATACCAACGTTTCCATTCCTCCACATTCCTTCTTTTCGCTATACAGTACAAAACCCAATCCGGAAGACGAAAGTATAAAATTCATAACAGTCACATTCCGACCTACCATTAATTTTCGAGCGTTCCGGATACAGCCAATAGGCATTATTCGGAAAATAACCAGCTACTTCCGCTCTGACTTCTTGATTGCCTACCAATATCCTTCTTTATCTAAATATGAACAACATTTGTTCGAACTTTACACATACCTATGTATTTCATGGAATAGTTAACAGATGTATAAAACTGAATAACCTGTTCTGAGATACCTATTTATGATATATAAAAGCATAACAGATTCTCAAACCATCTTCGGCAATAAACAAAGGAAAAAAACATAAATACAAATAAATTAACATTATTCATATTTTGTACGTCGTCACAAATTAATGGTATTTTTATGTCCGACACTTCCAGCATTGCGAGCAGAAGATTTCCAGTCCAAAGTGAACAGTGTCTGGTCAGAGTCTACGCCCGGCTGATCCCAGTTTTATATTCATAAGCTAATGTAAATTTAAAGAATACACAGTTCATTAGCCCAGGTTGTTTTTGGGGGATGGTCGATGCAAACTAGATGACGTGGGCAGGAAGTGTAACGGTTAATATTGCAAAGGATGCAGATTACACCCTGCCCTCGGGGATCCTTTTCGAATTCTTGGTTAGCTGTAATAACTATATTTTTGAGATTAGCTAATTTAGATGGCCATAAACTCCAGTTCAGTTAAACAACGTATTACATATTTTAACTTATACAAATTTTTTTAATGTCTGTCAAAATGTTAGTGAAGTTAATCTTGACCTAATTGATTTCACACAATCAAAATTAAACATTTTTTTTATAAAACAAATTTTCATAAGGACTAAGATAAAGGTTATTGGTTTATGTGACATATAAGGACTATTAATTTTACATTTTTTATAGTTCAACTCATAGTTGCCAGTACTGGGTTCGAATCTTGGCGGAGTCCATGCATATTTAATCAGCCTTAGTTTGAGATAGGTATTTTAAAACATTTTGACTATTCGACATGCATCGGGTAGTCTAAGACTCTCACTCGTCTATGACTATACTTTTTGTATAGTTGAACACTATTTGTTGCTATCTTGTGTTAAGGCGGCTCCAGACATGCGGTATTCGCCGAATGCCGATTGCCGCCGAATATTTGCCAAGTCTCTAAATACTCGTCTTGGAATTCGCGAAATAGCCTACGTATACACACATGCGGGTTTTGTATAACTTCCTAGTTGTTGCGGAAACAGGGAATACGTATTTTCCAAATGCTGTTGGAGTCCTCAACTTACTACAAATCGTGATGGGCAACAATGAAACTGTCATTGCTGCAGCTGCGGTTACTATTTTGTGCAGTGGCAACAAACTAATTGAAAAAAATACATTTAATTATATTTTTTATATTTTTAATTGTTGCTTTATTTATAAAACAATTTATGATTTGTAAGAGAAGCTTTCCAAATTATTGGTTTTGTTCCGTAAACATAGAGGAACTCCAAAACTGTTGCATTGGGTCAATCTATTCCTAATAAGAAAAAACAATTGTTATTGTGTAAATTAAAACACCTATAATAGTTAGCAATCGTTTATTAATGAAAAATAAATAGTATTAAATAGAAGAATGCGCTTAATATTGATTTTGATAACAGTTGACAGTAGGTTAAACGTATGTGCAGTTATAGTTCATTCCCGAATGTGTGGATGATTTGACTGCGATTACTTCACGAATATTCATGCCCTTTGAAGCGGACAGGAAAACCGACAAAAAGCCGAGCACGGAGAGCACTGGATGTTGTTATTCGACGAATGGCCGAGCGTCCCTCCACACTAGTCGGGATTCGGCGAAGAGCATGTCTGGAGATGCCTTTAAGTTAAGATCGAAAATTAAAATCATGTTACGATTTGTAAAACAATAAAATAGGTTGTTGTATTTTTTCAATGACACATTCACTCACTCACACTCTCTCAAATACTGACTCAGTCTCACTCAACACTCTCCCAATTTTACTCACTGTCACTCACTGTCCCAAGCACTCAATCTCTTTCACTGTCACTCATAATCTCTAAAAATTGTTCACTCACTCAAACTCTTTCCAATTCCCATGCTCTCACTCACTCACGCCCTTTCTCACTTGTTCATTCACTCTCATTTCCTCATTATCTCTCACTATCTTTCTCCTTTCTTACAATTCACTTTTTCATTTTCTCCATCTCACATTGTTTCTTCTTTCTCTCTCTCTCTCTCTCACTCGCTCACGCCCTTTCTCACTTGTTCATTTACTCTCATTTCCTCATTATCTCTCCCTCTCTTTCTCCTTTCTTACAATTCTCTCTTTTTAATTTTCTCTCTCTTACGCTGTTTCTTCTTTCTCTCTCTCTCTCTCTCTCTCTCTCTCTCTCTCTCTCTCTCTCTCTCTCTCTCTCAATCGCTCCCGCCCTTTCTCACTTGTTCATTCACTCTCATTCCCTCATTATCTCTCACTCTCTTTCTCCTTTCTTACAATTCTCCCTTTTTCATTTTCTCTCTCCCACACTCTTTCTTCTTTCTCTCGCTCTCTCTCTCTCTCTCTCTCTCTCTCTCTCTCATTTGTTCACGCCCTTTCTCACTTGTACATTCACTCTCATTCCCTATTATCTCTCACTCTCATTCTCCTTTCTTACAATTCTGTCTTTTACATTTTCTCCCTCTCACACTGTCTCTTCTTTCTCTCTCTCACTCTCTCTCTCTCTCTCTCTCTCTCTCTCTCTCTCTATCTATCTATCTATCTCTATCTATCTCTCTCTCTTTCTATCTATCTATTTCTCTACCCATCTTTATATCTCTATCTATAGATCTATCTCTATCTATCTATTTATCTATCTGTATCTATTTCCCCATCAATTTATGTTTACCGATCTATTTATCTATCTCTATCTACCTATCCGTCTATTTATCTCTATCTGTCTATCTCTTTACCTACTTACATATTTACTCCTTACTCACACATTTACTCACTCACTCACTGATTAATTCTCTCACTTATTAGTTTACTCTCTCTCTCTCTCTCTCCCTCTCTCTCTCTCTCTCTCTCTCTCTCTCTTTCTCTCTCTTTCTCTTTCTCTCTCAGTAATGATTTTTTTTAAATTGTTCTGCTACTAGAATTAAATGTTTATATGTGGCAATGTAGCTGTCTTCCAAAACAGTTGTTCACATTTATAAAAATACAATTAGGTTAATTTGAACTAGTTAATAATTGATCATTTTTTACCTTGTAGTTTCCAAGGTTGTCCACGACGCAAGGAAGTGAAGCGTCCCTTCCCAGTGCTACGGTTACGTTGGGTATGGGCTCTGCGAATTTTGGCCCTTCCGTGAGCGCTGAAACAATAAAATACATTAAGCAATCAATACCGTCCGATATATATTATTTAGTGGACAAAGGGGCCGGCTTCGGAAGCTTTGAAGAGGAGGGGATTCGTGTAAATTTCACTGGTAATGGGAGAGGCCATTACCGAACAACGGCTTCAAACAGCTTTCGGCCCGTTTAGTGTTCACAAACTCTCGATCTAGTGAAACAACGGATGTCCCCTTTTTACTAAAATACGATATACAATAAATTCTCATTCGATTTGGCCTTGAAAAGTAGACATTTGATGTATGGAAAACTGAAATACATACGATATCGTCTGGGAAACGCTGATTAACACTAATGATATCTTCAATATGATGGAAATACATATAAAAATTGAAAAAAACCAGCATGCAGCAAAAGACTTATAAAAACGATATTATACAATAGATCTGCACGAGATTACCATAGTCAAAACACTGTCATGAATAATGATTAAAATTATTTTCACAAATCAAATTTGTTCTGATGTTTAAATAATGAATTTTAAATACAGAGTTAATTTAGTATATTTTTTATGAAATCTTTATTTAAATGAGGTAGTCGTTCAATAAAACAGTAATACTTACCCATACCCTTAAATGTTAACCTTACTTACAAATTGGTTATTAAAAACTTGCAATTAATTACAAATCTAAGAACACAACTACATAACACCTTATCGACATATGTCAATAAAATCGTTAAAATAAACTAAAATCTTCTGGTAGAAGGCTTCTTTCCGTGCTGATAAAAATAACAATTTCTTAGGAACAAGAGAGAAATGAAGGCGCGTTACTTTTTATGAGATATATAACATATTGTGTATACAACGCATGTGTATAGATACCTTAACGACAGATCTAAAGTGTTCCGGAACACTTAAAGTTGTTTCCCGAGGTTGCCGCTAAATTTTTAATCCGATCTCATGAGGATTAACATTTTTTTAGTTCAACTCCCTAAAGGTTTTCCCAACGCCAGCAACATTACTTTATATTATAACCCTTGGTTTCTTTAGGGGACTTTTATGTTACAGCAATCAAAAAGTTAAAACCCGGTTAAATAGTTTGCATTACTTTTAAAAAGACATAATTAACACGTGTTACACACGATATAAAATAACGTTGAACGTTACTCAACGCAGTGCGGTTTTGGTCTTCTCTTAATTGTGGTACTAAGGAAAACGGTAAACTCCAGACAAATTGCATATTGCCAATACTTTGTAACATCTTTAATAGCTTTACTTTCTAAATAGAATATATATCCATTTTTTCTTTTTCAGACTTCTTTCAGACTGACTAGGTTGAGTTTCAAATCTACACAAAATATTATGTTAGTGTAAAACATAAATGATTTTACTGAGTTCTTTATGATTTTTTGTTTTGATTGTTTATGGACAATGATGGTAGATTAATGGAGATACTTCAGTGGTTGTTTCTCTTTCTCACACCATTACCCACTTTCTCACTCCCTCTCAGATCTCACTCAGTAATTCACTCACACCCTTTCTCTCTTTTTCGCTTTCTCTCTCTCTCCCTCTATATACCTATCTATCTGTCTATCTATCTACTTATCTATCTATATCTCTCTCTTTCTCTCACTCCCTCCCTCTTTCTTTCTCTCTCTCTCTCTCTCTCTCTCACTCCCTCTCACTTTACTCTATATCTTATGTCTCTCTACATTTTCATTCATTCTTGTTTTCTTTCGCTCACCGATCCACCAACTCACCAATCAACTATCTACCTTGTATTTCTTATTTCTTATCGCTCGCTTATTTATTTACTCACTGATTCACGCTCTTTCTCAATCACACACTCGCTTTACTCATGCAAACACTCATTCGTTATTTTGTCACCATCTCTCTCTTTTTGTCGCTCTCTATGTCTCATTTTCTCTCTACTGTTCATGTTAATTCTAAGAGAGGGCTTTCGCGACCTAAAATCTCTCCATCTCCCCTACCATCTTTTTAAAAAACGATATTTATTTATTCATTCTAATTCTCTTTCTCTCTCTCTCACTCTCTCTCTCTCTCTCTCTTTCTCTCTCTCTTCTTTCTATTGATTCTTTCCTAGCACAACCGAAAAAAGGAGTGTTTTTGTTCTCAATTTCCTTATTTTGGAGAGAATTTTAATAAATAATTATAATCCATTATGATTAATGGTCGAATTGACCAAATTACTTCTTTCAATTAATTATTATTTTTGTGTAAGGTCTTGGTTGAAATGGAAAAGTTAGAGTCACGAGCGGTATTCGAACCGAGCCGAAGGTCGTTTCATTTCAGCCAAGACCATACATAAAAAGAATAAATAATTGAAAGATGTAATTACAATGTTGAAGACTGAATAATACTTCGGAAATTTATTTATATGGTCTTAACATTTGACCTCGTAACAGTAAACCCTAATGGGTGAAATATATTCTTTAATTTTATTCTGTTTAATCATGCAGTAACAAAGTTTTGACCAAATATTTGTGTAAAATACCATATATATTACAAAGAAATCAGGCCTACGATTGCCAATAAATTTTCTGTGGTATCGCCGCTGAATAGATTTTTTATCATAACATTGGATATAATATTGATGTTGGGTAAATGTTCATCAAACGCAGTTGACGAGAAACCGCAAAAAGTAAAAGGACTTGACACAGCCGTGTATAAGATCACTTACGCGCAACTGACACAGAGATGTAACTTCTTCCCTACTGTTAAATCTAGCGTATAAGGCAGACTGGTGTGTGGGAAGGGAGTGGGGCGAAAAGCTCCAAGGGAAAAGAAAATGCTGACTCACTTCCCAAGTTTCACTTATCTAGTGGAAACTCGAGACGACGTTTTCACTTTTAAATAGTTCGACCTTCTTATTGCTGAGACGGAAAATATGTATGTGTACTGTTCGTAGATGGCTTACAATTAGCAGTATTCGCGAACAATTCTCCTTGTTTATTCACATGTTTAAAAACGATTGTTACAATGGAAACAATGCGTAAAAATGGGCTAAGTTAATATTATTTAAATACAACCAAAAATACAAAATGAATAAACTCAATGAGACATGGTGAAATATCTGCCAACGATAGTGAAAACATGAAAAATAATCACGACGTAATAACGGTTACTCACTTTTCTCTCACTTCTCACTCAACATCTCTCACTAACTGGCTCTCATTCTCACTCATTCCTCTCAAGTTCTCTCTCTCACACATTTACTCACACCTCTAACTCTCTCTCAGGTATGCTCAAAAATATACACTCACATTCCCACTCACTCTCAACACTCTCCCTCTATCACTCAATCATTCACTCAACCTTTATGTATGTATGTGTGAGTGTATATATATATATATATATATATATATATATCGAGACTCCTAGAGTACCTAGGCGAAAGGTTCATAGTAGGCGATGATTTCAACGGTAAACATGTCGACTGGAGATGCAGACTGACTAACATCAAAGGCCGCGAACTAAGGAAAGCTACGCGAGAGTGCGTCTATCATTCTACAGGGAAACCAACCTACTGGCCAACAGACTGCAACAAAATACCTGATCTCTTAGACTTTTTTATTACCAAAAAGTTTCTCCTAACTTCATTAAAGTAATAGAAATCTTTGATCTAAATTCTGATCACTCAGCAGTTATACTGACGATAAGTGAAAAGATAATAAAAAAACAATGCAAGCCAACATTAGTTAATATAACTACTGACTGGAGTAGTTTTGCCTTAGTCGTGGATGCAAAAACAGTTCTTAATGTTCCTCTAAAAACGGAAGAACAATTTGATAATGAAGCAGAGGTGTTCACTTCAATCATTCTGACTTCAGCATGGTGTAATACTAGACAGACTATCCATAAAACAATTGGCTTCAACTACCCCAAGGAAATTAAAGAACTAATAAATCAAAAAAGAAGGGCAAGAAGAAGATGGCAACAATCAAGAGACCCTGTAGACAAAAACATTCTTAACAATATTGCTCAAAAACTACATGACGACTCAATCACAAATTATCTAGAAGACCTAACTCCAGGCGAAGCCACTGACTACTCACTGTGGAAGGCCATAAAAAATTAAAAGACCAATCGCCCAAATTCCTCCATTAAAAAAAGAGGATGATACTTGGGCGAGAGATTGCAGAGAAAAAACCGAATTGTTTGCTAGTTACCTTGCTGAAATCGTCAAACCAAATGAAATCATCTATATCAGCTTACTTGAAGTAACAACCACGCCACAAGAAGAAAATATAAAGCTAGTCTCATCTAAAGAAGTAGCACGAGAAATTAAAAATTTACCTGCTAAAAAGACTCCAGGATATGACCCTATCACAGGAGAAATACTAAAACAATTGCCAAAAAAGGGTATAGTTAAACTAACATACCTATTTAATGCTGCGATCAGACTGAAATATGTTCCCAGCATCTGGAAATTCGCAGAAGTCATTATGATAAAAAAAACAGGAAAACCGGCGAACGAGATCAAATCATATAGACCAATATCGCTACTACCAACAGTGTCTAAACTCTTCGAAAAGTTATTATTAAAACGAATAAAACACATCGTTGAAAAAAAGAAAATCATTCCTGACCACCAATTTGGATTCCGAGCAAGACACTCAACAATAGACCAAATTGCTCCCGGGCACGAGGGTAAACTGCGTCCACATACAAAACACACAAACACACATACTGACATAAGCACACAAACACTATACACACCCTAGGGCTACCGCCCCTAGGAAGGTTCTTGGGGAGAACTCAAATTCTCACGTACTGGATATGGCGCCCCAGTACGGACACAACTCCGCCACACCTCACACTATGTGGTGGCGAGGCGGGGAGCTTGGTACACCACTGATGATTGATGGAATGTCCAGGCTCCCCGTCAGCACGCCACCACCAATACACAGGTGAGGGTACCGGAGGAAAACTGGGTTACGGCACTCTTGGGCCGCGAGGTAGTACAGGGACCCGAACCCTGGAAGAGCCACCGGGGAGGCTGTCCTATCACCTCGTGTATAATGTTGCGGTGCCTAGTACTGCCAGCTGGCGACTGGATGGTTACCGTGCTGGGCATCGCGGCGGGCCCTCCTGAGGCCACGCGGGATGGGGGAAGATAGGAGAAGCACCTGGGTGGGCCGGGTGATCGTCCCCAAAGGTTGAGAATTGCACTCACACTGTACAAACACATACTACAGACCACACACACACACACACACAAATGAAAAATGAAATTGGAAAAAGAAAATCAAGGAGTAAAAGTGCCTACTCCGCCTAGCCCGGGTCCAACCAGCCCAACCACACTCCCCCTTAACCAAATAACCCCACCTACCCCAACACTTTCCTCAAGCCCCCAACTGGATTTGCCTTGTGCAAATCCGGAAGGCCCCCCAACATCCCGTACTCCACCGGCCCAATGCTCCACCCCACCACCCTCATCAATCCCGTCACAACCACCCTCTCCTTCCTGTGAGATGGAGAATGACGGATTCATCCCCGTACATGGAAAAAGAAAAAGATACCCACCAAACTCGCCAAAAGGCGTAACGGTAGGAGAGAAACCTGCGCCTGTGTCCCCTGTGTCTCCGGCACAGAAGAAAAGAAAGCAAGAGGAAGAAAAAGAAATTAAAAACAGAAAGAAAGAAAAAAAGAACAAACCATCGGCAGGTATCTTATCGTTTGGTCTCGGAACCATGGGGATTACTCCTCTCTCCGAGACATACCAAACGCGCCACTACAATGTGACAAGGAAAGAGGGCGATTTCAAATCCACGTGCCCCTTCCGTCTGTACAAGAACATAAAAGAAATCTTGGGAGTCACAAGTACAATTACGAAGAGTAGAGAGGGAAAGATATGTATTGGTGTAACAGGCAGAGAAAAGGAAGAAACTCTAAAACANTACAGACCGATTTCGCTGACAACCTGCTTGAGTAAGATCCTGGAGTCCATTGTAAATGGTCGGTTGACCTGGTACCTTGAGACGAAGGGATTTTACAGCCAGTATCAGGCGGGATTCCGTTGACATCGCTCTGCGGTAGATCATGCATGTCTTCTCGAGGGCGACCTTCAGGACACGTTCCTGAACAGAGAACACGCTCTGGCTGTGTTCTTCGATCTTGAGAAGGCGTATGATACGACGTGGTCGAGGTCAGAGGCAGAAAAATCCTCACACTGCTGAAATTTGTTGGTCACATTAGATGGGGAGCGGACAGGGAGACCCTGTTAAAAATGTTTGACTCGCTGCTGTGTTCGAGAATCTTCTACGGATGTATGGCCTATTCCTCGGCCCGAAAAACGCGTCTGAGAAAGCTCGATAGGCTCTACTACCAGGGTCTCAGAGCGATCTCGGGAGCGTTCAGGACCAGCCCCTTGGCCAGTCTGTGCTGTGAGCTGGGGGTATTGCCTCCCGAATTACGGAGAGAGCAGCTCACACTCAGTTACGCGACCGAGTATCTGGCCAAGCCGTGGCATCCCCTAGCAAGGACGATTCTTGAGTGCCCGTACAGAGCCATCTATGACATGCTTCGCTCGCGGACGGGACCCCTCGGGATTCGCTTCGGGGAGGCCTTAGGGAGGGCGGGACTGGCTCTGGGGACCGTGCTTCGGCTGGGTGACCGACTGACACCTCCTTGGACCCTTCCTGCCGTACTCGTTTGCGACGACCTGGCGAGCTTGCCCAAGTCGTGTACACCACCACACCTCTATAAGACTAAGTTCCTTGAACTTAGGAACAAGTACGCCGGTTTTGGTCTTGTCTTTACAGACGGGTCCAAGACTGGCGATGGTGTGGCCTGTGCCGTGTATAGCGAAGGAGTGGCCACCTCCTGGTCGCTGCCCCCCCATTGCAGCATATACACGGCAGAACTGTACGCGATCTGGCACGCTCTCGAGGCGGTGCGGACCGAGGAAGGATCAGCCTTCCTCGTATGCACCGACTCTCTGAGCGCTGTCTGGGCCCTGCGGGGCGGGTTCTCTTTGGACCCTCTCGTCGTGCTGTTGATGGAAAAAATCGCCGAGTTGAAGCGCTTCGGAAAAACGGTGGTTGTTGTCTGGATCCCCGGAAACGTCGGGCTGGAGGGTAATGAACGTGCGGACGAGACGGCAAAGGCCGGGACGTCCAACCCGCCAGACCGGACCATCGCGACCAGGCCCTCTGACGCCAAGCAAGCAGTAAAGACCATGATAAAAGAAAGATGGCAGCGTCAGTGGGCCGGGTCGTCCGAGAGGCTTTTGCGCGTCAAGAGCACGATTCGTAGATGGCCCCCCGAGAACTTGAGCCGGAGACAAGGAATCGTCCTAACGCGATTCTGACAAGGTCTGGCACGAAGGACTCATCAATAAACTAAAAGGTATGCTACCAAAGCAGTATGCCGATATCATCAGTTCCTACCTAACTCACAGACTGTTTAGAGTCAAACAGTAAATGCAGGAGTGCCAGAAGGTAGCATATTAGGCCCACCGCTTTACTTGTTATACACCAGTGATTTTCAGAAAATAGATGGAGTAAAAATTGCAACGTTTGCAGATGACACAGCGGTGATATCACTAGGACCGACTATCACCCAATCAACCAAAATCCTCCAAAATGCATGTAATAAGATAAACGAATGTACAAAATAAATGGAAAATCAAGGTAAATCAGCATAAATCAGTTCATCTAATCTTTACAAACAGAAAGGTGGACCATGTTCCGTCGCTCACAATCGATGGAACTACTATACCATACAGCAATACAGAAAAATATCTGGGAATGACCTTAGATGCCAAGCTGAGATGGAAAGAACACGTGAAGAAAAAAAGGACAGAAATAGGTCTAAGGTATAGCCTTAATTATACTGGTTGATAGGACGTGGCTCCAATCTTGCTGTACAAAATAAAATATTATTATATAAACAAGTCATAATGCTTATGTGGACATATGGTATCAAACTATGGGGTTCTACCAAACACAGCAATATCAAAATTATACAAACACTCCAAAATAAAATCTTACGTGGTCAGTGCACCTTGGTACATAAAGAATAAGGACGTACATAGGGATCTTAAGATCCCTGAAGTCACGGCGGAAATACAAAGATTTGCCGCCAAACACCAGGCTCGCCTCAGCCAGCATGAGAATGTGGAAGCGACCAAATTCTTACATAACCGAAACACGGTCAGAAGATTAAAAAGAACAAAACCATATGAACTTGTGTAGTTAAAAGTGAATAGTGAATAGTGAAATGTAAATCTTATTGTGCCAATGGGTTTATAAGAATGTAAACATTTATTTATTCTATAATATTATTGTAAAATTAATGGTTGGTGTAATAAGACCAGTTTTAATAAATAAATTTAATTTAAAAAAAAATAGAGAGAGAGAGAGATAGAGAGAGAGAGAGAGAGAGAAATGTCTCTCTATCTGTATGTGCAATCTGTCTATCTCTAACTGGATTTCTCTTTTTGCCGTTATTAGAAAAACAGGGGACAGGTCGCCGCTATCAAGTAATACTGCCGAGATGCTGCGACCTCTCCAATATGAATGTATTTATTAGCGTGAATATTTTGTGTAAATGGACGTGGATATCAAAGAACATCGAGTACTCCACAGGCGCGTAAAAAACATTTCTAATTTAAGAAATTAGTCTAATGGATGAGTGAATTTTGTACATACTGTTCGGATGTATTTATTAGCACGAATGGAAGGAAGTCGGTAGGGTAATGACTATCATACCGGCTTTTCATTGTAGGGGCAGGGCCTCAATTGTGCATCGGTACTCTCAGCTCTGGCAACTGTAGATTAGGTAATCATTTTCTTACCTTGAGAGGGTATTGTGAGTGGGTCTGTAAATATTGAAGTATTTGTAACAAACCACTAGTGGTATGATAGGAACGAGCAACAAAACATTCCTCAATTTGTCGGTAGGAAACAAAATTATTATTATATTATTATTATTAATATTATTATTATTATTATTATAAATATTAATTTTTATTTTTGTTTGCAATGAAAATTCTTAAATAAGGGCTTACATCAACATAATTGCAAAACAATTCTGAACTGTTTTTTCAAACACAATTTTTATTCCCAAATTACCCTGAGAATTTTATGGATTTTGTATATTTTTATAGGTTTAATCATATTTAATAGATTCTGCGTGTCATTTTCTTGTTTTTGCTTCAAAACGCAAAAATCGACTGATATATATANGTTTCCTATCGACCAAACTCATGAGTGTTTTGTTGCTGTGCTCGTTTCTACCATATCACTCGTGCTTGTTAAATATATATATATATATATGAATATATAAATGAAATGAAATAAAGAAAAATGCGAGACGCTTATATATGTGAGGTGCTGGCAATAAATTTTTTTAGACAAAACGATATTTGTTCATTTCTTCTTTCTCAATCTCTCTATTTATTTATCTCTCTTACTTTTCTACTTTTCGTCATTTGTCATAATTAAGCAATCTATCATTTATTAAATCTTTTAGATAAAATGATTCAAAAAATTCAAAGTTTTTGCTATTTCTTACATTAAAGGAGGAGTAGAACAATGGTGCAAATGTGTCGGGCATGGTGAAACAATACACCGGTCCTTTTTCGATCGTGCCTTTAAAATCAAGCAAGTAGGTGGATCAAAGATAGCATATATACTTATGTATTAATGGAATATTCATGTATGTTAATAGAACATTAAGAGGGTTGTTTCATATTGAGGACCGCCTTGGCCGACTAAATTATGTACCCCGGTACGTGAGGGAGATCCGAGTGGGAGATATTGTGTTTTGTGTTCCTCCATCTCCACTTGTAATGATTTATAGGTTTTTAGAAGATCTTATCCTATCTATCGGGTTCGAATATAGTGTTGAGGAGGCGCTCGGTTGAAAAAGAAACTACCAGTTAAAAATGTCTTTTATCGGTTAAACGGTAACGGAAAAGAGGAATCGTATTTCATAAGTAAAGCGTTCCGGGGGTCGAGATTTTACCAATGCGATAGCGCTTATAATTTATTTATTTTTACATTACTGAATAGTGGTGATCATCACTATTTTTTCATAGCTCTAAAAAAACTAGTATTACTGCTACGGGTGCTATTCTAATCATTGTACATTCAAATCTACAATTGAATGTTTATGTCATTTTCTTACGAAACTGATCTCTTGCCATTCATTTTTTGTTAATTACAATCAGGGCTTTCACTATTCAGCAGATTTTTGTATTTTTTTATAATTATTTTTATACACTTAAGTAGACTACCACGGTAGATTTTCTTAATATTATATCAATTATTTAATATATTAAAAAATGTTTACTTAATAAATGAAAAAACGGAATTGGTATTACTGCATATCTAAGATCAGATTCAAAAATTTTATTTACTGCTGAGATTTGTATAGTCATTAGGGTCGGTAACCTTTGTTGAATAATAAAAACCTGCTGGCCATCATGGCTGAATTATTAATGCAATAAACCTCGTATCTGCATGACAAATAGCAAGTAGTAACAGTGAATAAACGGAAAAAAGCGACATGTAATAGCATTATTTTACACTGAATTTCTGGGTTATAGAAAACAGAAAAAAATTAAAATTTGCCAAATGGAATTATCAAAAATAGATTTTATACGAAATCAGGTATAAAATTTTTATTTTTGTTTTTATTATTTTAATAGTGACAATTGAAAACCGAATCCGTGCAAATTTGTTTGTGTGAAACTTTTTTTTTGTAAATTGTATTTCAGCAAAATGTGGTTTAAAAAAAATTGTCCACCAACAAAATTTTTGTGAAAAGTTGTACGATCAAACGAATAATGATTTAATTGATTAAAAATTGAGTGCAAATGTGTTGCCTGATGTGTATTCGAAAAAACTGTAATTCTGTAAGTAAAATTAAGAAAGTAATTTTTGTGTCCTCGAAATGTTTGAATAATTATCTTATTCAAAATTGGGATTTACGAAAATGAAATTCTTTAGAAGAATATATTTTTTCCCACGTGAGAAAAGAAAAGAAAAAAAAGAGGTGTTTTGAGTTTTCATAATAAAAATATTTTATTTAGACAGGAATCGTATAAAAATCGCAGAATATTAAAGGGGATTTAATTTTTATAGATCACAAAAATATTAATATTTTAAATGCATCTCCTATTGAAATTTTATATATCAATGATGTAAATTCATATGGTTTAAAAAGCCTTGTTAATGTTGATATTACTGTCAAATTTGACTTAATTTCTAATATTTTTAATTTCGACATTACAGACTTTGTAAGATATCAATAGAAATTAGAGGAGTGAAAATAATTAAAGATAATCATTTTGTCTTTGTAGCCTTCCGAGGGCGAGTTGCGGAATCGTCCTCACCGATTGATGATTGGCCATACAATCGATGTTGGCCTCAGTCGGAGCATAACCCGGTTGGATGGGAAGCGACGATCTCCTGGGCATCTGTCTTAAGGGGGTTACAACCGACCCAGCCCCATAACGGGGGGGGGGGAGTGAACTCCCTGATGTATAGACCCTAACCCTTCGAGGTGAAGTCTAAAATTTTGAACAATTCGATTTTAAAGTCTTAACATTAAATCTCTTTTAAAATTGATTAAGGAAGAAGATTGGGGATAGATATACACGGATCGAGATATTTCCCTAGCTTTCAAATTGTTTTCTGATTATATCGTAATCTTTATTAATTCCTCATATGTCCAAACCGCTGCTTATGCCAAGCCAAGAAGGCTTAAACTCTGTATTAATGAAAGTTTGCTTGGTCAAATGTAAGAAAAAACAATTTATATAAAAAACCTAAAATATTCTTAACAATTCGAAACTTTAAAAAATAGCATAAGTTACAAAAATTTAACAGATAACCAGTATTATTTTGATAATTTGTTGGATTCATGAACAGCAATTAAGAATGAGGTAGTTTAGAAAAAACTTTTCATTTTTTTCCCAGGTTTCGACCTTTATTGGGGTCATCTTCAGAGCCTGGATAATTGGAAAAATACAATACAGATGTAAATATAAACTTTTTAACCAAGCATTTCACACTCACATAAAGTGTGGTGCTTTTCCTATGGTATTAATTTGGTGTTGTGTGAAATTGTTGTGAAACGCGGATTTGTATTCTGCGGTTTTTATATGTTTTTTTACAGGGTGTGGGACGCGGTAAATATGAGAAATTTTCTTTGATCACAGGTAGTTTTATTTAACTCAAAGGAAGTCGAGTATGTAGATTTTCTGGATTGGATTTGTGATTCGAGGTTATTCAATATTGGAAAGGAAGTTTAAAGAATTTCTTAAGGAAGATAAAAAAGGAAAGGGAAATATAAAAATAAATGTTAAAAGTTTATTTACTTTATGATGTTGGCGGAACTACGGCTGAGTTTGCATATATCTGTCTCTGTTAATGGCATCATTTTATTGGGTTGTCCGGAAAATAATGCAGGATTTTGGTATTAAACAAAAAAAAAGAAACTAGTTACTTTAAAGCAATGTTCTTTAATCAAAATAATTTCCCATACNATTCATACAAATGAGTAATCCTGTAAACGTAAACAGAATATTTTATATAGATTTTTTTTAATGAAAACTTAAAATCCTGCATTATTTTCCGGACAACCCGATAGAAAGTTGGGAAGGTATTTTTTTTCATTGTTAAGTATTTGTAATTCGTCAAAATCCAAGTTGCGTTGTTTTTAAAAGTGGTGTGTCGCCAATGCAGTGGGGTTGGTTTTTGGTGTCTTACAGTTAAAGAAGTGTGGTTTTTTCCGTTTTTCCAGATATTGCGATGTAATTCTAATGTATGTAGGTGGACAGTTCATACGATAAATTTTATAAGTTACATCGGATTTATAGACTGTTGGTGTTGTGTCTCTGACTTATGTACTGTTTCGTGGTTTTTAACAGCTATTTTAATATGTTCTGAGGGGAGAAATTTACTTAATTTGTGTCACAATGTGTGGACGAATGGAATGGACATGTAGATTGGTTTGTCTCTGTACGATTAGGTTAATGATGTGTTGTCAACTGTGGAGGATGTAGTGCTGGGTTATAATAGTTTATGATTCTGTTGATAATGTTGTAGGGTAGTTGTTGTTATGTAAGATTTGTTTGTATGTTTGAATATTTTTTAGGTGAAAGGATTCATGGAGTAGAGATATGATTCTGTGTAATAATCCTTTAGCCGTGTGTGTAGGAAGTGGCAAAAATTTAACTTTATGTATAACATATATAATTGAGATATCAATCAGTATTCATTGATTTTTGGTATACACTGATAATTGAATATGTCCTCTGGTAATAGTAAGAAGGAGATTACGGGCTGAAAACAGACTAAAAATAAATTTATTGAAGTTGAAAATAAAATGTTATTATAAACAGTCCTGTGCAGGAAACTGTTCGAGATAAACGTAAAAACATTTATTTGAAAAGTGTAAATCCCTGCAGGAGAAAAATTAAGCCTAGGTCCTTCTTTAAGCGTACTAAACACGCTGTTGTGATACCATCTACAAAAAAGGTAATCATCGACCGATCTGAATTACCTTGAAATACATACACAACAAAGGCGGAAATCAATATTTTTAAAACATAAGGTGAATCATTTACAACATTTTCCCACCTCCTAATCTCTTAGCTATTAATATTTTCCGACGTAGGTCTACCAAAGAAATTGTCACAAATCTTGTTTCTGTCAATTTTTCAGTTGCAAAAATCGAATATTTCAGTGTTCTTAATAATTATTCAGAAATCGTGAGATGCGGTCTGTTGTGATATAGGATTCAGAAAAACATTTTCTTTATCGTGCCAACGTTTCGATCTTTATTGAGATCATCTTCAGGACTCAATAAAGACCGAAACGTTGGCACGATTTAGAAAATGTTTTTCTGAAACCTATATCATACCAGACCGCATCTCACGATTTCTGAATAATTGTCGATTAACGGTCACTAATGACCACACACACGTTCTTAATAATAGCCAGTAGATAATAATCTAAATTAAATCGTAGTTTTACAAGAATACTTTATTTCAGTTGTAAAAAGGATTTCGGTTTCAGGCCTTAGCCAATATTTGCAAGCTTGATCATTATCATTTAATTATTAAGATGCACGTTTATTTATTCTCTTTCATCTTTTGTTCCACCGCCATTTAAGAGGTCATCAGTAATTTCTACGAGATAACGAGATGAGCAGGAATAGAAGAAGTTTCGCCAGGGGATTTTTTCTTGAATTTTCGCACCACCACACAACTTAATTAGAAAAAGATTGTTCATTGATAAAGCTATATTTAAAAACAGAGTTTTACATTAGGTTTAAAGACATTTATTCAGCAATCATCCGCTACAGTTTTAATAAAGAACGAGAGGATCGAAATGAGGATAAAGTTATTTTTTATTCTTCTTTTCCGGTGGTTGACTTTTTCTACTTCTTGGGTGTCTTTTCAGGAACTAGACAGCCATCAAACTCATTTTCATTTTATTGATATATAATAATATATTTATATAATAATAGGGTGATTACCCAGAAATCAATATCAACAAAAAGAAAATGGGTTTGATGGTTGTCTAGTTTCTGAAAAAAACCACAAGAAATATATGAGGATAAATATTTTTTAAAGACAGTAATGCAATTATAGCAAAAAAATTAAATCAATATTAGACAATGCTATGTAGTATGTAAATAGCTCACGGAAATGTTACTATAATATTTGTATAATGTATTAATTTAACAAATTAGTGTAATTTTTCGTAAAGTTTTGTGGTTTTGTCCAGGGTTCACTGGTGATTTTAGTCTCTTTTTTATTCACTGCGATCAAAAGATTTATTGTGGAATTGACTCTTACTTATTTCCATGCTACTTTTGATACTATTACAACCGAAAATCATTATCAATCAAAATTGTTTTGTGAACGAATGTATAACTCCAAACCTCACAGAATTCACGCTAGCTGGGCTATAAAACTGTTTAAAAACAACTCAGTAATTTTTGACTAAAATCTTTATAATTCCATGTTTTAGGTGGATTGAATTACGCTAAAAAAGGATTGCGTAAGCAGATGTTTTCACATAAAAAAAAACTATTAAATGGGCAATGGTTAGTGCAAACGCCTTCTATTTTTCTTAATTCTTGCCTGCTGTGAAGAAAGTAGATTTTTCCATGATTGAGAAACTTCTTTGGTGTTTTTGTACCTGGTAAATTCAACGAGTGTGTGATCATTTCTTTCTTCGTCCATTCGTTCAGTTCCGCATTTAAAATGCTTTGGGGTGTGCCAACATACGGTTGTGGACCAATGAGTATGATAACTGTATCTGCATTATCTAGTTTGTCAACCTGTTCAATGCTTTGAATTGCCTCATGTCCTGGCACCCAAAACATATTTACTTGATTTCGTTTTTTTTATTTTTTCATTTTGTTACTTTTCTTGTCTGACCGAGACTAAGTATATCTGTGCAACATTTATTCCCTTTTTTTTATTCCCTTTCCATTTTTCATGTAGGTAGAGTCCTAGTTCTTTGGAATTGGAAATGTAATGTTGTGGGACCTAGCGTTCACTAGGAAAAATTGATCACCCGCCCTTTCCATATTTAATTTTAGATCCATCTGTTTATTATTATTTTCTATATTAGTTTTATGTGTTTTCCTTCCAAACATCTCTCATTGTTATTTTTATTTGGAACAGTGTTAAAATTTTAAATTCAGATTGATAGACATTTTTCATTTGTTTTTTTGTAGCTTTCGATACTTTTCATTGCAGAAACGAATTTACCATAATTTTATTGTCAGCATGTTTATATTGAACAAAAACTTACCAGTGTAATGTTTTAATATGTTCTGTAAAGTATAAAAATAACTTTTTTCAATTAATTAATCTTTACGTAAGATATTGATTGAGATAAAAAAGTCATTGTCACGAGCGGAATTCGAACCCACGATCTTCGGCTAAATACGCCGCTGCTCTACCACTTGAGTTATCATGTCTTCCATCCACTCAGACACCAACTTCCCATCTCAACCCCTCCATTCGAATTTTCCCTTTCTCGGCGAATTGATTACATGGCATTTGAAAAATGGCAAAAAGAAAGGGAATATTCAAAAGTTGGGTTTGAGATGGGAAGTTGGTATACGAGTGGATCGAAGTCAGGGCGCATTTAGCCGAAGTTCGTGGGTTCGAATCCCACTCGTGACACTGACTTTTTTATTTCAACCAATATCTTACGTAAAGATTAATTAATTGAAAAAAGTTATTCGGTCAATCAGACCCTCTAATGGATATAAAAATAACATTATTCTATTACACTTTATCCACCGAAGGAAATTTAGAAGTAGTTAGACACTCCTATTTCTTAACTCTATTGCTCAATGGTAAAGTTGTATTGGCGTGGCATGTTGAAAAGTTTCCACTTTGTCATAAGCATCGTTTGCAGCGATCCCGTCTCTGAAAATATTTTGTACTTAAAGAGGATTAGAGCAAATACGGAGTTGTTCGAGTGGCAAGTTTGTACTCCAAAACTTCGCTAAAGGTAAATTACGTTCGAACTCTAGTAATTGTCATTTGGCAAAGGCTGCGGATTACTTTCCAGGCTCACGAGGATTTGCCCTGTTGCTGCAAAATTACTTAAACGTGACGACGGAAATTCTTTCCAACCCCTTCACCATGGAGTAACGGTTGCGTCTTAAAAGAGTAAACAGATAAAATAAAAGTTCAATAATAAGAAAAATGTTTCCCATGGTAAAATTGATCCAGTGATTAAAAATTTCAACCTCTGCCTGTTCAAAACTTAGCGGTTTCCACACTATTTTATTTTTATGGCTGACTATCTCTAATATTAACTCAACCTTTTAAAATGGCTTCATTTCATAATTTTTTAATTAATTTATAAGAGACTCTGGTTTTAAACAATATTTATGTATTTTAAAAAACAATGTGATCACTAATTTATTTATTTATATTTATAAGTTTTTAGATATTTAGTTAATAGGTACTTAATTGTGGTAATGTGGTATTTACATGTTTGATTAAATCAATACCGTTGTTAACGAATTTATCGTTAAGGTATGTAATAACTAAAACTTGAACTTTTCATAAAAATTTAATAAATATAATACGAAACATTCCACTTAGTAAATGACCGGCGTGAAAGTAACATAGAAACTAAGATAATGAGGCTCTCAATTTTATCACCTTTTTTTATCGCATAGCCAAATATCTCATTATGGGTTTCCTGTTCTATGCAGGAAGGATCCTTTTGAGCATCTTCCAGCAGGTCAGGCAAACTTTTCGATAAAAGACTAAGCGAACTTTCATATTGCTCCCAGGCTCAGCGCTTTCTTCTCTTCAAGGCGTTTTTGTTTTTGTCCTGTAGCAAGGTTTATTAGTTGGCTAAGTTATATTCAATTTTTATGTTTTATGTTGTTTCGATTCACCTAATTCACCTAATAGGAGATTCGTTATCTTGTTTGTTATTACCCTTCTACACGTGATAAATATAATATTTATACACATTTTCATAATTCACATTCATACTAATGTACTAACCCTTCACTACGAAAATAAGTTGAATTCGGAAGATTATCTTGATCTTGCAACCTCTTTTCTTTCACACTAATAAATACAATCAAATGGTATTTACGAATTCCACTCATAGACTAAACTATCTTAATCTAGATTGTTTCACGGGTCTGTGGAATACTCGATATACAGCCACGTTCTTTCACGCATCACCACTCTAATAAATACATTCTTCTGGATATGCCACTACACTTCGGAAATGTACCAAGGAAATGCCAATGACCCGACCCTCACACATCATACTACAAACATATATATATATATATATATATATATATATATATATATATATATACGGAATTGGTGGGAATTTGGGGGACAGCCATACCCATGCACACTTAGACACTCACGCAAATAAATACATTCATACAAATAGGGGGAAATATCACACGTGGTGGGTTAATATAGCCGTACGCGTTGATTAATTTTAGGTAATCAATAACTTTTCGTTTATAATCACTGTTGTGCTTAAGACTTTTGTTATGTCATTCGGAAGGCCACATGCGCTAGTTGTTCGCGTTATTCTAAAATATCTCTTACTGTTACAGTTTACGCCACACATTTGGCATCTCCTCGGTCTCTTGCCGATGAGGAGATGTCCATGTGTTAGGAGGGTATGGCTTATCCAAAATCGAGTAAGTACAATTTTTTATTTCTTTTTGAAAATTTCAGCGGTCCAAGGTTTGACTGTCGGTTTTATCACCTTTAGTTTTTCATTCAGGGCGTTCCATCTGTTTTGCCATTCATTCCAGCTTAATTGTTCCAGGAATTTTTAATATCCGTCGGACTAACCTGACTAACCTATAGTCAACATGTAAAAAAATGTAAAATCATTAAATCATTAGAAACGATACTTTTAATATTTATTTTCCGTTTTCCGTTAGCAATGAATTTTTAAACTCTAACACGAAGTATTTTGCAGTGTTCAACATAACTGCATAATATAAAAATAAAATTAACAAACCGCTATTCTTGTTCCTTTACAAATGGAATCTAAGCTTTTTAAAAAGTTTGGCTGCAATTTATTGCTCTCGAGTTGGGAATCCTGGGGAAACAAAGGTGTCGCGACCACACTTTTCTACCAGAGGGTGGTTAATTTTTTCTCCTTTTCTCCCTTGTTGATCTAGATGGAGGCCCCTCAGGAAAGCACATTATTTAGCAAGTAGGAGAGTAAGCTCATTATAAATGTATGTATCGTAAAGCGTGAGAAGGCGGAGAGGTGAGCGCATCCCATGCATTAAAGAAGAGATAGCTGCGTACTTTTCACAGCCCCCCAGGGCCATGTCATAACGAGACCACACACATTGTTAACGATTATTTATTTATCACGTCGATGCAGGATATCAGTAACATTATTATGCCGGGGTGGAAATATTGCAACATTAGAATTCCGGAGATCAAAAAGATAATCTACTTTTATTACTTTTGTTTTACCCATTTTTAAGCAAATACTGCGCATTATTTAACAAACATCCAAGTAATAAATAAGGATTTTTTTAGTATAATCAAAATTAGTCAAATAAAAACAATTTATTTTATTAATGTTTATACATCGCTCTTAGCCGGATTATGTGACTTAGGTTGTCTTATATCATAAATATTATATTACATTATCGGCGCCAGAATTACGGGACACTAGCATAATAACGCAATTTAACAAATTGGAGAACAACACAATAACTACATAATACCCAAATCGCAAAACTAAATGAATGGTCAACTAACAGTAAAACTTTTACGTAAAAACAAATGTTATTGTTTTATTAACAATACCAATAAGAATCTATTATTAAAAAGTACAAGAAAATATCATTGCTGGTCGATAGTAACTTAGTAACGAAATTTGAGTATTCATTATAGTATCAATGTTGTTCAACTAATAAGAAAACACGAGTTATTTAAAACTGTTGAAAGTGTTTAGTAAATTATATTAGATGCCAACGGCAGTTAGCCTAACAGTTGACTTAATGTTAATTGTCGTAGATAAATTCATTTTTTAAACAACAACAACTAAAAAAAATTTTAAAACACTAGTGTAATTTGTGTGGTGAGTAATGACCGTTAGTCGATAATTATTCAGAAATCGTGAGATGCGGTCTGGTGTGAAGTAGGTTTCAGTAAAGCATTTTCTTTATCGTGCCAACGTTTCGATCTTTATTGAGATCATCGTCAGGGCCTGGGATTTACAAACATTGTTTAAATTTAACAAATACATGTAGGATGTGGAAAAAAGTGAATTTATACAATGCAAAATATATTTTTTATATTCAATCAAACTATTTCTATGTCTTTTTTATACCGACTTCCTTCCCCACCCCTTCAAAATCCAACATATATAAACATAAAACAGCAATCTCACTGGCACTCTCAACATGACACGCAAGAATGGCACAATTACACAGAAGACAAACACTGTGAGTGAGTAGAAATACTCCACATCCTACATGTATTTGTTAAATTTAAACATTTTTTGTAAATCCCAAGCCCTGAAGATGATCTCAATAAAGAATGAAACATTGGCATGATAAAGAAAATGTTTTTCTGAAACCTACATCACACCAGACCACATCTCACGATTTCGGAATAATTAGTGTAATTATTAAACGTATAAATTTTACTGATGAAAATTCAATTCAAATATTTTTTCCAGGTTCAGTAGTTTTAAAGAAAACCAGGGGTTAACAGTACATTAAGAAAGTAAACTATTTATTACGAAGTTATGGAAACACGCGATTTTTGGCTAATTTTTACGTTTTTTACTCAATCATTCGTAATAGATTTCTTGTTAACGAATTAGCAATATTAGATATTTTTTAAATAATATATATGTATAAATAAATATTGGAAACTAACATACAATAAATTTATATATTGACATGAGTGAATTTAATTGGTGAAAGAGTCACTTTAATTTGCAAATGGATGAATTTAATTTGCAGAAGAGTGAATTTTAAGTGTAAATGAGTAAACTAACACATGATGTTTTTGAAAACAATATATACGAAAAAATAAGTACGATATACACTGCTCACCAAAAAGACCGACTACCATTTTTGCACAAAACATGGTCAAATTAGAAAATGCATATTTCCTCTGGCTTTTAAGTCACAAACCTGCGCTAGGTCTCATGTTTTTGTAAAGTTTACTCTGTACAACGTTTTGAGGAAGTTTTCAGAAAAGGGAATCGGGAAGTGAGAATTCTTACTTTTTCTTACCTTGACCTTTTGGGATGGGGAAAGCTTCTGATGTCGATAACCACTTGTTTACCTCATCGCAGAAATTCAACTTTTCCTTCCCATTTCCCAGTTATTGTGGCAGTGCGGCTTCGAATAACGTATTTAAACAATACGTTTATGTATTGTTAAATCGGGAGATAGAGTGATCTGTTGTTGTTGTTTTTTTGAGCACGTAAAACACCACGTTAATCGCGAATAACTCAAAAACGATTGAGAAATCAGGCAGAGAAGAAGATGATGACCAATCGAAAGCTTATTAAGATTTCCTATCGGGGTGCTAAACGGCGCCCTTCCAGGATGATTTCCTCGCTCCACAGCTCAATTTGAAGTTTTCCACAAAAAAAAGTGCAAAAATTAACGTGTTCCCAATTTTTCAATTTACTGATGAATGACTGAGCGAGGAAAAAATTTAAAAAAGCCAATTTGTTCAGGTCAAAATTTTCTTAAAAAATGAGACCTAGCAGGTCTGTAATTTAAAAGCCTGAGAAAATATGGATTTCTAAAGTTTGCCTTTTTTTCCATGGACAGTGTACATTATAATTGATATAGATTTGTATAGTTACATGAGTAAATTTAGGTTACAAAAGGATGAATTTAATTCGAAAAAGTTTGTATTTGAAAACCCAGCATCATCAACCTAAACGATTCTGCTTAGTTTCTCTTCTTCTACCACAGACGTTATAGCAAAGGTTGTTATTGTCCTGGTTTAAGAAAACCCCATTACATTGATTGAAAGTTTGTTTAAGCAAACGTAACAAGATAACTAATTGTAATGGCGATAGAAAACTTTGATGTTCATTTAAAACTTTTAAACGATGGTGGAAATTTGTATTTTATAGACATGTTTAAGTAAAGAAATCTAACATATTTTAAATTAAAAATGTTATAGAACGACCAATTTTAACACTTGAAAAAAAGTCGGTGGATATTGATAAAAATACAAATATGTGGTGTCGCAAAATGAAGGGTAGACATGTGTTTTTGAAGGGTCCAGGATGTATACAATAGATCGGAAAAGAAGGAGGGCGGGCGGATTAGTGAAAAGGATCTGGGGAACAGAAGTTTCCATTATGAGTATTGCCACCCGAAAGCCCTCTTATATTGCACAACATCTGCCACTAGTAGCTCTCTGGCTAAAATATAATCTTATATCCTGTTCTTGAGAGGAAGGGGGCCCGACGCCAAAACATATTGGCTGGGCGGGTCCTTCAATTATTTGTCTACTTTATTGGCAACATACAGGTTTTATGATATAATTCTACAAGGGGATTTATCGTTTTCCAACAAACCAGCACTTTTTCCCTTTTCTGAGATATTTATTTATATGGTCCAGTGAGAGTGAATGTATCGTGCGACATACTTCGGGATTTCTTGGAAATGCAGTGAACCTTTTCTGCCGATGATCATTTATCACTTGTAAAATCACCCTACAAGATGTTTTAGACAATTTAGATATATGTGTTGAAATACTCCCAAATACAAAATATGGACGTCGCATATTTATTTAAAAGTAAATAATTTGTACTTTACAGAACATTGAACGGATTTAAAAATAAACCGCTTTTTAATATATAACTTTTAATATAATATTAAACCCATTATATTTCGTGGTCTGATTGACCAAATAACTTCTTTCAATTAATTAATCTTTATGTAAGTTATTGGTTGAAATGAAAAAGTTAGTGTCACGAGCGGGATTCGAACCCATGACCTTCGGCTAAATACGCCGCTGCTCTATCATTTGAACTAACGTGACTTCGAGGTCTAGCCGAAGATCGTGGGTTCGAATCCCGCTCGTGTCACTGACTTTTTTATCTCAACTAGAAACCTTAATTAATTGTAATATATTAATTGGTCAAGCGGACGAAATAATTAGTGAATTTTTTATTTATATTTTCATACATCTAGTCTTATTTAACATGGAATGCGTTTATTACCTTATATTAGAAAAACAAGAAGCGTACGAAATAAAACAACCTTGAAAAATATACATAATAAAAGCAGAAAAACAAGTTCCAAAAAACTAGATTAATCGCATAAAATATTTGTTTTCTCAGTCCTTAGGGCCCATTGGCAAAACGCTCAGATAATTTCCTAATATTTTCGACCTATTAACACAAAAACATTGTTTTATAAAAATCGGCGATCTAACGTTGCTTATCCTTGCAAGATAAAATAAAATGTAAATAAGCTCCAGGTGTTTCAAGTAGGTTTGATAGAAACAGAATTTTTAGTAGATTTAGGCATTGGGGTTGATTTTTGAAACTATTAGCTATCCTTACAATACCTAGAAAATTTCGTTATATCTTATTAAATTATAAACTATTTAGAATGTTCTGAATTTAAATCTAACTGCATTACGTAAACAGTTGTACAAACAAAATCCACAACATAAAGCAAATACAATACCAACTAAATAATTATTTTGCCAAATAAAAATATTGGCAAAATTTTGCGAGTCATGAATCACTGCATGAAAATTTACACTTGTTTTAGACAAAAAATAACTCCACCTTTCTGTTTCTCAAACACGAACAAATTGATTTTGGGTGTTTTTCAATGAGCCAGAAACTAATTAAACATAGAAATTCACTCCCATTATGTTTAGTAGTCTATTTTTTTAAATTAATTATTCTTTTGATGTAAGGTCTTGAAATGTAAAAGTTTGGTTGTCTTTTGTTGAAAAATTCGTATTGAGCCGAAGGTCATGGGTTCGAATCCCGCTTGTGACGCTAACTTTTTCAATAGAAATTTACCCTATGTAGTGAAATGTCCCATTGAAATTCGGATAGCACCGTTGGATTAGACGTTAAATGTTAATGACATAATGTATTTACTAGTTTGATATAATTTGCCTTAAAAAAATATTAGGCTCCTAAAATACTCACTTCGTATACTCAATACCATTTGCGTATCTGAAGTTAGACAGTATCAATATATGTGTACACTTTTCATTTAATATATGCAAAAATTGTGTATTGTTTAATAATGATTTCCATGAACTATTTTACTAAACATTTTTAAAAATACATATATATTAATTTAGAAAAAAGTTTGATTTTTAAGAATCATTCATATATGGTTATGCAGGACAATATAACGAAAGGGATGCGTGAAACTGTATAAATTTTACCGAAAGAGAGAGAAAAAAAACCAACCTGGGACGAGTGCGACGGGATCGCCCGTGGGATGGTTCGGGCGGTGAGAGGCCGTACTTAGAAGTGGTGAGATAACCTCGCAGATTGCAGAGACACTCTCGGCCCTGGTGACAATTTGCACACTAATGACAGCAAGGCTTACCACTTAACCAGACTTTCTCGCTTTACCTCAAGGGAGTAACTCGTCCGAAGAAGAGCCCACTGTCTCTCCCGAGGCGTTCTGTCATTCAAATTAAAAGGGATTTGTTCCAGCTAAAGTTGCTGCTTGACGTTTCGGATAAAAGCTTTTAACTTTCCTCTTTGGACGACTTGGCCCGCCTTTTTTCGACAACTTAGCTTTGTTTTTTAACACAAGTCTTTCTTTTAGTAATGATGAAGTTAAACAGAAGCCAGTTGACCAAGCGTGTTAAAAGTTATTTATTATATTGAATTTATACTAGACTTATAACAAAAATTTCCATTTGTTATATAAAACCTTGTACTTTTGGTTTTCTATTTCTTGAAATGTTATTAACGCCTGTATTTGTATACCTTAAAATTGCTCTATAAATTTATACTAAATCTTTTGAACTTATCTGAGGAAAGATACAAAACATTCTGTCCAAAAAAATTATCAAATAAAAATTGTAGTAGATTAAAGAAATATTAGAACAAGTAAATTGCTATGATAATTTTGTTACTCTTAGGTACGAAAATGTACGTTTTTGGAGAAGAATCGTAATCTCATAAAAGAGCTATATTTTCTTATATTGTCCTATTCTGTAAGTTGTGAAAAAAAATATTTTTTATCTGATCCACTCTATTCTACAGACGGAGTCACCTAAAAACATACTTTCATAAAAAATAATCTTTATTTTTAAAAAAATCCTTAATCTCAATTCTCCCTAGAGAATATTTTTGGAGAAATACCTTAATTTTATAAAAAACTATATTATCTTATATTGTCCTATTCTGTAGGTTGTTAATAAAAAAAATGATCTTGATTCACTCTATTTCACATCGAAGGCAACCAAAAACACTTTTATGAAAAATAGTCTTTATTTTTAAAAAAATCCCCAATCTCAATTCTCTCTAGAGTATTTTTCATACGACTTGTTCTCGGGAGAAAAAACTAGAAGCAATAATTGGTGAGTAGAAACCGAAGTTTTGATTTCAAAGATAATAATTATATTTGCAGTAAACTAAGCCTAGGCAATAAAAAATTGTTAGTGAAAGTAAGATAAGAGGTACTCAAATTAAACATACCTCTCATACAAGTACTGTTTGCAATGACCCTGTGGATCGATCTTTTTTTTATCTATTTGCCTGGAAACATTGAATGTTATAATGTATTTAAATAGTAAAATTAGCTAGAAAGATATGTTAAAGTTCCGTGTTATTTTTATTTTTACCTTTTCGTTGTTGAATTTTTTGAGATATTCTGGCAAAGTCTGGACCATGTTTTCTTGCTGATTTCATACGTTTTTCGCCATTTCGCCATCTTCAATAAGTTTATAGTGATGTTAAAAATGTACAAAAAAAAAGCCAGTTTGGCAAAACAACACTCAGACAAACCACCAAAGATAGCAAAATATAATGGTACATTTTCCATTCCGTTATGTAATTGAATTGTAATTATTTACAAATTGAAAAAATTGTAATAGATTTAGTTAAAACTGGCCGTTCTCTTGTTCATAGACACGTAAATCATGGCACGTTCATGGATTATGCAAGAAAAAAATCTTTTATTCTACTTTCTATTTATTGATGTCTCAACGAATGAAACGATTACTTTTTAAGAAGGCAAATGTATGCATGTACAGATGAAGAAGAAGAAAACAAAAGAAACTCGTCCTATTCATTTTAAAACTTTTTCCTTTTAATGTCTACTGTTCAGCTGTATTATTGAAAACAAAATTCCTCTTAAGAGTACAATTGGGAAGAATAAATAAACTCAGTGGATACCTCAAAAACCAGGTGCATGGTCTTTTTTAGCATTTTTTAAAAGAAGGCAAGACGAATAGATGTTCAGACCTGAAGAATTATAGTCAGGACTGTAAGGGGGTACGTAAGCAGCTCTTCCTATCCATTTTTAAACTTTTTTTCTTTGTAATATCTACTGTGCTGCTGTAATATTGAAAAGAAAATTCCTCTTAAGAATACCAATAATTGGCAAGAATAAACAAACTCAGTGGATAACTAAAAAACTGAGAGCGTGGTCTTTTCCAATTGAATTTGCTTTGCGACCAATAGGTCAAACTGACCTCGGCCTTTCCTCGGTCCTGATGTGAAGGATTGGACCAGAAAATTCACTTTTCGTCACAGATAACGAGGTTTACCAAGCGACATTCAGCAGCAAAGTGAGCTTCAGTGGAAATTTTCAACCTACACTTTTCACTTTCCTAGCGCAGATGTGGCAGTTAACACACGACTGTGACAAACTTCGTTCGACTGCTGTGGAGTGATTCGTGTAGTGCTGTGTACTAAGAGAATGCAAAATTTAAAATAGAGGCATCGTGTCCACAATTTTTGTAATAAAAACAGAGACAAAAAAGACTGACACGTCTCAAATGTTTTATAATTTCTATTTCATTACTAATTTATTTATTTTTATAAAACAGATACAACATTTAGGTAAGTTAATTAGTCTGACATCTTCGGGCAGCCTGTAAAGATTTTGGGTTGAATCGTTTTAAAATCATTACCATTTTGATATTTTCCAAACTGTTGCGGACATTTAGATGGAATGTTTTTGTAATTTTCTTAAACAGTATTCAAAGTTTTTTGGAGTTGAAGCAATCAAATATCAATTTTGTTTTCGGCTAAAAACTATTTTTATCTACGTACTATATTTATTATGTGTATGTAATACTATCTATCAATATCTAGAATAGTATGAAGAAGTTGTAATACGTTATTGACGTAGGGACTTAAAAGAGTACCTCAGTTAAAATATGTTTTAGTTAAAAATAATTAATTCGCGTTTTTTGCTCCCCTCCCAAAGAAACTTGAATACAAGTTTTTGGAAAAATCAAAAAGTATTTTTTTTCCCGACAATTTTTGCCCTCCAAACGCCTCCAATTTTTAGTCAAAATTAACGATTTATAAAAAAATTACAAAAACTCTCTAAACTACATTCAATGTCGTAACTTTTGCCTTCGTGAATAAATTAGGAGCGGAGATAGAGAATATTAATTGAGGTGTCATTCTTATTTATTTCCTCATTTATAATAACAAAATAGATAAACGTTGTTGACATAGACTGAAAAACTGAAAATCCAGCTTTCTATCGATTGTAAAAACATTGAATTTTGATCATATCTAGACGAGTAATCAATTTTTAAGTGGAACACCGAATGGTAGAAGAAAAAAATGCCCCGGCTGAACCAGCTTAAAGATTTTTTTCTGTTTGCAATAAAAATTCTTATATAAGAGCTTTACAAGGTGCACAAAACAATTATGAACTGATTTTTCAAAAACAATTTTTTTCGCCCAAATTAGTCTGAGCGTTATATGGATTTTGTACATTTTTTATAAGTTTAATCATATTTAATAGATTTTGCGTGTTATTTTCTTATTTAGCTTTAAAAAGCAAAAAATCGACTGATATATATATATATATATATATATATATATAACAATCTAAATACTGGCAAAACGAAAGCAGAAAAACATATTTAAGAGAATGAAATTGAAAAATGTTCCCTCCTGGAGCCCATTGGCCAGAAAGCTCGGCCACGTGCTAAGATTTTTTGACTTAGTCTCGCCAAAAAAAGCTTTTGTTAAAATCGTTTATAATATTTGTTGTCAACATAAATATATCACCATATTAGGACTAATAAATTGGGTTTCTATAAGTTGGAGAAGAAAGATCGCCAGGCGACATTTCCAGTTAAAACCAAATAAAATTACATAATTTCTCTTTTTGAAGGGTATACATTAAAAGATTGAAAATTTGATTGACATAGTCAAAATAGTCTTTATTCCGGAATAAAAAGAGAGCGATTTGAATTTTTAGCTGCCGAATGTACCGGTTTCCCGTCATGATATATTAAAAGTCATTTGTGTCATTGTGCTTTCATTTCCCATGGTTGGATATTTCAATACGATTTGTTGAATCCTTTTTGCTTAGAATAACAAAAATGTTTGGCCTATTATGGCTGTTAATTATGATACTAATCTATAAGAACCGTTTTGGATTAGAAACCGCTTTGAACAAACTTTCCTAGACAGCGGGTGTACACGGTTATGCCACGTAGAAGTGCCGTTCAAGGGATGTGAAATACGGCGAAGCAGCACGAAGGGCATAACTTACAATTTACAGTTGGTTTCGGAAGTTTAGAACCACCTTAGGCGAGTGCGAGGACGTTAAGGTCCTGCGAAAGAACTTATGGCACCTATTACCTCGCCTTCCCATCTTTGTATAAACGGATCATCCCCTAAAACTCAAAATTCTTTTTTACCATCAGCCCATTGGCTTAAATGTTTACATACTTTAATAAATAAGTTTATAACACTATTTCAAAAATTAAAAATAGTTAAAACAAAATTACGTTGGAAAGTGAAAATGACAAAACAGTACTTTTTTTAGAATAAAATATAAAACATTAGACACTAATAGTGACGGCAGAGATAAATTATTTGAATAACTGAAATTTATAATTGCATATAGGAACGTGGCTTTTACTGGGATGTGACTGTATTTATTGCCACAAATGGTAGAGTAAGTGAGTGTTTTTTTCCTCATACCAGTATCCCTGGAATGAGGGAGTTTATTGTTCATTTATGTACATGCTTCCATTCCCGTTATGACATGTATTTCTTCGAGATAATTATCTATATTTATATATTTTCTATTAGCTATTTACATAAATTTCTTTCTTTGATACTGTTTCGGCTATTGCCGAAGAAAAAAAACAAAGCAAATAAAAATGATAATGAAATGAAAGTAAATTAATTCAACTAAAATTAAAATTAAAAAAGTTGAAATTAAGCAATAACTTGGAATCTTCGCAAGGAACCAATTAATCACAATGAAGAGCAAAGGTAAACGGATACTTACCACCAGTCACGACTCGCCCTCGTCGGAAGAATCGCGTCGAGCTCGAGCGGGCCTCAACCAGAAGCAACGTGTTTTGCAAATCGTGATGGTCTCCAGCCAGTCTTCTCGGCCCCCTTTTGTGACCAATATTGGCTACTTGCACGGACTCGTTTGATGAAGAAATAAAATAAAAATAAAACTTAAGAATACTGGAGACAATCGTAAGAGTCGAGGGAACGGAAGATGCACGGCCTTCTCTCATGCCTTGAGAACAACAACAGGCTTAACCGAGACCCCCCTCTTTAAGATCAACGGTCACCTTTAACTGTGATTCAAATTAAATTACTTACTGGCGTAAACAGATACAATAAAATGGTAAATTTATAGTAAATTAAAGTCTATATTGTTGAGAAATTTGCACGAATACTTCAATTTTTTTTTCAACCAGTTCATTCTCCTTCAGAAGCCAAGATCCCTCTTATTCAAGGGTGATTTCTCGTATTAGGATGTTTCTCTCGCCGTTATACATCGGGCAGGAGAAAACGATGTGATCCCAGTCCTGAATCTGGGCTCTACATTGACAGTTAGGTGACTCCATGATGTTAAACCGAGCAAGATATTCTCGATGTTTCCCGTGACCGCTTAACATCATTGTTATTTTATAGTTGAGTGTAATAAGGGTGGCTAGTCTACTAGTATAGTAGGAAAATAATCCTTAGTCCGAAGAGCTTTGGATTAGGTTTTTTTTTCAATTATGGACTGTCTGTTCCCTTCATTTTCGTTTTATGTAGGTGATGGGAATTTTTGTAAGAGTCCTGGTTTTCAGCAGCTTTTTTAGCTCGTTTGTCTGTTTCTTCGTTTCTCCGTTGACCTGCTTCCGCTTATCCAAGACAATGCTATTTTCCAATCTATGACTTGTAAAATGCGTATATGATGTCGAATTTCCATGGCCATTTCACTACAAATTTTGTTATTTTGTAAAATAGTGAGTGAAATAAGGCTGCCTGTCAAGATATTCGCAGTTCTGCCTGTCTCGCTAGGCTCTTGGTCGCATAACCATTTTAAAAATATTGCTAGCATCTCAGCCTGGTTATTAGAACACCAATCGGCTAATTCGAATTGCAGGCATTCGGTATGGTAGAAAAGGATACTAGGAAGCGGGGTTTGCACTCCCCAGACACTGCAGCCTTCTGGCTTATTGTACCTTCCTAGTTCCTTAGTTCAGTCAATAGATTCTATCCTTCTCCTTAGAAGTATCAGGTCATTGACTGTCTCTGCTACAATTTCATTCCCTAAATATTTTTCGTATGTTAGGTTGAATCTCCATTGAGCTGTTATTTCGCATTCGAAGATGATGTGGGTGGCTGTTCCTTCACCTCAGTTCAAAATCTGCAGATGAGATCATCGTTGTGTATGTCCATGTTGTGTAGATGTTTTCGCAGATGCCAGTGACCGGCTAGCAATCCTATCACTCCTCTGAGTTTAGCCCTCTCCAGTTGCAGCAGTAATTTTTCCAATCTTGGTGAGGGTTGGTTCATCATAAGTTTACTACGTCTAGCACCGCTAGAGTTTATCCACTTCTCCTTTTGTTTTGCTTGGATCCATTCTGCGATGGAGAATTCTATATTTGTTTTTGTTATCCCAAGATAGGTTCGGGGCCTATGTATGGTCTTGCAAATCCTCCTCTGGCCAGTTTGTCTGCTTTCTCGTTACCCAAAATTCCCCAATTGCAGGCATAATTGTGGTGTAATTCCATTTCTCTCATAGATGACGCTGCTGCAACCTACCAGGCCATTTATTTGAAGGCCGTTTGTGTACAAATAGAGTATGTTGTCTCTTCGAGGGGTTTGTCGGTGATTTGTAATAACTCTGCAGGGTGACAGGTTTTATTTAGTGGTATTGTGTATCAATGCCATATCTGGGTTCTATGGAGCAAAAGTCATTCTTAATCGCCATGTATGTATTATAATTTACTCTATTTTTAAGAGAATAGGCGCACTGATATTACATTCGTGACTTCATGGGAAATCGTTTTATAGCCTTTTATAACTCTTAACACCAATAATCGTTGAACCTGCTTCATTCTTTGAATATTTCTTTTCTTTTTTAAGACTCCCTGCCAAGCGTGGACCCCATAGAGGTAAGTATGGGCACAATTGCACCTTCATAAATTATTTTTAATGCGTCAGCATCCAAGTCTCAATACACCTTTGCAGACTTAGAAAGTTGATGAATGAGTTGTGATGCCCGATTGCAGATATAGACAAGGTGTTTGTTCCATTTTAAATGTTCATCAAATATGATACCCAAGTAACGTGTCTGTGTGTGTGTGTGTGTGTGTGTGTGTGTGTGTGTGTGTGTGTGTGTGTGTGTGTGTGTGTGTGAGCGGGCGAATCTGTGACGGCGTATTGAGTACCTCACAGACTCGCCAAAGTTGGATAGGTTAATATGTGTTTGTAGTTGAAAACTAGGGGTAGAGCACTGCAGTAATAAAAATATTTGTTTTAAAACGGTGACTACCCCTATGTGGGAATGTATTTACAGGCGCAAGTGTGTGGGTGTGTGGGCATGGTCGAGTATATGGTGGAACATGGTCCTCTCAAAGGAGACTTGAAATATTGTTGCCGGTAGTATTTACAAGGTTGGAGGGGGTGGAAGGGATAACTTAAAAGGAACATTTTCTCAGTAACTACTGAACCATTTTTGATGAAAGTTGGTACACATGTTTCTCTGTTAATACCCTCACGTTTACTACGAGCTTTTCTGAAACTTTTCGTCTGAAAAAAATTTACAGCAAGAAAACTTTCGAACACATTTTTTTAATATTTAATAATTTATTTATCCAAATGAAACTCTTAATTCGGAAAAGCTCTGATATAAGTGTTTAAAGCCTTTTATGTTATCGCATAAAAAATTGGAAACGCACATCTTAAACGGGTTAGCAGATTTTGTCCCTTTTGTATCAAAAAACCTTTCTTTTCAGGGCCGCTGTTTTTCTGGCATAGTTCCCTAAGAATGACTTTTTCGTTATTTCGCATTTCCTATCGATTCTACTATTATGAACCTTGCAGAAAGACAACAATTGCATTGTTTTGGGTCTTTTCTTGGTATTTTCCCTATTCCCGTATTGTAAAAATACGCCTCGGAAATACGTAGTGGCCGACGTTTATACGAAATGGCGCTCGCTTCTGAAATAAGAATTTTTAATTCAATAATTTTTTTAACTAACTTCTAGTGATCCAATTTTAAAAATTCCACATTATCCAGGAAAGGTAATAATTTTTTTCAGCCATTTAAAAAAATTGGTTAGATTGACCCGCAACACTTGTCGGTTAGTTAGTAAGTATGAGCAGGGTGAAAGGCTGGAGAGTCTCCAAAAAACATTAAATCCACGGCTACTTTAATATTTTTATTTGTACATATGACTTGAAAGATATACTCTGTAAGAATCTATTTATTAGCATGAGTAGTGGGAAGACGTCTTGGTTGAACACTCGGCCTGCTTCTCAACTTTAGTTGTGTAAATAGTATAGTGTATATTTTGTATTAGTTTGTGGGGTTAGGCCATTTTTGTAACATGTATGGAAGTGGTGTAAAAGAAAGTAGTCATGTACGTAACATTGAATTAGGAACACAAGGCCACTTATGAAAGGGTTCAATATAAATGACAGCACTTAAGCTAGTAACACTAAAACGAAATAATAATAATAATAATAAATTAGAATTTATATAGTCTGCATTTATATTTGTCGTTTTAATTACACGATTGAACCAAACTTGTAATATCTAAAGATGATCACAACGATGTATTATGCCGATAATCAATCACGGAAAGTGCCATTAAGGTATATACGTGTGAATAGGCAAATCTTCGAAATTGCGAGGAGCCGGAGAGAATGGGTGAAAGACAAATGACACCGAACTTATTGGCTATAAGGGAAGTTTGATCGTATTGCCCTCATCCAACAGTTATAGTCGTCTAAGGAATCTGCCGGCACCCCCACGTCTTGAATGCTAAACAGTTTGCCCAATCTTGAGCTCCTGCCTCGGCAAATATTTATTTATTTTCCTCCCATTGCAAACAGTGCACGTGCTCTATTTCTTCAGTGCCAATTTTACGGAACTCATTTTTTAAACTTTGCATGGAAGAACAAATTTTGAATAATATTTATTTCAATCATTGTGAACATATTGGATTAACGCCTTCACATCCATTTTCATTATACATTTCTTACCACTTTACATTAAAAATGATTTATTAAGTGGTCTCTTTTACCAAATTCCACATTTTGGCGATTCGCTAATATTATAAATTGTTTTTAAAAAAATTCAACAAAAATTGCTTCAAGCTAATTATTGAACAATAAAATACATAATACCAGGAGGCAAATATTAAACCATGATCAGAGAAGTAAATTAACGGTTTTTGGAATTGAATTAGTTATTTCTAACTCGGTATATTTAGGGAAATATTATAATAAAAACTCAACTGTTTTCCATCAAGAATTGCAAAGACTGGATGACCGAAAAATAAATCAACATGAAAGGCAGAAGAAACCGTGCACTTGGAAAAAAATATAATAAAAAAATTGAAGACCGGTTGTTCTATTGTTTCCCTTGATGTCACATAGCCTTTTGACAAGGTATGGGTTGAACGTATCACTAAACTAAATTAGATGCTTGCAAAGCAGTAGTGTATATTATCACCGTCTACTTATCTGTCAAACATTTTAGAGTTAAAGAAGAAAACATTCAGAACTAAGAAAAATAAATGAAGGAGTATCTCAATGGAGCTTACTAGCTCCGATATATTAGGGGTATTCACGATGTTTGTAAGATGTTAACTTGTACACGATGTTTGTAACGCAAATAGAGAAATGTCCAGTAAGATCGTGAACTCCCCCTTCTATTCTTAGCGTGTTAAAGTTAATTTTTCCACAATGCTGCGATTGGTAGAACCAAAAGTAAAGCTATAACAGTCCTTGAAGGCTTGTTGTTGTTGTTTGTTTTGTGTTAAATTGTAAGATGCCAGAAGTTAATAAAAAAGGAAAATTAATCGGCTCATTCATTCAAAATGCTATCTATGCACTCGAAAATTACTAACAAATTACACGCTTTAATTCGTGCCGACATACCTAACTGGTATCCTAAGGTCTAACAGCCTACAACTTTATAGGATATGGGATGTATCTATCATGAATGACACAAGAAGGACAGGTCAGAAATTAACAAAAATATTGGTCTGATTTGATTAATGCGTATTTAAGAATAAAAATACATGTAAACAAAAAACAGCTGTTAAATTCATGGCTGCCATGTTGGTTACCTACGCCCTAAGGGATAGCAATGTGACTTCATTTTCGACCTAACATCTAACATTGGCCCTGGCCTGTTAGATCGAGCAATGTCAACTAGCCGATTCTTACAATTCTACGTCATCATTTTTCTCGATTTAACAGGACTTAACAGAGGTAACAGGGTTAACACAAAGATCGTAAATACCCCTATTTCACACCAGTGATGTTTTCGGAAACGCATGGCGTAAAAATTGCAACGTTTCAAGACTACAGTGATGATATCACTTGGGCCGAATATCACTTGTTCTCCTAAAATTCTTCAAAAAATATGTAAAAAAAATAAATAAATGGATCTATATTTGGAGATACAGGCTCAATCAGTATAAATGCGTACTGTAAATTTTACAAACAAAACATTGGACCATATTACCGTCTCTTACAATCGATGGATGGAGCTATTATGTCGTACAAAGATACAGCTAAATATTTGGAAATGACATTAGATGCCAAACTAAGACGTAAAGAACACACGAAGACAAAAGAGAGAAATAGATTTAAGGTATAGACAGCTATACTGGTTGATAAGGAGTGGCTCCAACCTTACCAAAAATTAGTTATATACAAAAACGTCTTACCTATGTGAACATATGCTATTCATCTATGGATTTGTATCACAGACAGCAATATCAAAATTACCCAAACATTCTAAAATAAAATCCTGCGTAACAGGAGGTCAATGCACCTTAGTACGCAAGGAGATTCACGTAAAGATCTTAAGACCCTCTTGGCGAAGAGACCAAAATTGGCTTCAAAATAAGAACCTCGTCTAAACCTGCACAAAAATGTGGAAGAGACTTCAGAACCGGAACTATGTTAGAAGGCTGGCAAAAAAATATAAAAACTAGAGTGGGTTTTTTGAATAGTGTTTTATAAATACAAAATTTTGAATAGTGAAGTGTATCGATCGGTTTATAAGATTATAAAAAAATCATTTATTATATATGTCATTATAAAATTATTAGTTGTACTATTGAAATCAATATTAGTAAAAATAAAAATACCGAAACGCGACGCACAGGCAGCCAAGCGAAGATAGGAAGACCAAAATTATTGATAACCACCAAATATCGTTCGTCATCCAGCAAACACAAAGAAATTTAAAATTTCGTTTCTCGTTTAATTAAGTTTGTGACCAAAATCTAACTGGCATAAAATGTTACTGTGCTAAATAATAATGTAAACGACAGAAAATACCGTAAGTACGTGTACAAAACTTATGGAATAAATAATTTATACAAAACAAAAATCTTTAAAAATTTAGCTTCTACTTAAACCACAAATGATGGTTTGATTAGAAATATAAATAATAAAATAATATGAATGCCGAAGAATCATTTTTTTATACGAGTACAATTTTTGGCAAGAAAATATTTTATTACTCTACAAAAAAAATTTCATTCTAGCACTTATCAGATTTTTTTTATTACTGAATTTTTTGAATTTACTTATTATAATTTTCTAATAAAATTAGAAAAAGATAATCGTAATAAAATATCGGTAATATTTTTAAAAATTAATGGGGGAGGGAATAATGTTTATAAAAAATATGTGACCTACATATTTGCTTTGCTATTTTTCATACTGATCGTCTGGTTTTTATCAAAATAATTTTCTCTTTAAAATTTGCACTTTAAGCTTAATTTAAACAATTTTTATTCCATTTTATTTAAATCGTTCTATTTAAACTCAAATAAAAAGCATGGTAAGTAGTGATATTTTAAGAAATTGCTAATATTTAATTTTATTCGTGGTAATTAATTTGTTTTTACATAATTTATAAGCCTAGGTAACAATACACCGCAAACATTCCTCCAGAGACATTTTAATCGGAAAACACGATGAATGACGAAATCCGTGCAGGTGATAACTTATGGATGACCGTCGTCCCCGAAGACTGAAAGTTGTGAAGAGAGATGAAGAACTGAAGAGTTTAATCGAGTCAGATCCACTTCAGATCTGTTCGAAGACATTTTCCAAACTACTTCTAGGAACCCCTTTCAACGCATCTGAAGAGACAAAAAGCTCGATAAATGGGATCGAAAGTTAAACTAGTTTGAACATCGACGGCTTTAATCTGTAGCCACAAGTTTGAACTCAATCATCATTTGAGAGGAAATATTGTCAAAAGAAATTCCAACTGAGAATCTAAAGTTGATGGATATTTATACCTTAAAGAATAAATTACTGAAGCTATAGTTTTGCGCAATTATAAGGCAGATTATCACTAATCTGGCTATGAAGGTGAACGTCAATTGGCATTTTTGTAAAGACGGATAAATGGCGCATCATGTGATGAATACGCCTATTATAATATTTAAATTTTCTTGAGAGCAGAAAATGCGGAGTAAACTAGAAAATTCAAGCCAGCCTAAAGGTTTAGTAGCTGAAGCGACGCAGGCTGAAAAGCCAAGTTTAGCCCTCGTCTCCCTCCATCCCTTAATTCCTCTAAGCCCAACACTTTTATTGGGTATATTTTAAAAAAGAGGGGTAGTATGAGAGACGAGTGTAGAAATGCAACGCACGCCCTTCCTTTAATACCACCTTAGGGAGAGAATACAAGGCCCTCCGAAAACACCTTAACCCTAAGATCCTCCCTTATACTCGTGGAACGTGAATAATAATGTAACCCGGGTCAACCGTACTCCCCTTGAATATTTCGCCAGTAGGCACCGTCTCAAAATATGCATTCGAATACGCTGCCCTCGCTCCCAACCTGTATAAAATCTATTGAATATTTACGTCAAAGGGTCCTTGAAGCAAAATTATAAAGTCAAGCTTGCCAAAAATTATTTATCCTAGATATACTGTAAATTAGAATCTAAACTTGTGATGTGTACACTAACTCAATGGCAAACCAAAAATAATGGTATTGTTTGGTCTGCGATTAAAGTAACGAATCTTGAACTTATCGACCATGACAACTTTCCTGGGGGTTTTTCCTTTATTATTACCGCTGATTTACAATTCATACTCATTTTGGCTGAAGAAGGTATGAATCAAAAATAGACCCAACAAATTGGACAATTAAGTAGAAAAAACAATACACCATACAAAAAACTTCACCATATAAATAAAATACCAATATACATATACTACATTTTATTACCTTTAGAAGACTTTATACCGGCAGTCCTATAAACTAGAAGTTCAGTTGAAAACGCCATCCTCAGGCCATACCTGGATAAAACCATATACATAAACTGTATACACAACCAACATTTATCTCAACCTTACATAAAGATTAATTAGTTGAAAGATGCCATATGTTCAATCGGACCACGAAATCTAATGGAATTAATAATTAAAATGAAGTATATCTTCACTAAAGCTCTCCGTGGCCATTTCATTTTTCGTCGAGAATCGAATAGATTACACGACATTTGAAAAATGGCAAAAAGGAGGAAAAAATTCGAAAGGTGGGTTGAAATGGGAAGTTGGTGTCCGAGTGGATTGAAGTCACGATAGCTCAAGTGGTAGAGAAGCGGCGTATTTAGCCGAAGGTCGTGGGTTCGAATCCCGCTCGCGACACTGACTTTTTTATCTCAACCAATACCTTACATAAAAATTAATTATTTGAAAGATGTTATTTGATCAATCGGACCACGAAATATAATAGATTGCATATTCAACTATTTCTGTACTAATAACTGCAATTTTTGTAGGAATAATATTTTTTTATTAATAAAAATAGTAAGCGCTTATTATTCAAAATTTAAAAAATGAAAAATGTTCATGATCAAACCTCTTGTCTAATGGCAAAATTTCTTAGTTTAGTAAGTTGACATTTCGGTAGCCACAATAACTTTTAGTTAAAAACTCAAATAATAATTTTAGTTACAAAAAGAAATTTTTTTAATAAAACACATAAGGAATTAAAAATGAGCTCATCTCTGAAAAACATTAATAATAATTCTCATTTTTTGCCTTTTAGGCCATAGAATAGAAACAATCTACACATTTTTATATATTCTAAATAATCCTTACCATGTTCGCATGGATTTACATAATAACATTAAAAATAATATTATACAAATTGCGCAACTATCACTGTGATTTTTGGCGAAAAAGCTATATCTATTGGGTTTCTTACACACTTCAAGGGTACAACAATTCAACTTATCTAACTATAAGTACGAACATTTTTTTTTTGTAATAACAGTTTATGTCACATTGGGATTGGGACGAAAGCGTTTGAGAAGCACAAAACAAAAGGCATTGTTCTATAAGAAAGATAAGATCGGAAATGTCAGAAATCAACAAGAAGACCGTAGTTAGAAATGTGGGACACTCAGGCAAGAAAGAGAAAATCAAACGATTTGTATGCTTGAACGTCAAAAAATCATGCTACACATATTTTTTAAATTGTCAAAATATGTAATGGTATCTTTTTAAGCTCTTAAACATAAATACTAGGATTTTCTTATTACGTGTATCACTAACGTATTACTGGGCTTTAAAATAATTTTAAACGATTTGTTCTTTGTTTAAACTTAGTTACATACACTAAATATATTATCAAATTCATTGTAGTTAACTGTAAATTATTAAATTGTTATGTTATTCCAACCTAAGAAATAGTTATTCTTCAGTATAAATAAACGAAGATTTAAAACTTCTAAAACGTTTCATACATCAAAAATGTTTGTTTCTCTTCTAAGTTACGTCTCCTCGCCCGCCCTCTCTCACTCACTCAATCACTCTCTCTCTCTCTCTCTCTCTCTCTCTCTCTCTCTCTCTCTCTCTCCCTTTATTTCTCTCTCTTTTTGAGAACTGTAAGAGAGGTCGTTCGCGTTAAGTTTTTAAATAAAAAGATTTTCATTTATTCATTCTCTCTTTTTTTCTCTCTCTCCCTTTATTTTTCTCTCTTTTTGAGAACTGTAAGAGAGGTCGTTTGCGTCAAGTTTTTAAATAAAAAGATTTTCATTTATTCATTCTCTATTTTTCCCTCTTTCTCTCTCTCTCGCTATTTATCTATCTATCTATATCTCACACCATCTCCCTCACTCACTCACTCTTTCTTTTTCTCCTCTCTCTCTCTCTCTCTCTCTCTCTCTCTCTCTCTCTCTCTCTCGCACACACACACACACACACACACACACACACACACACACATACAAACTCCGAAGTAATATATGTTTCAATGAATTTTAAACTAGTACAATGTTTTTTTTATTTTTTAAATTTTGTATTACTTTATTCAAAATCAATTCCCCAAATGCTTTTCTTTGTTTAAAATCATTCAAATCCGTACGACAGATCATCCAAAAACCGCAAAGAATATTACAACAATGTTTATACATGTGGAAATGTAAAATATAAAGTAAAGTTTAAACGTCGGTTTGTGGTTTGATACAAAAGATACAAAAGTTGTATCGTGTTAAGTAAAGAAAAGACAAGTTTTGTCTTTATATTTTCAAAGATAGTACAAAATAATTCATTTTTATCTCACTATTAATAAATTTAAAAAACTCCTCAAAGTTATAAAAGGCATTAACAGTGATGAGTTTTGTTATCTTAAGTTTAAATTTTTATCAGCTAACAGTTTGACATCATCTTCTAGATTATTAAAAAATGTAAAAATTTGGGGCATATGTAATTATAATTTTTTTAACATAAATTATTATACAGAGAAGTACACGGACATAAGTCATAAACATTTTGCGTTACTTTGTTGCAAAATATATTTTATCATCAAAGTTCAACCTATAATAAATTGAAGATATCTTCTTTATTTTAATATTTATTATTAAAAATATCTAAAATATTATGACTGCTTAGTTTTTAAAAAATATGTGGTTTCAAAGAATGTTTGAACGAGGTGTTCAACCAGCCCGCAGAAAGAGTAGAGTTTGAATTTCTCCCGTCTAGGGTTAGGCTTAAAGTCAATAGCTGAATTAACAAGCCGGTACTTCGTCATCGGAAACCAGCTGGTATCCCAAAGGGGCCTCTGTGTGGGCTAAACACACAAAAAATGGGAACTTTGTCAAAGTAGCGCGTTTGAGTTATACGGCATAAACGTGCCATTAATTAGAGATCCGCTGTAATGCCGATTGCCCTAATGGTGACCCCGTCGACGTAATAAATTATTTCCAGCATACTCTCGCCCTAAAGCAAGAAGAAAAACGGATTTCTTTGGCCAGAACCAAAGAGGACAAAATACCGAGCAATTCATGAACTCTATACGACACAAGTTCATTTAGAAGTTTTTTTTTATTCTTTTTATTCTCAAACTGATTTATGCGGTATGCCTTAATCAATACTACGGCCTTTTGCTGTTTTTATACTTACAAGTTTTACAAAAAGATATTAAATTTTCCTTAACGTTTCTATCTTACCGATATACAATTTTTTTCATCACTAATATTAATTATGACTATATATAATTAATTTTAAGATTCTTTAAAGACGTATAGTGTGATATAAATTATAAAATTCATAACTTTTCTTGTAGATTTTGACAACTATCACATCCAGTTCATTAGTCGAAGCTGCGAGGTTTACAATTCGATTGTTATTGAATTTCAAGTTACAATTGCTAAAGCGAACAGTGTTTTGGCTGAGTCGGGGAGGAAATTGCAATCATTAAGTTGAACTGATTGTAGCCGGGCAATAACCACCGTACTAAAACCGGAAGGGTTAATAGTAACTGATCATTTCTGTGTCCGTGAATTCTCGCTATTCAGGCATAGTTAGACAGTTTATACTTAATAAACACAAATTAGGTTTAGAAATTAGCGACCAATGTGATAAGCTATTAGTATTCCCATGTGTTCACATCTGATATGTGCTTTGAGCTGCAAAGAATTTCGTATTTATTCAACGTAGGGGGTAATCGTAAGGGCGACAAAGTCGCTGGACGATCGATGTAAGGAGTCCCGTTGGCATTTTTATACTTTCCGAAGTAAAATGTTCATGTAGAGACTGCAAATAAAACAGTAGCAAAGAATCAGATACGCTTTGTAAAGAAACCCAACGAGTTTTTGTATGTGTTAGAAGACACAAAATTATGAAGCAAAAATGTTTTTAAAACTACTCTTCTTCAAAAATTAATAAAAAATGCTTAGTGCTAAAATGCTTCTTTTGATAATATAAAGTGATTGATACAATAGATTGTAGAAATTTGAAGATCGTATCGTATACTGATTATCAAAAACTATAAAACAATTCACACGCTTTTTTCCAAAATTAAAGATACCACACCAGTAACAAATAAATCTGACGTAGTCTACAAAATCAATTGTTCAAATTTTCCGGCAACTTTCATCGGTATTACATCCCAATATCTGGATGAGAGAGTAAAGCAACATATCTATGATTGCAAAAAACCCAAGCAAAATCCTACAGCACTGGCTACTCACTATTTTGAACACAAGCACAATTTCGACTTCATAGATCCAAAAATATTACACACAGAACAAAACAAACATAAACGAAACTATTTAGAAATGGTTTACATCAACAGAGATAAACACAGCATCAATTACAGAACAGGCGCATGTAAACTCAGAGGCAGCTATGCCAAAATCATTAATAAAATTCAATATCGATAACATGCATATATCATTATCAAATTACACAAAATATAATATAGCAAATAAAATAATCATAACATTCCACACATCAAATATTTTTGCATAGTCTAATTCTTCAACAATTTGGCTTTGCTTTCCCTAATTATCCCCGTCTATATAATCCTGAAAGGATAGTCAGGCCGAGTCATTACCCATTTTTTCTCATTGTCGGTTCCTTTCACCCCAAAGAAGCCGACTCCTCTTATAAAAATGTCTTTCTATTCCGACTTCCTCCCCCACCCCTTCAAAATCCAACGTATATAAACATAAAACAGCAATATCTCATTAGCACTCTCAACACGACACACAAGAATGACCCATCAACAAAGAAAACAAGCACTTCGAGTGAGTATTTTGATTGAATCTAAAATTTCTAGCATTGTATAAATTCTTTTTTTCACATCCTACATGTATTTGTAAAATTTAAACAATGTTTATAAATCCCAGACCCTGAAGATGATCTCAATAAAGACCGAAACGTTGGCACGATAAAGAAAATGTTTTTCTAAAACCTACATCACACCAGACCGCTTCTCACGAACTCTTAATAATCATTACCTAACGGTCACTAAACACTTCACATTGTAGACAATGCTGCTTGTCCTTCAAGGTTCTTTTGTACTTTTGGGTCTCGTAACATTCCTTCCAGTTTAGTACTTTGCTGATTAATGATTTATATAAGCTCAAATCTATGTTCTTGCAAATACACGAGTCCAGAGTTGATCTAGCACTTCTCGCAATTCACTGGCAAGTCGAACTTTTGTGATTTCCAATAAATTACCGGCAGGCTTCTAGAGTCACCCATCTTGGATGCTGGTTGTCGGGGATCAAATTCTTTCTTATCGGCCCAGCCGCCGAAGTCGGACTGCAGGGGCTATCAGCAGTTAGGTCATTTCAGCCTCCGCCATAATCAACCTCCCATTCACACTCTCACTCACTCTTAAATGCATTTTTGCTATTTACACGCTGTTCACTCAGTTACGGCGGTGGAGTACATGATATTCCTCCATCATCCGATTGTGTGCTTAATATTTCGCCATCCTCTTTCACATTACACATTCATACCAATAAATACATTTACTCTCAACACACGCTAGTGAGATGTAGGTTTTACATACATTAAAAACAACCCCCAATCCAAGAATCGGGAAAGGGGCCCAGGTAATCGCTGTCGTGCCCAAGCACAATTCTCATGTCGGGTGGCATTCCTGCGCGCTCTTCATATGGATCCAAGGAGTTGCAATCTTCTTATTAAGTTGGACACATGGAGTAACTTTTCTCTAGATGGCGGACACATACGCGGCTGAGGCCCAAAAGTATGGGTATGGGTATCAACCTCGTATGGCCTATTCTTAATCAGGTGAGGATCATTCTACTCTTACCGACAGTGCCCTTCATATGCTAGAGTTTATCTGCCAATCCGACCCACAGACGCTACCAATATTTTTAAACATTTTTAATGCTTTTTTATCGTCAGAGGGCCGGATCGTAGTAGTTCGGAGGTTAGGACATCCCAGCTTTACCGAGTCTGTCTTTTCGTACCATGCAGACCTATGTGTCCGGTTACCAGACAATAACTGCTATTTTTCAAGACGTTCCTGTACATAATATCACCAACAAGAGCACCACGAGATGGTCGATCCTCTTGCGTTGAGGGAGTCGTTGCAGACGAGAAAGGCAGAGCCACCATCGCTTCGAATCACAAGTGCGTGCCAAATCGCTTACAATTCCGCCGTGTATCTGACAATATCTGAGCAGCCAGGGTACAAACAAGTTCTGGGTAATGAACTAGCAGACAAATCGTCGAGAGCAGGATCTGTAAAATAACAATTGCCGAGCAAAGGTTCGCCGAATCCCAACTCGTGAGGGGGGTGCGTATTTTTGTCCGCTTCAAAGTGCACGAATATTCCTATAGTAGACGAACTCAAACCATTCACACATTTGGGAATCAACTGTACTGCGCATAAATCAACTATAACAGGGGTGCTCAAACGGTCGATCGCGATCGACCAGTCGATCGCGAGTGCTTTTTGAGTAGATCTCGAGAAGAAAAAATTTTTTAATAAGTAGGTAGGTAACTAAACTACAAAAATGTATTACGTAATAAAATAACACTGCTTGCGGCAAAAGGTGGCTTTATCAAAGGAACGCGCGGCACTTGTCAAAGAAAAGCCGCGTTGTTTCTAGACTAGTAGACAGTACAGTCTAGTCTAGAAACAACGAGAGACAGTACAGTCTAGTTTCGGGCGGCGCGTTTGACGGGAACATTCGAGACTTTCGTTCACGCCGATATAAATGTTGTGCCTGCAGGAATTGGAGTCANGACTAAAATAATGTACCTATATTGTGCAGAAAGCTAATATCTATATATGCTACGGTACACCCTACCTAGGTAGGTAGGGTGTATCGTGTATGTACGACAACCCTGCATCACACACACTTGCAGCCTCTCAGAGTCGATCGTAAGTAGTCTAAAAATATTGAGGTAGATCGCCAGCAGTTCAAGTTTGAGCACCCCTGAACTATAATAATCAACAAACAGTAATTATTTACTGATATTTATTTTTGAATAATAAACGATTCCTAACTGTTCCTCAATCTGTACCAATCTGAACCACTAATTTGTAACTGTTGTCTTCTTTCTCACAAAAATCGAAAAGGGGTGCATGGAAACGGATCAAAAGTAAAAGGGTGCAACAGTATTCTGTGCCTGAAATTTTAGCAAGTACAAAAAACAGTAACAGCAGCTGCAACAATGACAGTTTCACTGCTGTCCATCACGATTGGTAGTAAGTTAGTAGTCAGCACGGCACTTGGGAAATACGTACTCGCTGTTTCCTCACAAACGGGGTGGTTGTCATTGAATGGCAAGATGAGCATTTCTAGACTTGGCAAATATTCGGCGGCAATCGGCATTCGGCGAATACGGCATGTCTGGAGCCATCCATATAATGAGCAAAATGTTGACCCACCGGAAGAAGTAAGCATGACTGTTTGATTAGTCTGTGGATTTGGTGGCTACTAAACCGAAGCTCACGGTGTTCACAGTATCTACCGTGAGCAGAGGTGAGTCGCTCCTAACTTGAGAAACTAAACGTGTGATAAGGCTAATGTGCCAGATGCTCACGTTAAAGAACCTCATTGTCTAAAGTCATTGCGACCCCCAATGGAAAGCATACATATAATCCCAGAAGCAACACTTGGAATAGCAAGAACACATACACTACTCCTTTTTAAAATAGGTTCAAAAAAAGAAGTGGACGATCTCAAAAGTGCCGAACACAGCAAACTCATATAGAAACCTCAACCAAACAGCACAGTGCTATAGTTAGAAAGGATAAAACCCAAAGAGTGATGGGGATATTCAACGGTCACAGACATCACAGATTGTAGTAATTTATGATAAGTAAACTTCTAGTCTATGTGATATAAATTTTGAGGCATTTTAGGAGTGTTAGTTTTTCTCTTGTAAACTTGCCCCGTTGTAAACTGTGATTTATGTGACATTGAAACATGGAATTCAATAACAATTGAATCGTGCCCTCCAAGCCGCCGATATTATTGTGCTCTAATAGACTTAGGTATTAATGGGGAAAACTAATAATACAAATGGGAGGAAACCAAGAGGGTCTTTGGGCCATTTACGAAGTTAGCCCCTTCCACCATCGGCCGACGAACTCCCCAATTATGTAACACTTAACCCAGACTGTGGCCCAATTAAGTCAATTAACTCTCATTCAACTAACCGTAATCTTAGTATGGTGATGGTTTTTTGAAGGAGCAAATTAATTGGACAGGGGATTCAACAGAAGTTCAGCACTATTGTTTGAATAATTAAAAAAATAAAAATAAAAGCTGAGATCCTCTTATCGGATAAATTGGCCCTGTGAGTGGATTATGTTACAAGCTTCAAAATTGCATATTTTACATTAATTAAATAACACTTGTTCACTTACTTCTAACGAGGTAAACATTGTCACTTATTGCTAACAGGTTGGTGTTGTTTTCGCACGGTAAAAACGAGCTTAATTGGATTTTTTCATTAAATATGAACCCTGCTCGTTGATAAAAATAAATTTAAAAAATACAAAGAATAAAAAGACCTAAACGTAAAGTAAAAATGTAAATCTTCGCAATTCAGTTCGAAGTTATGAAAAACTCAAAATGAGATTCGTAGGAACCGAGAGTAATAATAATAACCTGATTTCAAACAATTCCTAGTTTTCATTTTTATCAAAAAACTTTGCTTTACTAACTTAACCTATCGTTTTAAAAATATTTTTATTTCATTTCATTATACAGATGTGACAAGGAAAGTTCTTACCTTGCTTCATCATGACGTTTATACCAAAATCCTACAAAACTTATAATACTTATAATTCCAGTTTTAATAAATCGTCTGTAATATAACCGAGGAGAAAAAATCGTGAATTAAAAAGAAAATTTTTTCACTCTAACCAACGGGGTTTGGAATGCGCGAGAAGAGAAAATCACAAAAGCAAAGGCGAGAAAGAAAATTAAACACAAGGCTTTAATTAGAAACTCTTTACCACGCTCAGAGAGATCGTTCAAATCTTCAACTGCAAAAAAAAAAAACATTCAAAAACAGTCTTGATTTATAAAAATCGAAATATACATTTTTGTTAATCAAATAACAATCTTTGTTATTTATATTTTTTTTTTACATTTTTAAAATGTTAAATGTTGAAGTGTTTACATTTAATATGTGAAAAACACTCATAATTATTGCAAACACATAATGATGTACTTTTATCAAGCATATTTTAACAGATTACAATCGGCGAACGGTAATGTTTTAAAAACAACCAGAAAAGTCAAGTTGTTATAAGAAAAGCATTTCCTTAATGAAATCATAATCATCATTAACAGGCATTAATTTAGTAAAAACATTAACAAATCGAATTACTGGACTATTCAAAATATTATTTAAGCTAGAAAATGCTATTAAAATGTTACATGATACATGTTTATTAGTTTTCAAAATCGTTCACTTGGTCGAATCTCCTTCAAAACTATTTATTTATAATATTATTGTGATCGTGATCACTACTGAGGATAAAGACAGAAAAAGAAAAAATTCGTTCAGATGAAACTAACATTTTTTTACATGACACATAAATGGATATTATTAAACCGAAGCTCAACATAGATAAGTACAGCATCAATTACAGAACAGACCATGGAAACTCAGCCACAGTTATGCTAATATCATAAATCAAATTCAATATCAATAACATACATATAACACATAAAACATATAATACAACATATAAAACCATCATTAGACTCCACTCATCAAACAATTCGACATAGCCTAAATCCCCAACAATTTATTTCCCTAATAATCCCGACTATAATAATCTAAAGGCAAACTAGGCTCGAACGACAAACCATCACCCCTTTTTTTCTTTGTCGGTCCTTTTCACCTCAAAGAAGATGTCTCCTCATAGAAAAATGAATTTCTATCCCTACTTCCTTCCCTACTACTTCAAAATCAAACATATATCAACAAAAATCTCATTCACAACACGATCCACAACCATGACACATCTACACAGAAAACACACACTTTGTTTGAGTACAAGTATTTGGATTAAATTTTTTTATGTAAGGTCTTGATTGAAATGAATAATTGAAATAGAATAATAATTAATTGGAAAAAGTAGTTTGGTCAATAGATCACTAAACATAATAGATTTTGATTAAACCTAAAATTTCTATATTGTTATATCATTGTATAAATTCATTTTCAAATCTCAGTTGTATTTGTATAATTTAAACAATGTTTGTATATCCCAGGCCCCGAAGATGATCTCAATAAAGATCGAAACGTGGGCACGATAAAGAAAATGTTTTCCTAAACCTAACGCATCTCACGATCTCTAAATAATAATTTTTATTCAATACTACAATTAACGATTATTGGGAGATCGTGAGATGCGGTCTAGTGTAACGTAGGTGATGTATTGAGATCATCTTCGATACAAATACATATAGCTTTTTCTTATCCCACGTGTATTATTTGTATAATTTAAATAATGTTTATAAATTCCAGGACCTGAAGATAATCTCAATAAAGACCGAAACGTTGGCACGATACAGAAAATTGTTTTTCTAAATCTACGTCCACGTACCAGACGGCATCACACGATCTCCAAATAATCATTAACTACCAGTCACTAAACACCACACAATAATAAAAATATTTAAAAAACCTGTGACTACCCCTTTGAGTGAATGTATTTACAGGCGCTAATATGTACACCACACATTACTAACATTAACAAGAACCCGGATATATCTCATTGACTTCGGCAACCCGTATATTCAAAAATACAATTTAACAGAATTAAAAGTAGAGTTTTAAAGCTTTTAGATCACAAAATTTGTGAAAAAACCTAGCCCCGAACGTAGTATATTTTCCATTAAGTGTGTTTTTTTTTAGTGTTTTTAGCCTGTTTGTTTTAAAAAATAATTCAAATAATTACCAATTTATAATATAATTATGAAAAATTTAACCTTTCATCGGAAGTGTTTTAAAGAAGAAATTGAAAATGATGTTTATAATGATGGTATAAATCAGGATTTCATCGAATTCCAATTGAATTACAATAGTAAAGTTACAATTAATTAAACGGATTTTTCTTTCACATTCTTTGAAATCAGATTAATTCCAGAAAATTATTTTTAAGTAGAATAATTATCAAAGGCGTATTTCGTGCAACTGTAAGAAATTAGCGTCTTGATTCGCCCCGTTAATAACCCGACATCGCGCCATCTGGCTTCCGTCTTTTCCGGTAACAAGCGCTAAAATAATCTCGACAGACGTTTTTATCTTGAAGATAAATTATATATAATTGTCTACATTAAAGTTCAACAATTAAGATGTGTAATATAAACTTATGAATTTTGAACTGTGTTCCACAAAGTACTGTAATGAATTGAAATTTAGTTATATTGATTAAAGTTATTTTCATTATAACTGATTCAAATCACAACTTAGACTTCATGAAAAATTAGATGGCGTAAGAGAAACCGGTTGGGTAAGCAATGAATACGGGTGAAACGGAAAGACATCTGACATACCATAATTGATCGTAAACAGAACGGTTCTTTAGAGTCCGACAAGGATCATTGTACTCCGAAACTGCTCTCTGATCGCTGGAGTTCCCCAGGGCAGTGTGTTCGGAATCTTTTTTGTATCTTTTGCCGATGATACTGCTGTACTATCCTCTAACTTGGATCCTGCGGTTGCTTCGGAAGATCTGCCGAGACATATCACATATATAGCAGATTGGTACAGAAAATGGAAAATAAAGATAAATGAAAGCAAGTGCGTCCATGTCACATTTATACTCAGAATCACATTTCCCCTCGCAATATACTACAACATTCCTTCCCCAAATCCGACTGTGCTACCTTGGGTTCCACCCAAGCTCATGCCTAACATGGAACCAGCACATACGATTGAAACTACAAGACCTAAACAGACACTACAGTCTACTTTACAAACTTATAGGACGACAATCCAAGCTATCGACGAAATACAAACTTACAATTTACAAAACGCTATTACAACCGATTTGGACAAACGGAATAGAATTATAGAGAACAGCAAAAACTTCCATTATTCAACACCTTCAATCGTTCCAATCTGAAGTCCTCAGATCTCTTATAACTGCTCCGTATTACCTGTTCAATACTACTCCCTCAACGACATTAAATTCCATTTATTCAAAATATAATCCCCCAAAAATTTACCAAGTTAAACAGTACTTTTCCATCACCCCAACTGCTCAAGCCTTCTTCGCCATAACCCATCCCTACAATCCCATAAGGCGTCTCAAGTAGAAATGACCTCGCATTCTCCCTTCTGAGGAGTAGGCAGTGAGGTTTATTCAGTGAATTGTCGTGGGAGATTAATATTGATTATTTGCTCTACCCAATGTAAATAAGTAATTACCTGCAAATACTTATTTGCCCTACCCAATGTAAATAAGTAATTACCTGTAAATACATCTGAGTTCATCAAAATACATATTGCAATATAAATTGCAGATTGTAATAAAATATTAGAAAAAAATTATTGTAAACAACCAAACTACTAAAAAAACTAGATTTTTTTATTGAACTGTTGATTTTCAACTCTGAAATAACTTTGTTAACATAGTCTGTTGTGCTTTTTTATATAAGAAATTAATTAGCTAGTAAATACTTAAAGCATAACCCCCGGGCCCAATATATTTACTAGGCATTTTTGAATTTTATTATATTGTATTTTTTCCAAAATAAACTACATTTCTATTGGGTTGTCCGGAAAATAATGCAGGATTTTGGTATTAAACAAAAAAAAAGAAACTAGTTACTTTAAAGCAATGTTCTTTAATCAAAATAATTTCCCATACTCTCAATACATTTCTCCCAACGTGTTGGTAACTTATTAATTCCGTCTGAGTAGAATTCAGAATTTTTAGAATTGATAAAGTCAATAAATGCATTTTCCAGTTCCGTTTGATTTTTGAATATTATGTGTTGTAAGTAGTGGTCCAGGTGTCTAAAAAAATGGTAGTCAGTAGGCGAGAGGTCCGGAGAGTAGGGTGGGTGAGGCAAAGTTTCATAGCCAAGCTCCAATAATTTTTGTGACGTTACACGTGACACATGTGGTCGAGCGTTGTCATGCAACAAAATGGGCCCTTTCCGATTGACCAAAGAGGGCTTCATTACTGCCAATTTCTGATGCATGGTATTAATTTGGTTACAGTATGATTCAGCATTGATGGTTTCGCCAGGATTTAAGAAGCTGTAGTGTATTAAACCAAATGAAGCCCACCATACCGTAACCATTACCTTTTTTTGATGAGTTGGGGGCTTTGGAGCTTCTCCTTTGTCGAGCCACTGTCCAGAACGTCTAGTGTTATCGTAGAGAATCCACTTTTCGTCACATGTAACAATTCTGGCCAGAAATGGGTCATTTTTGTTTCGACAAAGAAGTGATGCACAAACATCAAAGCGCTGATTTTTTTGGCGATCGTTTAATGAATGTGGAACCCAATTTTCGAGTTTTTTCACTTTTCCAATCGCCTTGAGGTGGTCAGCGACGGTCGTTTTACTGACTTTGAGTTGCTCTGCAAGTTCTCGAACAGTTGTTTTGGGGTTTTCTTCCACCACTGATCGCAGAACATCATCATTAAGAGAGGAAGGCCTTCCACGACCTTCTTCATCTTCAAGGCTGAAATCTCCCTCCCGAAATTTTTTAAACCACCTTTGCACAGTGCACTCATTAACACAACCCTCGCCCCAGACTTGGTTAATGTTTCTAGCCGTTTGGGCTCCGCTTCGGCCGAGTTTAAACTCGTAAAAGAAAATCGTACGAAATTCTCGCTTTGACATTATAAGGATGACTGAATTATTTCCAAGTAGCGGAATGCTACAGAGGTAAACAAACAATATCATTTGGAAGAGGATTAATAAGTGTTGACATTCATACAAATGAGTAATCCTGTAAACGTAAACAGAATATTTTATATAGATTTTTTTTAATGAAAACTTAAAATCCTGCATTATTTTCCGGACAACCCAATATCTATGAACAGACCATTTTCTGTATAAAATATAGCTGAATAAAAATTTTGTTTACAATTCTACCTATAGATTTTTCTATCTAAATAGCAGATTAGTTTTTATAAAAATTAAGTTTCACGTTATTAAGTGGCCTGAAGTTATTTCAAGTCCGTGCAAACGATGATAAGTTGAGGGTTTCACGGAAATCAACTGGGGAAAACTCGAAATTGGCCGTGTTAATGGAATATTTAACTTTCTACATTATGACCAAACTGCCCGACGGCCTCGTTACAATGGGCTCGCTTGTCCGTTGCCTGGGAGGCTTGTGAGAAACGGGCCCAAAAGAAATTTAAAATATTCCGGGAAATAAACAAACAAATGTAGTTCTTTCTTGTTGTTCTTTTTTCAAACAAATCACGACTAATTTCAATAATAAATTACATTGTGTGTGTAACTGTTTCAACCCCCAAAAATACTTTCTTTTACCTTGTCATCATGTGTTATTTTCTACTTGTTTATGGTCGAGCACCTCTTCAAGTGCAGAAGGCTTGATGTATATAGACAATATTTTGGCATATCATCNATGCAAAATATATTTTTTTTATATTCAATCAAAGTATTTCTACTCACTCAAAGTGTTTGTCTTCTGTGTAATTGTGCCATTCTTGCGTGTCGTGTGGATAATCTGGCCGAACCATTACCAACACATTTTTTCACATTTTAATTAAGCAAGAAAAATAATGAAATCAATAAAATCACCCTAAACGCTTTATTTCCGGCTCTAATTGATTAATGGGAGTTACGTTTACGCTAGTACATCGTAAAATTTTCTAAATCCATGTAATGTTTCCAGTAGATCGGTGCATTCGTTTAAAAGCTATAACAACTTTTGTGATTTTCGATTTTTGAAAATCGGACTCTATCGGAATGCAGAAATGTTGAGAAAAAAATGTATAATTCCAAATATTTTGTATTCAAGGGTTTGTGGTTGTGCAAAACAAAATATCAATTTTGTAATTTGCTAAAAACATATGTTAACATACTATGAAATGTGTTGATGCACGGTCACACGTTAAAATCGTATTTGGCAGCTAGCCGTAGTAAACGTATCGTAGATATTCAAATACATAATAAACAAATCCATAATATGTGATATATACAATGATTTTATATATATATATACAATAATTAAAACATCTAACTACTCTACCCTTAAAAGAATTATATACTTATATATATACACACACACACACACACACACACATATACAGGGTGAATTGCTACTCGTGCTACAAACTTCTCCAGTAGATTCTTCACCCTAAAATGAACAAAAAAGTTCATATTGTCCATGGTCCGATTCTCAACCATTTCAGAGTAATTTCGCTTTTTATCGATTTTGAAAGATATCACGTCCTGGCGTCGGAAAATCGTGATATCTTTTAATCTAAACATTTCTCTGAAAAT